>NC_133008.1:26648027-26951058 GCF_048564905.1 Vicugna pacos | reverse complement strand
ATACGGGCCTTTGGTGACTGGCTTATTTCACTGAGCATAATGTCCTCAAGGTTCAGCCATGTTGTAGCAGGTGTCAGAATCGTGTCAATGTTTTTCAAATTATGTTCAGTTAAAATACTAAAGCATGTGCATGTGATTAAAATAAGTGCCTTTGCAGGGCGTGGAGGCTTAGCTTTCTTCCTCCGGGCACCTGCTGGGTTCTGAATATGCGCACGCCTCGCCCTCTAATCACCCACAGGTGAATGGAAGCACTCATCTGCTGATGGATCAGGCTAGAGCTCACAGCCTGCCCCTCCTTCCACCTGCCTCCCACCAGGTGTAGATCCCGTGCTGATGTTCCTCTGTTGGCCGTCTTTGACATTTCTCAGCAATAGACACACCCCCTTTATTTCTTCTTCCGCCTTTCACTGTTCCAACTGGGTAATGTTAAAAGTGAGTGTTTTTATGGCACTTCTTAGGTGCTAGGCACTCCTTGGTACTTCTACATGGATTAACTTGTTCCGTACCCACAATCACCACAATCAGATCTCACATGTACCCTTACTGTTTCCATTTTAGAGATGAGCAGCCGAGGCCCAGAAAGGTTAAGATACGTGCTCTAGGTCACAGAGCTTTGCAAGCAGCAGAACCTGAGCTGCCTCCGGTTACTTTTATTTTTTGTTTTGAATCTTACAGGGGATGAGTAAGTTATTTCTTTCGTGGCTGTGGCTGGGGTTTATCAGAACTCACCCAGTGTGTGCTTAAGATTTGTACACATCATTGTATGTAAATTTCACATAAAAGAAAAGAACTGTAAACAAATGATGAACTCTCGTTAATGGTATGAGCACTGAAGTCCTGGCAGGGAAGTGTGCAGAGGTCTGCGACATACTGCAGTGGGCAAAAAGTAAGATGGGTGAGTGGATGGATGGATAGATATTAAAGCAAATATAGTCAATGTTAATGGCAGCATTCTAGGAGCAAGTATGTGGGTGTTCACTGTACAATTCTTTCAACTTTGCTGTGGGTTTGAAGTATTTCAGAATAAAATGCTGGGACCTCTGTCCTGAACTCCCCACAGGAAAACCTATCTTCTCCCATTCAGACAGGCAAGAGGCCCCTCAAACACAGTGCACCCACCCTTGAGTTTGTCCACTTCCCCATAAATGGTTCCGCTCCCTGAGTCTCTTCCTCGGGGCTGGGTTCTCATTCACCGGGCCTGAAAGCTAGGAGTTGCCAGAGATGCCTCCCCCTCACCGCTGAGTCCCAAGATTTACCTCAGGGTGACCAAGTGTCCTCCCAGTTTACCCCAGACTGAGAGGTGTCCTGGGACGTGGGGCTTTGTATGCTGAAATCAGGGATGTCTCAGGCAAACTGGGGTGAGTTGGCCCCCAACCTCTCACGTCTGCCTCTTAAACTTGTTCAGTTTATCCAAACTGCCACAGCTCTAGTCTATAATAATAATACACATAATGGTGATATGATTACAAACAGTGGCAGCTAACTTACAGCACGTGCTGGCCAAGTGCAAGGTCCTCTCCTGCGTGTTCCAGCTGTGGCAGGACTTCGGATGCACACGACCCTCTGTGCTGAACAACTGTCACATCACCTGTGTTAAAGATGAAGCAATAAGGCACAGAGAAGTAAAGGCCCTCGCCCATAGTCACACAGCTAAATAACAATGGAGGAGCTGAATCAGAACTCAGGCAGATGGTCGCGGAGCCCCATCGCTCAAACATCTTTGAAGAGCCCTCCTGCAGGGCTGATTCGACCATACCAGCCGCCGAGGGGTCCCCCTCACTGTAGGCTCCCCCTCCATCAACAATCAGCCGTGCTTCCATCAGAATTTGATAAAGAAATCAAGCAAGTAGGATGAGGAGGGGAAGGTATAGCTCAAGTGGTGGAGCACATGCTTAGCATGCACAAGGTCCTGGGTTCAATCCCCAGTACGTCCGTTAGCAAAAAATAATAAATTAATTAAAAATAAAAATAGATAAACAATAAGGTCCTACTGCTCAGCACAGGGAACTATATTCAATATCTTGTAATAACCTATAATGAAAAAGAATATGAAAAGGAATATGTATATATATGTATGACTGAACCATTATGCTGTACACCAGAAATTAACACAGCACTGTAAATCAACTAAGCCTCAATGAAAGATACAATGTGATAGGTAGCTATAGATACAGATAAACAGATGGCAGATGTAGGTAAATGGAGAGATACGCAGAAAAGTAGATACAAATAGAGACAGATGCTGAAGAGATCTGTTTGTGACTTGCTCTTTCCAGGCTGACCTTGTGAAAACACAGCTTGGACCCCACCCTCCAAACCTGTCACCCAGCCGATCAAGCCCACACTCCGTAGCTCCAGGCACCTGTCCCTGTGGCCCCTTTAGCTCCTGATTTCCCACCTCCTGCTACCGTCTGCCAGCCTCCCACCTCAGGTTCCCCTCACCCCAGGGCCCAACCTGGTGCACACCTCCCTTCACTGACCCGTGCTTGTCAGAAGTAAAGCTCAGCCCATACCCCCTTTTGACCCATCGAGTGCACATTGCTTGTCCACCCAGACCTGCTCTCATGGGAACTCCTGATGCAGGGTGGGGGCGGGGGGAGATACTTAACGGCAGTAGAGACTGGGGACTGGGTGATGGGGAGTATGTGCTAATTGAGTCAGGGTGTCAGGATGGTCTGAGCAAGTGACACTGAAGCCAAGTACTCAATGACAAGAAGGTGGTGGGGGAGGGGAGAGGGGGCCCGTGGAAGGAACTGCAAGCGCAAAGGTCCTGGGGTGGGAATGCGTTGTCCTTCATGTGACTGGCACACTGTGGCCCTGACATAAGATAGGTACAGACATTGACATAGCTCCAAAGTTGCGTCCTGGGCAGGTGATCAAAAACTATCATCACCTTTGGAACTGAAGCAAGCAGTAAAAACGCTGGGGAAATCAACTCAATGGATGAAGCTGGGAGGGTGCAGGGAAGCTGCACTTTCACACTGGAGGGAAGAGCACGTCAAAGGGCATCCCTCATTCCGTCCTTCCCTGACACGACTGACTGCAACAGTTCTTGTCTCTTCAGACCACGTCCAGGTGGGGAGATAGACTGAGAACAAGGTAAACAACGTTTGGTTCATCAGGCAGTGATAAGGGTTACAGCAGGATGAGAGGGAGTCAGGGTGAGGGTAGGAAGGGTGCTTTTGGGGTAAGTTAAAGGAACTTGAATTTGGCAGGGAGGGAGCCACGGGGATATCTGGAGAAGGAAGAGCCTTCTAGGAAGGTGGAGGAGCATGTGCCAAGGCCCTGAGGTCAGAGCAGCCCCTATTCCGGGAAGGTTGAGAAGGCCAGGGGAGTGGTGAGAGCTGGGGCAGAGGGAGGAGGGGAGGGCAGGGAGGAACTCAGCCGTGGGATTGACGTTGGTGTTGGGAAGCAAAGCAGGAGTGGAGGGGGAGGGAGGCTCCGAGCCAAATCCTGATCCACCTCCACAGAAAATCAGCAGAACAGGGCTCCCCTGAGTGGGTGGAAGAGTTTCCTCAGAACCCCCCCTCCCCCGAGAGAGCCAGCCAAGGATTCTCCAGTGTCAGCCCCCACTCCGCACAGAGGCTGATCTATTTTAATCCTAGGGGTGTGCTTTAGTACTTTTTGCTGTAAAAGATATGGGAAGTGTGAACACTTGAAAAAGTTAGAAAATGGTATCGGTAGCCTCTTTTTCAGAGGACAAAATGTGGGGAAAAATATGTATTACTGAACAGAGACTCTTCTGGCAGCCGAGGGTAATCGTTTTCCTTGCGCTTTTCAGTATTTTCTAACTTTTCTATTAAGAACTTGTAATGCAATAGGGTAATAAATAGTATAATTTGGTGTGATCTCAAAAAAAAAAATGCAGAGGAGGGGAGGGTATAGCTCGGAGGTAGTGCGTGCTTAGCAAGTTCTGGGTTCAATCTCCAGAACCTCCATTAAAAAAATAACAATAAATAAATAAACCTAATTACCGCCTCCCAATAAATAAGTAAATAAAACATTAAATTTTGTTTTAAAATACAGGAAGTGCAGAAGATAATCTCTAAAACGCCCCTGGACCCAGCATATGTTCCCATTGGGTCCTAATTGCTTCAGATAGATTTCTGCCCCTTTTTTTGTGAAAAGAAACAGTAGGGAATAAAGTTGAAGCCTCCATCTTGACCCCCCTCCTTGTCCCAGATCCCCAATCCCATTCCCCTCCCTGTCTCCGCAGGAAACAATCACTGCCCTGGGTCTGGAGTGAGGTCTTTCTTTCCTATGTTTATATTCAGATCACAGATACGTTAGGAGGAAGTTTGCAGTTATTCTTCTGGCAAAATAACAAACAGCACTTCTCAAGCAAAAATCCAAATAGTATATTAAGGTATAAAAACGGAGGGAGAATGCCCCAGCCCATCCCTAAAGAAGGGAAAGTAATTAATAGCTCGAATATAAATCTCACCAGCACCGTGGCCTCAGCAGAGCCAGGGTTTCCTGTCGGCCCTGTTCCCTACTGCGTCAGCCAGAACTGGGCATACAGTAGGTGCTCAGTACATGCTGAATAAAATTTTCAAAGTAAACTTGTTTCATTTTGGAATAAGTTTGGATCTGCAGAAAAATCACAAAAAATGGTGCTGAGAGTTTCAATATACTGGTTTCTCTTACGGCCAGCGTCCTTTAGAACCATGACACACTGGTAAGCACTGTGAAATTATGTCTGGGTTTTTTTTCATTATAATGGAGGTACTGGGGATTGAACCCATGACCCTGTGCATGCTAAGCGTGTGCTCTATCTCTGAGCTGTACCCACCCCACCCCTGAAATTATGTTACTACTCACAAAACTGCAGGCTTTATGTGGATGTCACCAGTTTTTCCGCAAGTGCCCAGGAGCCCACGTTCATTTTGTCCTCACCTTTCCCGGGTCTCCTCCAGTCTGAGACCGTGCCCCTAACTGGCTTTTTCATGGCTCATTTTTTGCAGAGTTCTGGTCAGGTGTTATGTAGACTATCCCTCGATTGGGGTGGCTCTGGCGCTTTCTTCATCATTAGCCTGTGGTTACCGGTGGCTGGGAAGAAACCCAGCAGGTGAGGGTCCCTCCGCACGACACCACCTCAGGGCCCCGTGTTACCAGTGAGGCACCACTAGGATGTTGACCTGGACCATTTGGTTAAGGTGGGGTCCCCCAGGCATCTCCAAGGGGCAGTTTTTGTCTTCTTCTTTCCCACACTTTATTCTTTGGATGAGAGTCACTTACTCTTCCTTATTCTTTCGAGTCCCACCCGCCTTCAGAAGGAGGCAGGAAGGGTTACGCCCCAGCTCCTGGAAGGACGTTGCAACTTCATTTGAAAAAGAAAAAAAAATCAACTTAAATTATTTATAATTCTAAGGAAGATCGGACTCTTCTGCCCTCACACCCATTTTAAAGACTGGAAAACTGAGGCTGAAGATGATGGACTTCCTCACTAGAGGGAGGGCCTGAGGCCCCACCCAGCGCGGCGATCTGGTGGGAGGACGGGGGCTGTGAGTGCCCCCAGGTGCGCAGGCAGGTGGGGACTCGGCCTGCGTAGGGGAACGGGGAGGAAATCCGGCCCCCAGCCACCCTCCCCGGCGGAGCTGGGGCCCAATCGGCGGGCCTGGGCCGCTCTGGGTGCGTTACCGGCGTTAGAGTGCTGCCTGCGCCCCGGAAGGCGTGGTGGCAGCGCGCGGTGGCCCAGCAGGATCCTGGGGCGCGGCACAGCCGGCCTGTTGGGCCAGGAGGCCAAGGGAACACCTGGGCCACCCCCGGGCCCGCGGGGCAGGGCGGGTGCGCTGCTGCCTCCTTAAAACCCGGCAGCCCAGACGGCGAGCGCCCCTCACTCCTGCAGCTCCGCTCCGGTGACCGCGCCTGGCCTTGACCCTGGGCCCCGCCGAGGGCAGGTGAGGCCACTGGGTGGCTATGGACGCGGGAGGCTGCCACCCGGAGGAGGGGTCTCCGCCTGCCCTCGTGACCCACTTCCTGTTTGTCAAGGCTCCGGGGCAGGAGGTACAAACAGCCAGCCTGTGTCCTCAGCTGTGGATGAGGGGCTGCCATCCGCTCTCGAAAGTGACAGTAGGGAGCCATCGTGAGTGTGCAAGGGACAACCAGGGCCAGGAGGAGGGAGGCAGGGAGGGGAGGGGCAGGTCACACAGGCCCCAAGTGCAGGGGCCCCACTGCCTGAGCTCTCACCCCTCTGCCCTCTGGGGATGAGGGTGTGAGGGTCAAAAGTCTGTGGTTACAGGGCCTGTCACCAGCTGCCTCCAGCCCGGGTTCCTCCTGCAGGAGTGGGGGTGGGGCGGAGGGGAGGATGTGGGCAGGACTTCCTGGAAAAGGGAGACCCTGCTGTCTGGGGGGTGGTGACCCTGGTACACACAGTCAGATGTTGTCAAACACACCTCACCCACCGCACACCAGACATACCACACAGCACAGACCCGCAACTCGACTCAGGCGCAAAACAGGGGCCCACAAGTCATCGTTCCCCCTCTAAACAGTTCCACCCAAGGATGCAGGGGAACATCACAGATATGCCACACGGGCCTTGGTGGCTTCGTGTACACAGCCACAGGGACACAGGGCCCCCAGGCACACAGCAGACATGTGACCGAGGCAGACACGCTTGGCTACACGCAGAAAACAGCTCAGACACACTCAGACACGGGCAGACACGTCCTCTGAGAACACAGCCACACAGGAGGCGCCCGGCTGGGGCACTCATATATATCTGCACACACAGCCTCCCCGGGGCCCACGACACAGACGCGCTCACGTCGGCAGACCCAGAGGCCGCGGGGGAGGCGCGGCTGTGCCCCTGGGCCAGGCCCCCCACCTCGAGTCCCGTGTCCAGCGCTGGGGAACTCCGAGGCTCACATGACCCGAGGGGAGGGCTTCTGGAACGGTTGGCGGAGAAACTGCATCATCCTCTCTAATGACCCATTTCCGCCCCCAGGGAATAAAGGCTGGGTGACCTGCCAGTTCTCCGGAGCTCACCTGCCTCTCTGAGCCCCCAGCTGACTGGCTCGTGCCTCCCCCAGGGTGAGTGCTGGGCCCCTGTGGCCACCCTCCCCCTGCCCCGCAGGCTGGACCCTGCCTGTCCGCTGACCCTCCCGGCCAGCTCTTGCCCTGAAATCCTCAGGGCATCAGGCCAGCCCTGCGGGGAGCTGTCTCCCCTTCTCAGAGCAGGGTGAGTGGGCTCTCGGGGGCCTGCTGCCCATGCCTCAGCCACAGTCCCCCAGATGCCTGTCTCTCCCCTCCCAGATGGACGTGCAGACGGTGCTGTTTATCCTGCAAGCCTCGCTGATGCTCCCACTGGTGCTCCCAGGGGCTTCCGGCACCAGAACCAACACTGGCACCGCCCCTGCCCCCGTCCTGCGCTTCGTGGCTGTGGGTGACTGGGGAGGGGTCCCCAATGCCCCGTTCTACACAGCCCGGGAAATGGCCAATGCCAAGGAAATTGCCAGGACCGTTCAGATCCTGGGTGCAGACTTCATCCTGTCCCTGGGGGACAACTTCTACTTCTCCGGAGTGCAGAATGCCAATGACAAGAGGTTCCAGGTGTGCGACACTGGAGTAGTGGGTGGTGGGGCGGGGCGTGGGGCGGGAAGGGGGAAGATGTGATCCACCTTTGGACATCGGAGAAGGCAGAGGGATGCTGACATTTGTAGGCACTCAGTGTCTCTCTGGTCCCCGGCCCCTGACTTGGTGGGAGCATCTAGGGGCTGCTTGAACTTGGGGTGGGGGCTGCCCTCCCCTGTCTGCTGCAGGAGACCTTTGAGGACGTGTTCTCTGCCTCCTCCCTCCGTAACGTGCCCTGGCACGTGCTGGCTGGCAACCACGACCACCTGGGGAACGTCTCAGCACAGATAGCCTACTCCAGGATCTCCAAGCGCTGGTGAGCCTGCCCCTCCCATGCCACCCCGTCCCCTGCAGCCTCGCCCAAGTGGACCATGAGACCCATCAGCCAGAGCTGATCCTGGGGCTTCTCTGCCCAAGATGGGCACCCACTGCCTCTGTCCCATCCACAGGAACTTCCCCAGCCCTTACTACCGCCTGCGCTTCAAGATCCCACGGTCCAATGTGTCCGTGGCCATCTTCATGCTGGACACGGTGACACTGTGTGGCAACTCGGATGACTTTGCCAGCCAGCAGCCTGAGAGGCCCCGCAACCTGGCCATGGCCCGCACACAGCTGGCCTGGCTCAAGAAGCAGCTGGCAGCGGCCAAGGAGGACTACGTGCTGGTGGCTGGCCACTACCCAGTGTGGTCCATCGCTGAGCATGGGCCCACCCACTGCCTGGTCAAGCAATTGCTGCCACTTCTGACCACACACAAGGTCACCGCCTACCTGTGTGGCCACGATCACAACCTGCAGGTGAGAGGCCAGAGGGTGGGGTGGGGGCCTGGTAAGGGGCCCCCAGCCTGGCCAATGTGCCACATGGGACAAAGGGGTCCTCCTCCCTCAAACTCTATGCTCTACCCAGGAAACAGCCCCAAATTCTCTTGCTCCCGGTTGCCAGTTGCCTCCTCAGTTCTCTACCTGCGCAGCAGGCTACACTCCCACAGGAGGGGAAACCGGCCCCGGGGGATTATTTATGTTTCTTGTTTACGGTGACTCTGCGGGCAGGGACAGCCCTGACCCTGGGCTCCAGACGGCTGTGTACCAAACCCACGGGCAACCTCACCGAGGGTCTGGGGGCTCCGCTGACCCTGAGTTCTCTGCCCACAGTACCTTCAGGATGAGAATGGCATGGGCTTCGTGCTGAGCGGGGCTGGGAACTTCATGGACCCCTCAAAAAAACACCTGCGCAAGGTCCCCAATGGCTACCTGCGCTTCCACTACGGGGCTGAGAACTCGCTGGGTGGCTTCGCCTACGTGGAGATCAGCCCCAAGGAGATGAGTATCACGTACATCGAAGCCTCGGGCAAGTCTCTCTTCAAGACCAAGCTGCCAAGGCGAGCCAGATCTCAGCACCAGAACCAACGGGGGCGCCACGCTGTGGCCTGAGTTCGAAGTGCCTCCCTGCTGGGATCCCCACCAGTGGGCAGGCTTTCTCAGGGGCATGTGGTGCTATGGCAGAGCAAGAAGGAGAAGGACAGGTGAGGCACGGTGGTGCCACATGGCCCTTGTGACAAGGATGCCTGCATATGTGAAAGAAGTGTGGACGCTTGTACCCGCCAGAGCGCCAGGCCCCATGGCCCTGTTCGCCCAGCCTGAGTTCCAGGCAATGGGGGGCAGGGAGGGAAAGCTCTCTCCCAGATCAGGCATCCTTCTGTCACTGCCGAATAGTCAATAAAAAAAAATAGTTGCAAAGGCTGAATGTGTGTCATGAGTGTCCCTTTCCCCACCTCACTGGTGAGATGCATCACCTGGGTTTGAAAGGGTTAAGGGGCCCCAGCTTGCTGGTCTGCACCGCCGTCTCTCAGCCCCATCCATAACCGACTGGCCTCATACATGGATGTGATTTTAAGTAAAGACCAAACAGAGGGGTGGGGAGTAGGTCAGTGGTAGAGTGCATGCTCAGCATGCCCAAAGTCCTGGGTTCAATCCCCAGTATTTCCATTAAAAGAAAGAAAGAAAGAAAGAAGGGTGCAACAGGAAGCCAGCCTTCCTCCGCCACACCTGCCTGCCTCCCTGAGGGCAACAATCATCAAGTTCTTTCCTTTTATAATAAAAACACCTGCCTTTTTTCAACAAGGCATCCTGAAATATAAACAGTTCTGCACGCGTTCTACTTAACCACCCCTTGATGGTTGACATCAGAACATTCATTTTTGTTCATTTCGATATGGAATCGGGGATATTTATATGGTTCAAAAATCTAAACTTTGTAGAAAAGTATGATCTCTCAGCCCCACCCGGTCCACCTCTCCTCTCCGGAGAGGAAACAGCTTTTTATAAATGCTTCATGTTTCCCTCCAGGATTTCTCTGTGCAGATGAAAGCAAACGTGAACTTTTTTCCTCCGCTTTCCTACTGATCTGCCTTTTGCTTTTCTTTCTTTTTGTTTTTCTTTTCCATACCATCTTTATCAAGGTACAGTTGATATATTTTAAGTGTGCAGCTCAGTAAGTTGTGACCCACCACCACAGTCAAGATACAAGCACGTTCCTCACCCGCCCAAATGTTCTCTTTTGCAATTTGCTGTTTCTGCCTGTGGTACCTGGACATCTGCCCATCTGCCCTCGGGGGTGCTTCTTCCTGCAGCTACAGAGGCCCCACTGTGTGCCTGTCCCCCCTGTCTACCTAAACAGCCACCTCCCGAGGGTCACCTGGATTGCTTCCAATACCTTTGCTATCCTCAGACAATGCTGCTACATGCGACCCCGCACACTTGCTTCCTGCCTGAGCAGATACGTTTGGAAGATAAACAAGATACGGTCCCCAGAGCTGGACTGCTGTTTGACAGCCCCGGAGTTTCTGTCTTATGTCACCAGCTCCCCTCTGGGACCTGCCAAAATCTTTTCCCCTCTTTTCCTCTTACCAACAGAGCTGCAGCGGACACCCCTGGACCCATGCTTTTGTACATCTGTGCAAGTTTGTACGTGGGAAAACTTCCAGAAGCAGGATTATTTCAGGGCCTGCTTCTGCTGAGGAATGCTACAAACAGACTGCTCACCCTGAGCTGAAAGCTGCAGAGAAACCCAGTTCCCCCCTGGGCTTCTGAGTTGACTAACACCACCACAAACAGCCTGAGCCAGCCAGGCGGCAGGGACCGCACCCTTGGCCCCACCCTCAACAGCCACTGTGACTGCTACCAGCCAGGGCCCCAACTATTTGGCTCCCCCTGCCAACCCAGCTGAATGACATGAAACAGCAACCTGGACAAAATACGTGAGGTTACTGAGTTCTGGGCAATGGTGGGGTGGGAGGGTAGGGGAGCAGGGAGGCGGGGCTGGAGAGCTCTCTCCTGAATCAAGCATCCGTCATTGCCAAATAGTTCATAAGAGAATAGTTGCAAAGGCTGAAGGTGTGTCATAGCGTCCCTTGCCTCACCTCTCTAGGGAGAGGAACTTGGTGGAAGTGGCCCCTTTCCTTTGCTACTTTGTAGCCATCAATACAGCTAAACTCTTTACAAGGTACATGTGTTACTGTTAAAATTAAACAAAGTTAACTTACCAAAATTTACCTTGAGTTCCTTCCAGCTGACATCACTACCAGCCAAGCTCTGTGCCAAAAAAAAAAACAAAAACAAAGAAAAAAACCGTCACTTCTAAACCTGGCCTATCAAGAAAAGGCCAGCATCATCCTGGCTTCTCAGAGGACATCACAGAAGCTCCACAGATCAAGTCAGGTGCCCAAAGGCATGCCCAGGAGGTGGCAGACCCTCAGTCACCCATAACCACAATAGTCAAGGCAGCTCACAGTCGCCCTGCCACTTCCCACTGACTCAGAGGCTCCAGGTAGGCAGGGGGCTGAATCAGAGTTCAGCCCAGTGTCCCTGTTTGCCAAGCGTGGAATTAGCCCAACATTCCTGTTCACAGGGCCCAGAGAGTGGAAAGGAGAAGTGACACATCCAAGCTAACACAGGAGCAAGTGGCAGGGAGGGGACTGGGCCCCTCCTCTGCAATGACCAAGGACTTTTACCAAGCACCAAGGACCAAGTCCTGTGCCAACCCAGGAGCACCAAAAGGAATAAGGCAGGGTGGACACACAGGCCCCCAGAGAGGGCTTCCATCCAGCTCAGGGACGTCCACCCGCACACGGCCGTTGTTAGAAATGCCTTGTAAAGTACAGGGAGTAAGATGGCAGAATTCCTTAAGACTAGTCGCAGAGTCTCGTCTGTTCTCACTTTTCCCGGGCAACTGCATCTGACTCAATCATCATGGATAAAATCATCTCCCCCCTCCACTCAGCCCAGGTGCTGGGCTGACCAGGGCACCCTCATCCCGCCAGCAGGTTGTCGCTGGAGTGTCAGGCCACACCCACCCCTCAACAGCCTGGGAGGCCAGGAATCATGAATAGCGAGGTCAGAAACCTGCTTTACCAAAGAGCAAAATGCACTGTCATCAAAACAGCATGACACTGGCTCTGGGAAAACATCCAGAAGTAGTCCAGAAACAAACTCAAGAACACATGAGCACATGATGTAGGTTAAGGTGGCACCGCAGCGTCATGGACAGATGCTATCTGCCTCGTGGATTTACCTAGAACAAGACAGTCTGAACCTTACTTCAGACTGTATACAAAAACGAATTCCGGGGGGGAGGGCATAGCTCAAGTGGTAAAGCGCATGCTTAGTGTGCATGAGGTCCTGGGTTCAATCCCCAGTACCTCTGTTATAAAAAGAATTATATAAATAAACCTAATTACCCCTTCCAAAACAATGAATTCCAGGGGAATCACATATTTCAGCATAAAAATAAAATACAAAAGATGAAAACGAACACAAAGATCTGAATGAGATAGTTCATAGGAGCTTTATTCATAATTGGCCCAAACTGGAAACAACCCAAATGTCCATCAATGGGCGAAAAGATAAATTGTGATCTAGCTATACAACCGAGTACAACTCAGTGATGAAAAGGAACAACTGCTGATAAGTACGACATGGGTGTGCCTCAGACGTACTAAACTGAGTAAAAGAAGACAAACTCAAAAGCCTCCATACCGTGATTGTTTTTGTGACTTCCTCAAAAACTGCAAAGCGTTAGGAACTGAAAACAGATCAGCTGCTGTCAAGGGCTGGGGGTTGGGTAGGAACTGACTACAAAGAGATATAAGAAACTTCTTGGGGAGGGGATGGAAACATTCACTATCTTGATTGTGGTGATGATTTCACGGGTGTATGTAAATAGCAAAACATGCAGTTTACTGTCTAACAATGATATCACAATAAAGATGTCAGGGAAAGGAGGAAGAAAGGGAAGGAGGGAGAGAGAGAGAGAAGAAAGGAAAAGGGAAAGAAAAGAAAGAAAAAAACAGCAAAACTGGCAATCATGAGTGAATATAGAATTGTCCATATACACTGTGGCAGAGTCACACAACAGTTCCCTGTATGTGTGTTGACTGCTAAGTGGAAACAGCAAGTTACAAAGTAACATGTGTAGCATGCTCCCAACCTGAGTGTATCCAGGTTTGCACAAGCAGGGGAGAGAGGGTCCTCCAGAGAGGCACTTCCAAAGGTTACACTTGGCCGTTTCAAGACTAACACTGCCCTCTAGAGGACTTGTTGGAGACAGATTTATTGCAAATAATCTCATTACAAGTCGTTTTCCTAAACACTCTAATGAAACAGCTCTTATCAAGATCTCCAGGGACCAAACACTTGCCAAAGTCAACAAGTCAATTCTCTTTTCTCATCTGACTCAAACTCAGCAACAGGTGACACAGCTGATCACTCTGGCCATCTTGAAACATCTTCTGGAGGCTTCTAGGAGAGGACAACTCACTTCTTTCTTGTCCTACCTCACTGGGTGGGCCCACTCTCCTGCTGGCTCCTCTTCCTCCTCACCTCTAAGGTTGGGGAGCCCTTGGTCTCCTTCTTAGCCCCCTTCTTTTGCTGTTTTGCCCCTCACCCCCAAAACCATGTGAACTCCTCTGGATACCCCCCGTATAAAATGACGCTCAAAATCACTCCAGATCCTTCTGAGATCCTGACTCTAGTTCCAATTGTTCCATATGCTTGTCTCAAACCTATCACAGCCAAACACAACCCTTGACCGCTCCTCCAAATCACCTCCCTTAAGATTTCCTCATCTAAGTAAGAAGCAGCACCCAGGGTCTCCAGACTTTTAAGAGTCACCCCTGCCTCTCCTCTCTCCTTCACTCCCTCATAAATTCTATAGGTGCTACTTCTGTCTGTGTAATTCCTACTCAGGCTTTGGGCTTCGTCCTGAGCATCAGGCTCCCAGAGGAGCCTTCCCTAACTTCTCAGACTGGTTTGGCAACCCCCTCCACCATAATCTGCTCTGAGATCCAAATGCATTCCTCTGTTGCACTGAACAATGTAGCAACTGATCCTTTATGTTTAAGGCCTCTTCACTACTTCGTGGGAATTGCCGAGCCTTGTTGGAGCCCTCACCTAGCCCCTACCTGCCTATCCAACCTCGTGTGAATGAAAAATGTTGCCCGCCATCTAAACAAAGTATGTTGCAGCCATCAAGCCACTACAGCCGGCGCCTGGCGGTGAGCACTGAGACAACTCAGGGTGGAGACAAACGAGCTGCCCTCAGCCCTCAGCCACAGCAGCCACCCCCAACGGTTCACCCAGAAGGGACTCAGGATGGGACAAAGAACAGGATACTGACCCTAGAGAGCTAAGGTGCTTATCAAAGGAATGATTTCAGTGACCCTAGACCCTTGCACCTCCCCTCCATAGAAATATGCAAAATTCCTTAACTTGAGATGTCTGGTTTTCTTTTGGGGGAGGGGTTCTTTAACTAACAGTAATCTTTTGATATTCTGACTATCTGGTCTCTGTTGCAAAATCTGTATATCCTGGCTCCTCTCTTACCTCTTCGGAGCACTCAGAGCTATTCTGAGAGGCTGCCACCCAGCCTTTAAGTCCTCAGAAAGTCTGCCTAATAAAATATAATTCTCAACTTTGAGGTTGTGCTTTTTTTTTCAATCTACGTGTATGGTAACTTCGAGCCCTCAAAGTGTGGTCCAGGGACCAAAGCATGGACGTCACTGGGGAGCCAATCAGAAAGGCAGACTTCCAGGCCCCACTCCTGTCCTAATAAACCAGAACCTAAATTGTAATAATATCTGCAGGTTCTTGTTAAAATTTGAGAAGAGCGTCTTAGAAGCTTCCCCCTCACTCGGATTCCGCCACACCTGTATTTGCAATTCCTCCGCACTGAGATATGTGTGTTCCCCGTCGGGGTGACCCAGGTGAGCTGCCAGGGGCTGGGATTTGAACAGAGACAGAAGAGAAGCGAATATGCTGCAGCCAAGGGAGGGGCTGCCTTTCCAGTGCTGCTAAGCCCCGGTCCACCACCCCCGAAAGGCGGGAAAGCCACCACCGGAGCTCGCCGGAAGCGCCTGGGAAGCGAGTACGCATGTGCGCAGAGAAGATGCTGGAGGGGGCGGTCCCTACTCCCTGGGCGGTCCCGGCTGCCGGTTGGCGAGACGGAAGGAGAGGGGAGGGATTTCCGCCTCCGCCAAGAATCGGAAGTCACTGTCTCCCGGGTGAACGAGGCAGTCGCTACGAGGATCGGCAAGTGCAGGTGAGGGTTCGCGCGGGCAAGCGTTGGGGCTGAGAGGGGTCGATCGCTCTACGACTCCAGGACGGGTGCTCACGGGGTCCTGGGGGAGGCGCCGAGGGACCAGGGCTTGGGGGGCGGCCCGTCGGGGAGCTTGCCTCCGGGAGGTCCCAGCCCGCTAAGCGCGGCTGCTCGGAGGCCTGGCTCCTACGGGCGGCCAGCGAGAGGCGACGCCGAAGCCTCAGTGAGTCTGGAGCGACCAGCTCACCCGCCGCCTCTTGAGTCACGGCAGGGTCGGTGGCTGAGCCCTCTTCCAGCCCCCCTTGGCGCACTTGGACTTAGATCTCCACAAAAGTGCATCCCGAAGTCCCCGGAGCTTTATGTGCAGGCCAGACCCGTTTTCTGGAATGTAGTTGTGGGTGCTGTGGTCACTGGAAAAAACGAGAGGTTCTGGGGCTCATCTGTAGCTTCTGATCCCGGAGACTTCTTTGTGTATTCAACAGATAGTTACTGAGCACTTAGTGCATACCAGGCACTGTGCGTGCTGGGGATTCAGCAGTGGGCAAATCATGCTCGCACCCCAGCCCGCAGCACTGACATTCTAGTGGAGAAGTGGTCAGATGCTGGATGTATTTTAGAGATCGAACAGTAGGATTGGGGTGGGGTAAGGGGCGTGGGAGAGGGCCAGAGGAATCGAGGATGAGTCCAAGGTTTTTGGAACTTTCTCTCTGCTGAGCTGAGGAAGACTGCGGGAGAGCAGGTTGGGGTGTTTGGAGCTTGGTTCTGGACAGGTTACCTTTAAACGCTTGTTAGCATCGGAAGAAGTGTGGCTGAGGCAGGTAGTCAGGGGAGTCTGCGGTTCAGAGGTGACAAAAGTGTAGAGGAGGCTTGTGAAGCCCTGACACTGGGTGAGCTCTCTGTGGAGATGAATGGAGATGGAGCAGCGAGGGACCCAAAGATTGAGTTTGTGGCCTCTCGTGATGTGGGGGTGGGGGTGGGATCACAGCAGCAAAGACTGAGGAGCTGCCATTGAGGAGGGGGTGGGAGAGTGCAGGGCCCTGAGAGCCTTGTGAGAAGGGTGGGAGGAGGAACTAGGGTGTCCAGTGCCCCTAGGAGTGGGGACTGCCCCTTGGGGTGGACAGCATGGCGGGGGGATCTGTGTGGAGAGAATGGGAAATGGGAGGGAAAGCCCCTGGGATCCTCAGGGCCCTGTGCCAGTCCTCCCTTCACCACAGGCCAGCCAGGCGTGCTTGCCAGCCTGATTCCTAGAGAGTCGATCTAGAGGGCTGCGTGGGTCCCATGAGTCACTGAATTCTGCCACCTTCCTTCCACAGGTTTGCCCTCCTGCAGACATGGGGCGTAGAAAGTCAAAACGGAAGCCACCCCCCAAGAAGAAGATGACAGGCACCCTAGAGACCCAGTTCACCTGCCCCTTCTGCAACCACGAGAAGTCTTGTGATGTGAAAATGTGAGTGGGGACAGGGGCCTCCCCTCTTCTTCCTCAGTCAGGAGGCAGCTTCCCCATTCCCACCATCCTCCATCTCCTCCAGCCTTCCTGATTGGGGGGTGGGGTCATCACCCACCAACACAGGCCTTCTCATTCACTAGTCCTTCTGTCTCCTCCCACTCCAGGGATCGGGCCCGCAACACTGGTGTCATCTCCTGTACCGTGTGCCTAGAGGAATTCCAGACGCCCATCACTTGTATCCTTGGGAAACCAGGCTTTTTCCAGGGGGTGAGGGTGGGGCGGTCAGGGCTGCCCTGCCCAGAGTGGGCTGCTCAAGGACACCCAGCCCTCCTAGGTGCCCTGGTGCAGGGCTGTGGCCACAGAGAGGAATCAGAGCCACCTGCTGACTTACGTGGGGTGACAGGGTGCAGGGCAAGGGGCTGACAAACACTTGTGTGAACAACAGAGTATGTATAAGAAAGGGGTCCAGCGCTACCAGTTGCCCTTGACCTAAGCGGCTCAGATCTATCAGAACCAGTGGATGTATACAGCGATTGGATAGATGCCTGTGAGGCAGCCAATCAGTAGCAACGCAGAAGACCCACCCCCCTTGGCAGCCCCGCCTGCTGGGTACCAATCCAGAGACATTCCAGGGTTGGGGTGTGGGTCCAGGGCCTTTGCAGCCCTTTGTGTGTGTGGAATGGGTGTGAATGTGAGTGTGTATGGCTGCAGGTGTGGCTGTGGGGGTGTCCTCGCGGGCACGGGGTGGAGTTGAAGGGTTGCTGGGCCCCAAGGGCCTGAACTGCCTCTCTCAGCTCTCAAAGCCTTTGACTGGCTCCCTCTTCTGGCGCCTGGCTCCTCTGGGGCCCTGGTCAGGACATCCCAGGCGAGGGCAGGCTCGGCTGAGGCTGCCTCAGGACTCTCCAGCCTCCTCACCCATGTCACCAGCACTTGTCCATGTGAACTGGACTGCCCACCCTCCTTCCTTGCCCTCCAAGGCCTTGGGCCTGCGGTTCCAGCCACAGTCCCAGGGGCCCCCTGGCAGGGTGGCCCGATTTCATGTTTGGTTGCTGTTGTAGTGGAGGGGGGGCTGGGTTGGAGACAGCTGTCAGTCACAAGCCCTTAAATAAAGCAGCCAATGCAAAACTCTTGGCTTTCTGATTTCCTAGGCTCTGGGTCAGCCCCAGGGGCTCAATGAGGAAAAGGGGGAGGCTCAGGCATTCCAAGGTGGCCTAGCAGGCTGGTAGAAGTGGAGTTTGGTCAGTCCTTCCAACTGTCCAATGTTTGGTCCGCTCTGCAGGCATTGGGGGTGAAACCAGGGAAACGGGTCTAATGGTGTGGGGGTGGGGTGGTCAGCCTGAAGGGGGTAAGGCTCAAGGGCCACCTTCTACCCTAGACTGTTCTTGAACCCAGGAGGCCTGGCTTCATAGCCTGGGGGTCTCACTTCCTCATGAGTGCAGGGTCCAGGCTGAGGGAACAGCTCTTGGCTTCCTGGGGGCTGTGGGGAGGACTGGAGGAGTCTGGGGTAGTGAAAGGGGCCTTTTTCCTAGGGTGGTGAGGAGTCTTGGAAGGCTGGAAGTGGGGCCTGAGGCACGCTCGTGGTGTAATATTGGTCTTTGTGCACCCCCCCACACACACACCCTCTCCCTGAGTTCCTGGCACAAAGCTCCTAAAACCTTGGAATTTCCTGAGCAACCTGGAGTATCTTTTGTCATTCATAAAGAGCCCCTCTGATCACTCCTGAGGTTATGCTAATGAGGTGATTTAGGGTCGGGCTGGTCACTGGAAAGGGATTATTAAAATCTCAGAGGCACCGGCCAACCCTGGGAAGGGGGAGGGGGTGCTGCAGATTAAGCTGCTGTGAAAACAAAATCTGATGAGCTTCGGCGTTAAACGCAGAGACCCTGGGACACTTGGAGAGGGCAGGGGTGGGCCACACCCCTCCGCCTCACCTCGCCCCACACACCTTCCACCCGGCCGAGTTAGGTCCTTTTGTAATAAGCCACTAATCTAATTAGTAAAATGTTTCTCCAGCTTCTTTGAGCTACTCTAGTAAATTAACCAAATCTGAGGAGGGGGTCATGGGAACCACCCATCTACAGCCGGTTGGTCCGAAGCACAGGTAACAACCTGGACTTGTGATTGGCGGCTGGAGTGGGGAGGGGCTGTCTTGAATTTAACCCTTATCCTGTGGGATCTGGTGTTCTGTCCAGGCAGATAGTGTTAGAACTGAGTTAACTGTGGTGGTGTTGGAAAAAACCCATCTGAATATGGCTGGTGGTGAGCACCTGGCTACCCCCATGACCCCCTCAGATGGCCTTGTGGTGTGGGTATTCTGACGCTCTGGCAGCCTAGGGCAGGTCCAACTCCTCTGTCTGGCCTCATGAGCCCTGGCAGCAAGTCACTGTGCTTTGGATTCCTCGTTGGTACAGCGGGAAGGATGATGGAACCTTTCCAGGGAGCCTATTCATGATTCCTGGCATGATTCGAGCAGACTTGGACCCACTAGGGCAGTGAGGGATTCGAACAGCCAAAGAAGATGCTGAGCTAGCCTACAGCCCTGTCCACCAGGTCCAGCCACTGGGTCTGCCATGTGTCCCCAAAGTCCCACTCTGCCCTGACATGACCCTCCCTGGGACTCCCACCTCCTCCCTCCAAGGCCCCAGGTGGGGTCACCTGGCCAAGGCAGGACCCAGCAGACATGGATAGAAGGTGGACAGGTGCCTACTTCTGGGATGAGGGGTGTGCCCTCTGGGATCCAGGGAAAGGGGGCTTGTTCTGCCATCCAGGGCCCTCCCCCTCAGCCTCACAGGCCAAGTGCTAATATGGTGCTGTTTTCCCGAGGAGGCAGGGCCCTGGGCCAGGCATGAATCCTCCTTAGCATAGCTTCCCCTTGCTGGCCCTCGGGGAGCAGGACTCCGGGAAGCCAGGCCAAGAGTGCCTAGAATCCAGTTAATGAGGCCCCTGGGTGCTGTGTGCAGCTATGCACGTGGGTCCACTGATCTCTGTCTCTCTGGGTCCCCAGGTTCCATCCTCACCCCCTGCCCTGGGGAGGAGAGGGAAGAAGACTGTGCCCACAGTACGGCTGCAGTGGAACCCTGGTAGTTGGTGGCTTCGGGGCCCCTCTGAAATATGGAGAGGTTGGGGCCTTGTCCAGACTTCTAGGGTCCAGGGCTGGCAGGCCAGGCTTGGACAGCAGCCCTAAGAAGAGGGCAGAGAGTGAGCCAGTGGCACGGGCCAGCTGCACCCTGCGGTCAGCTACTTAACAGTTCTGTGCCAGCTGGTAACGGGCCATTGCCCTGGGCACCCAAAGTGCCCATCCTCCCCCAATGCTCTGTGTACTCCCACCTCCCCGCAGTCTCCTCCAGGGCTAAAGAGTCCCCCCGCCCACAGGGGCCTCCAGGCCTCGGCTTGTCCATTCTCACTGTCACAGCCAAATGTCATCCCGTCTGGAGGCATCATTTCATTCAAGTTTCCTGAGACCCCACATGGTTCCAGGTCCTCATTTTTTTGATGGAAAAACAGGCCTAGGGAAGGGAAGCGACTTACCCAAGGTCACCCAGCTAGTGAGCTGCAGTATTGTGATTCACATCCCATCCAGCCTGGCCCAGGGCTTGGCCTCTTAACACAACCCACAGACCCCCAGGGAAGGCACGTGGGTACCAAGCACATGTGTGTGGATATTACTTGGGGGGCTTCTTGTCCTGGGGGAACACCCTTGTGAGGTGTATGCTATGTGTCTTGGGTAGGAGTATGTATTGCATGTGTGAGTGTGAGAGCGTGTGTGAGGATTCTGTGTGTGAGTGAGTGGGGTGTCTGTCCTGGGTCCAGAGACTGGCTGTGAGCTCTGTGTGTGCATCTTAGGGTGCAGTGAGTGTGTGTCCCCGGGCAGATGTGTGTGCGGGAGACAGAGTGTATCTGAACAGGGTTGTTGGCATGTGTGCAAGAGCCACGCAGGCTCTGGGGGACAGAGCAGCCCCAAGTCCTCGGCTGATTTTACAGGCATTTATTGTGCTCCAGTGAAGTAGAAAAAGAAAGTGCTCGCGTTACAAACGCCGCTGTCACATCCCGTACGCCAGCTGCAAACCAAACCGCGTGTGTCCGCTGGGTCTCTGGGCATGCAGTTTGCTCCCACTGTGGGAATGGGGTTGGGGGCTGGGGGGCGAGCCTGGGCTCTGGGGGCTTCGCTTGGGGGGCTTCTTGTCCTGGGGGAAGCCACCTGTGGGGAGTGGGGAACAGCAGGGTAGCTTTGCTCAGTGCATCCTTTGGGTGTGTTGGGAACACCCGGCTCCATGTTGGACCCCTGCAGTGCTCCAGGGAGGAGCCCCCCGTTCCCACCCCACGGGCCCCCCAATCTGCTCCCCCCAAACGCTAACCCTGTAGGCAGGTGCCAGGAGGCTGGAGGAGCCATGCAGGGGGAGGGGGTCGGCGGGCCAGGCCAGGCCCTGCCAGGAGCAGCAGCCAGCCTCCCTGGGGGAAGGCGGGAGGCCCGGGGCCCTAGGCGGAGTTGTAGTAGTTGTGCGGGTGGTGGTTGTGGGCAGGCTCGCCCAGCTCCGGGTACTCGGGCGTCAGGCAGTACTTGGGGTCGTAGACCTGGCGCGGCAGCCCGTACACCGTCATGCCCCGCTGCGAGGCCCCCTTGTTGCTGCCCATCTGCAGGCTGACATTGAGCGTGTCACAGTGCTCCATGCCCAGCCCTGGCTCGAAGATCTGACGCTTGGTCCCGGGCGCGGTCATGCCGGCCTGCAGAGGGCAGTGCGGTCAGGCCATGGGGGTGGCGAGGGGCACGACCCCACCAGCCCGGCCTGTGCGCCCCCCTGCCCCCGCATACCTGGCTGGCTCCCTTGTTGGTGCCCATCTGCAGGCTGATGGTGGCCTGGTCCAGGGGCTGGTCCGTGCCCAGCTTAGGGTCATAGAGGTGGCGCCGGGTGCCGTAGGCTGTCATGCCCTGCTGACTGGCAAACTTGTTGGTGCCCATCTAGGGAAGCCAGGAGGAGAATCACCCTGAGGGTTACAGAATCTCACCACGGGCCCTGAGGTTTAACTGATGTCAGTTTCCACCCTCAGGCTACAGACCGGAAACTGAGGCCCAGAGAAGATGTGTCACAGACTGGTAAATGGCTCAGAGCACTGGGGCCTGACTTCCAGTGGGCGATCCTGGCGAGGGAGCTAGCTTCTCCTGGCCTCAGTTTCCTCATCTATATAAAAGGTATGATGCCAACAGTACCCACCCCCTAGAACCATTGGAGGAGTGAGTTAGGGTACAGAAAATGCCAAGCAGATAGTTTAGTAGTAGGGACCATTCTGTCCCCCCCGAGCCTTCAGGGAGCAGGGTACCCTCTCAGCCTCCTCGTCCTCCCGCCTCCTCAGCAGCCAGACCCCGGTGAGGAAGGGGCGGTACCTGCAGCCCGATGATGTTCCTCCCTTCTCTTAGCTTCTCGGGCTCAAATTTCCGTTCCTGCTTCTCTGCGTATTTCACTCCCACGTTCACCTTGTTCCCTTTCGTCTTGGCCTGGGGAAGGAGGGGGGCTGGGACTGATGAGGGAGCTTCCAGGCTGCATCGTCCCCTTGAAGACCCTTAGCTGCACATGCTGGGCTTGGGGGGGGCACCAGCATCCCAGCCCAGACTTGCCCAGCCCCCCCTGCCCCGTGCCCGCCCTCCACCCACACTCACCATGCTGGCCAGGGCCAGGAGGGTGGACTGCACTTGTGTGTGGTTGGTGTTCTCGAACAGGTCGTTGGCCTCAAAGATGTCATGGGGCTTCACCCCATACTTGGTGATGGCCTTGATGAAGTTTCCGATGTTCTCCAGCTGGAGGGGAGCCGGTGGTTGTTAGGGGTGGGAGGGGGTGGAGGTCTGAGGGGCTATGGGCCAGGGGTTGAAAGAGTTAAGAGAGTCGAGGCTCACCTGGTGCCAATTTTGGGTGGATTCATTGACCTTCTTCACGGAGCCTGGCTGGAGTTTATTAATGAACCTACGAGGAGGAGGGGAGGGGAGTGAGGAAGGTGACCTGGCTGCTCCCGGGCACGCCCAACCCAGCAGGACAAGGGGTCAGGATGAGAATCAGTCGGCGGGCACTATCCTTTTTGCTGTTTCCCCCGAGTCAGCTCTCAGCAGCAGCCCCACCACACCATCAGCAGGCACAGGCAGGACCGAGATGGGTAACCAACCTCGGGGAGCTCGACTTGGTCCCGGTCAGAAAGTCTCCCTATGTACAGGTGTACAGGAGTCTCCGGGTGTGCCCCTGCCTCACTGGTGACCATGTTCCAGTCTCATTTTCTCTTTCAGACCTCTACACCACAGAGAGCCCACAGCTCAGAACTGGGGCCTCTGCGCTGGCCACCCTCACCCCCTCTGATCTTGTCCAAACTTGACTTTAGATGCCATTCCTATGCCAGTGACTCCCCAATATCTCCCTGCAGCTGGCCTCTCAGCCTCTATTCCAACTCCCCACATGGATATTTCCAATCAAATCCACACTACCCAGACTCCTGGCACCCACCTGCCCCTCCCCCTAGAATTCCCTCCATCCTCCCCAGCTCAGTAACCACCCCCTTCCAGGTCTCAGACAAAGCCCTCTGCTGCCCTCGACTCTCCTCTCCCTTTCTCATCCCCACATCTGATCCCTCAGCAATTCCTTTGGCTCTGCTCCTGAAGACCTCCAGAAGCTGGCCTCTGCCCTGGTCTGAACCACCAGGGTCTCTCTCCTGGGCTCTTGCCTTGATCTCTGATCTCCCTTTGGGCTCCCAGCTTCCACCTCATTGCCTCCAGATGATTTTCATCCCACAGCTAAAATGGCCTTCTTGATACAGTTCCAGTTACTCCCCAGTTCAGAGCACTCCCATGGTCTCCCATTGCCTTGAGAATAAAAGCCTAACTCCTTAGCATGACTAAGAGGTTCGGTATCATCTGGCTCCCAGCTAACTCCCTCCACTTTCCCTGATCATACGGGCTTCTTCAGCGTTCCTTGAACACAGGAGGCGTGCTCCTACCCCAGGGCCTTTGCACTGGCTGTCCCTGCCCTTAAAAGCCCTCCCAGCAGCTCCCCTCACTTCATCCAAGATTCTGTTCAAATATTCCTTCCCTGACCATTCTGTACATAGCAGCAACCCTTCACCCCACTGGGCACACCACCCCCATCCTTCCCCGCTTGATTCTTCATGGCACTTCCCATCACAGCCATGTGTGTGATTATTTCATTAATTATTTGGTCGATCGCCCCCCACTAGGACTAAAGCTCTATATGAGCTCTAAGTCGAGTCTTTCGTTCACTATCCCCAGTACCTAGACCTGGCTGGCATACAGAAGGTGCTCCATAAATGCACCTACTCCATAAATGGGTAGGTGGGTGGCTCTGCACTCTTTAAGACCTGGGACACCAGGCCGTTCTCCACGCCACCCCCATTCCTTGTTCCTAGCAGATATGGTAGAACAGCATACCCCGGCCCCTCCCTTTCCAGCAGCTAAGGCTGGGTAAGGCTGCGCCTTCGGGAAACTTCCCAAGCACGCGCTCTGGCCCTCATGGTCACCCTGCCCTGGGTCAGACTCAGAGATGAAGACAGGACTGTGGCTGGGCTCAGGGGCCCGCCCAGAAATAGGGTTGTGGTGGAATCTGGAAGGTGGAATCTGGAATCGGGGCTTGAGAGTAGTGAGGGATTGCATCTCCCTTGGTGATTAGGTTCTGAGAAGATTAGAAAATCAAAGCCCACTAAAATTACTGTGACACATCCCTCAGGTCACCAAGCCAGTGATGGACAACTGTTGTGACCCGCTGCCTTTTAGCTGTGACCTCCCTTTGTTGGAACTCTGAAGGCCACAACTGTGGCTGCCCTATATGCATTGAAGACTCTAGATTCTGAAGTCATTTCTGTTAGAACGGCATGAGACTCTGGCCATGTGTTTCACGTAACAGAGCATCAGTTTTCTTTTCTATTCAATGGGCACAATGATCATTTTCCTTCTCAGAGTTCTGTTTTGAGGTCTCAGATATAAAGTGCCCAATCCAGCTCTGAGCTTATGGTTGTGTGAGGGATTTGGGCAGTAGAGGTGAGGGGTTGGGACGGGGGCAGCCCAAGGTGGAGGGAAGGGAGTGCTCCACTCACTCGCAAAGGATGATGCCGTCTTTGAGGCCGTCCATGAAGTTGTTGCCGATGCGGCGTCCTGTCACCCCCTCAATCCACTCTCGAAGCTCCTGCTCCCGCTGATGGTCGTACTTCTGGGCCAGCTGGGGGTGGGGGCACAGACAGGGTGGTGAGGTCGCAGTGGGGACCAAGGTTGGCTCCCAGGCCCTATCCGAGGCTCTCAAAGCCTGATCTCTTCCATCCCTTCCCAACTAAAGCAATTCTGCCACAGTGTCCAGTGGGGAGGGGGGACAGGGGTGTGTGTGTGCTGGGGGGTTGAGGGCCCGGGTTGAGGTGGCACCTGCCCAGGGTGCCATTCCGGGCATTCTGAGGTTTGGCACCAGAGAATGTGGACCAGGCGGGTGGAGAGTGAGATACTGAGCTGGGGGGGGGGGCGGCGCCTAGCCCTCTGGTTCCCCCTCCAGACCAAACTTGGGGCTTAGCTTCTCCTGGCCCTGCCCCACTCCTGGAAGCCTCAGGCAGGGAAGGAGGAGCCCTAAGGAAGTGCCCTTGAGTGCCGAGTGCCGCCTGGCAGGGGACTGCTCTGTCTTGCATCTTTGTCTCAGTGTCTCTCCAGGTCCTCATCCCCGTGGCTCCCTCTCTCGCTGAGGGTGAGAGCATGCTGGCCCCAGCCATGTCTGTATTTTTCTGTCTCTCCCCATCGTCGGATGTCCCTTTCCCAGCTCTGTCTGTCTTTCCTTGGTCCTGTCTTCGCGTCCCCATCTCTCCACGTCCGTCTGGTGGTGGGGCCCAGGGCTCCTCCATCTCTGCCTCCGTAGGTCTCTCGGTCTCCAACTCCAGGTTCCCTGCCTCTGGTGAGGGTAGGGCTCCGCCGTCTCTCCGCCTCTCCATCCCTGTCTCGGTCTTATCTCGCTCCTGGCTCGCTCTGCCCTCCCCCATCCGTCTCTCTCTTGTCTCGGGCTCCCAGAATCTCTGTCTACGTCTCTTTCCCCAACTCCCCTACCCCCGCCTTCTCTTCTCCCACTTGGCCCCCCTCCGTTTCTCCAGAACCCTCCACCCTAGCCCAGACAAGCTCCCAGCCCCTGGGGGACCTGGCTGCCCCTTCTCCTGGGAGAGGGGGAGATGGGGGGACCTCCCCCTTACCTGGCCCGGGCCCTGCCGCCCCCCTCCCCACCAGCCCGGCTTTATAAAGCAAACCGGCCCTTATATAGCGCGGCCCCGCGGGCCGGGCTCCCGAGGCCGCCTTATATGGCGCGGCGGCTCCGCTCGACTCTGGGGCCGGCGCTGGGGGGAGGCGGGGGCGGCGCTGGGATCTGTCTCTGGCCTGAGCACCCACCCCCACAACCTGCCCCTTCCTCCAGCCCTTAAGATCCCCCCGACCCAGATTCCCAATCCCAGCTCCCCACTTCCTGCCTGTGGAACCCTGGGAAAAGCCACCCTGAGCCTCAGTCTTCCCCTCTGTCCAATGGGGTTGGGACTCCTTCCCTGGCAGCACTTACGGGAGCATTCCAGTGGGCTGGGGACTTCCACCTCGTTGCCCTGGACAAGCTGACCCCATTCTGGTGTGTGTCGGTGGGGAGGGGCAAGTTCAGGGTCCTAGTTCTGCACTTCCCTTATATAGGACCGAGCTACTTGCCTCTCCTCTCTGAAACCTCATTTTCCCCATCCATAGACCTAAGGAGGTGTCTCATTGTTTCCCCAGCTCCAAAATGAGTAGACCCTTGCTATGTCCCTAATGCCCACTCTCTGCCCTCCCTAGATGTCTCCCTCTCCTTTACCATCTCCCACACTTTGGGGTCTCACCTCCCAGGAACCCCAGCTCTGGAACACTCCTCAAATTCTCTGCCAGGCTGAGGATGTGGGCAAAATCAAGTCTTTCCCCAGCCCCCCAGGAACAAAAAGGATTAACAGGGGACCCTGATCAAGTGGGGTTTCTGCAATGGACCGACCGCCTCAGTTTACCCATGATGGCTTACGTTTCCCCATTTCACACCTCAGCAGTAGCTCAGGGCTCTGAGATGCTCAGGCCGGGGAGGAAGTCAGCCCCTTCCCCATCTTGTTTCTCTCTCAGGTTCCAAGTCACATAGGGCAAGAAGAGGGTCCAGGGAACCTCAAGAGAGTGGGGCCTCTGGCCTGGCAAGGCATGTGGGCCAGGCAGGGGGAGGCCCTCCAGCCCTACCTTGTTCTTCACCTCGGCTGACAACCCGTAGGCGGGGCCTCGGTTGAAGTGAGCAGAGGACATGCTGGCTGATGGTGGGTGGGCAGCGGTGGCCGTGCGCTGAAGACCGGGGCAGCAGCTGAGGCTCCGTCTGTCCCCTCTTCCCTCCTCACACGTTTTTGAAGATCTGGAGGCGGCCCGGGCCTCTTCCAAGGCCGTCCCATTGGCCATAGGGGACTGCCAAGGGGCGGGGCACCCCCATCTCAGCCACCCCCACTTCGTGATGTCAGGGCCTTGGTATTGGGAGCTGATTGTGTCATTGTTTCCACCTAGGGGGGCGGCCTGGGTTATTCTTGGGTGGGGGGGCTTGGCCAGACAGAGACCCACCTTTCCCCTCTCCCCACTGTTCAGTGGGCCTCAGGCTGGGTCTCCTAGTCTCTTTGTGTCTAACTCTGAGGCCATGTCCCCACGTCTCTGAGGTCATCTCTCTTCATCTCTTTCCAGTCTTGAGACAGGACTGCCGCCTGTGGTAGTTTATCGAGCACCAGCTGGGGTTTAAGTCCAGACACCAACAGTCTATAACTGTAAGCAAGTCCTTTCTCCTCTCTGAGCCTCTGTTGCCACGTCTGTAAAATGGACTAATGATAGTGCCTGCCTCACAAGGGTGGTGGAGGGTCAGAAAAAATAATGCCCCTGACATGCACAGTGTAGTGCCTGGCACAGGGAAAGACTCAGGAAATAGCAGTATTTCTGCTGAGAATCTGGCACCCTACTGCCGTACCCTCCAGCCCCTCATAAGGACCTGGGGGAGCAGAGATCCTGGATCTCTGGATCTCTGGGTCACAGGCCATGGACACCCCCATATATCCCTGTCCTAGCCAGGCTGGCCTGGAGGGAATACTTGCAGGCAGCCCTGCCTGGCCAGATCTCACCCCTGGACCACAAGGATGACATGGATGACATGCACATATCATGCCACAAATGTCAAGGTCATGTTAGTGACACTTGGATAACATATCAGCAACCTGCCATACACTCATGATATGTTAAGGACATGGTAATTTGCTGGCCACATGCTAAGGGCACAGCAGTGACATGATAATATAACAGCCCTTATGTCAGGCCCTACCCCAAGTGCTGTACATGTATCAGCTCATAGTTCACAACACCCTCAGAAGAGGATGCTGCTATCATATGCACTTTACAGATGGGGAAACTGAGGCACGGGGTGTGAAATCCCTTTCTCAGTGTTGCATCGCTCACCAGTGCCAGAGCAGAATTTGAACACGGGCCTATGAGGCTATGACCCTAACGCTAAGAGGCTAAGGCAGGGTTTCTCAACCTTGGTACTGTTGACATCCGGGCTGGGTAATTCCTCATGGTAGGGGGGCTGTCCTGAGCATTGCAGGACTTCAAGCAGCAGCCCTCGCCTCTGCCTACTCAGTGCCAGGAGCACCCCTTTCCCCAACCCTTAGCCTTGACAAACAGAAATGTCTCCAGACATTGCCAAATGTCTCTGAGAAGGGTTTAGGGGTAGTTGGTGGCAGATTGCTCCCATTTGAGAAAAACTGGGCTAAGGCAACTAAGGATAAGTTGATGGAGTGTAATGAATGATACGTTGAAGATACGCTAAAATACGTAAAATAAGCTTACAATTAGCTCCCGCTGTGTACTAAGTGCTTGGCTTTGTTAACTCATTCTTCATAGCAGCCCTATGATGTGGGGTCTATATTACGTACAGAGAAGAGAAGCCCACTGCCCGGAGTCACACAGCTCCTGGGTGGCGGAGCCAGGATTAGCACGCGCAGATTCTCGGATCCATCCCATGCTGGGCCGCCCTCTGCCGGCCACAGGTTGGCACTGCGCATGCGAGGACCCGCGCCTTGTCCGAGCTCTCGGCTGGCGCCCCCTGGCGGTCCAGGAAGGGCGGGGGCGGGGCCTGGCGGCGTCCGGGTGGCGATGACGCGACGTTCTGACTCACTCGGCCCCGCCCCCCTGCCCGCGGCCGCTTGGCCATTTATAGCATCCGCGCGGGCTCTGAAGTCACAGCCCAGGCACGACGGGGGCGGGGTGGGGGAGCACTTGGCGCGCCCCCAGACGGGGCAGCCCGGGGTCTCCCTAGGGGACAGCCCTTTCTGGTTCCTTTTGTCCCTCCAATTCTGGATCGGTGTCTCTGTATCTCTTGCTGTGTCTTTTGGTCGTTCTGCGTCCGTCTCTCTACGTAGCTGAGTCTTTTTCTGTCTCAGCCTTTGTCTCTCTCTGTGTCTCTGAGTCTGTCTGTCTGTCTCTGTCTTTCTCTCTGGCCCCATGTCTCCTCTGTATTATCTCTCCATCTCTGTGTCTCTGTTTCTGCTCCGCGTCTCTGGGTCACCGTTTTTCTCTATGTCTCTGTATTGTCTGTCTTGTGTGATGGATGAAGGCAGAGGCGCAGAAAGCGGACCGATCCCTTCCCGAGACCCCAACCTCAAGGGACTCCCCCATCACTGGCTGCTGGTGTGCTGTCCCTGACTCAGCTCCTATGTGGCGTTTCCCAGGCCACAGCCCCCCTGTGTCTCAGTTTCCTATCAAAATGAAAAGGATGCGCTCTTGTAAGGAATAGTTTCCAGAAAAGTCCAGGACAGTCATGAAGAAAAGCCCTGCCTTTCTTCAATCTTAGGAGACCCCATATGAACTTCCTGACTCTCAGAATTGTCACACACACACACACACACACTCACACACCTCTGTGCCTGTATGTCAACCGGGAGAATTCCCCACTTCTCCCTACTCTTGTCTATCTTACCATTTTGGGTCTGCCAGCTCCCACCCCTCACCTAGCTTTCCCCTCCCAAAATGGCTTCTGTTTCTGGAAGGCTGGCTCCACACCAGGCACTTGTCAGGCACAATCTCATTTAATCCTCACCATCACAGTTTCAAGGTGGAAATTCTTAGACCCTTTTTATAGATAAAGAAAATTCCAGGTTCAGAGAGACTAAGCCACTCTCCCGGGGTCACACTGCTCCTACTACTTGCAGATCTTCCACATGTATTTCTTAAGTGCCGAGCACGCTCCCACCTTGGCACTAGTAGTCCCTTCTGCCTGGACGCATTTCCACAAGATGCCTGCGTACCTTCTGCCTCATATTTTCTGCTCAGATGTCCCCTTTTTCAGAGAAGCCCTCCCTGACCACCTGCTCTAATATAATAGCATCCCTCACCCCCAGACTGTGAGAGGGTGATCAGAAGGGAGCTGTTCACTTAAGTGTTTGCACCTGGAAGTGGGTATGTCCCCCTCCATCAAAACTTTCATTTTAACAAGTGTTTTGGGGGTTTTGGGGGGGAATTAGGTTACTTATTTATTTACTTCCTTTTTTTTAAATGGAGGTACTAGAGATTGAACCCAGGACCTCATGTTCACTGGTCTATCTCCAGTACCCAAAGAGTGCCTGCACACAGCAGGTGCTCAAACACTGCTGAGTAAATGGAATTAAAATCGGTAAGTCAGGACTGGAACCCACATCCATTTGAAATGTTGGTGCTTAACCACACACAAAGTAAGGGCATAATTGCCCAGCAACTCTTAGACTGAGGACAGATGAGGTGGGAAGGTCCCCATTTTCATTCCAACCCTCCCCAGAACACCAGTTGGAGGGTGGAGAGGGCGTCAGGTCCTAGGCTGTGGCTGGGGTTATTCCAGGCCATTCTACAGCTGCCCAGTCTCTTGTTCAGCCTTGCACGTTGCAAGAAGATGTTTTGTAGGAAAAATCTGGTTGAACAAGAGAGGTTTTTTTTTTTTTAAGTGGACTGGACTGGCAAAAATCAGAACGCGTAACAACATGCAATGTTGGTGAGGCTTAGAAAGCATCATTGATGGGCGTGGGCAGTTTGTTAATAGCTTTCAAAATGATAAATGTCCTTATCTTTTCTGGTGGTTAATTTTATGTGTCAAGTTGATTGGGACAGAAGTGCCCAGATACTTGGTCAGACATTCTGGGTGTATCTGTGAGGGTGTTTTTAGATGAGGTTAATATTTGAATTTGCAGCCTGAGTAAAACAATCCCCTCCCCAATATGGATGGACCTCATCTGGTTAGTTGGAGTCTTGACTATTTGACACCCCTCCCCTCCAACCCGGCAAGAAGGAACTCCTCCTGCCTGCCTGCCTTGAGCTGGGATATGGGTTTTTTTCCTGCCTTCAGCCTGAAACTGAAACATCAGCTGTTCTTGAGTCTCAAGCCTGCCAGCTCTTGGACTGGAACTTATACCGTTGGCTCTCCTGGTTCTCAGACCTTTGTTCCTGGACTAGAACCACACATCATCTAACTCTCCTGGGTCCCCAGCTTGCCAACTGCAGATCTTGGACTTGGACTTCTCAGCCTCCGTAATCACTTAAGTCAATTCCTTACAATAAATTCTCTCTCTCTCTCATATATTTTTTCCTATTGGTTCCATTTTTTGTTTTCTGGAAAACCCTGCCAATCTCATACACCTTCTGAACCAGCATATCTCATTTTTAGAATAGCCTTTAGACATATAAATGTAGATGTGAAGAATACCATTTATTGAAGGGGCCTTTTCATAACAAGTCACCCTGTAGAGCCATCAACAGGGAACATGTGAGCTAGACAAAGATGACAGCAGAATATGCAGCATTTTGTCTCAATTAAATAAAGGCACTGTGTGCTGTGGTTAAGAGAGGGGACCCTGGATATATATTCCATTGGTTTGGGATATGCCCTAGTGCTTCCTGGCTGAGTGGCCTTGGACAGGTGTCTTAACCTCTCTGTGCCACAGTTTCCTCCTCTGGAAAATGAGTATATTAATAGTGCCTGCTTCGGTAGGTTGGTTTGTTTTTCATTTTTATTTTAAGATAATTTTAGACTTACAGAAAAGTTGCAAAAAATAGCATAGAGAGTTCCCAAATACACTTCACACTGCTGCCCCTACTACTGACATCTTACATAACCATAGTAGATTTATCAAAACTACGAAATTAACCTTGGCACAATATTATTAATAAACTGCAGACTTAGTTTGGATTTTTCCAATTTTTTATTTGTGCCCTTTTTCCTGTTCCAGGACCCAAGCCAAGATCCTTCACTGCATTTAGTTGTCATGACTTTTTAGACTCCTTAGTCATAATTCCTCAGTTTTGCATGACTTTGACACTTTTGAAGAGTACTGGTCAGTAATTTTGTAGCCTGTCTCTCAATTTGGTTTGTCTTGATTAGACTGGGGATTTTGCATTACTGGGAAGGATACCAGAGAGGTGATGTTCCCTTCTCATATTAGGGGCTTATGATGTCACTATGACTCATTGCTGGTGATGTTAACCTTGGTCCCTTGGTTAAGGTGATGTCTGCCAGGATCCTCCACTGTGAAGCTGCTAGAGTTGTTGGGAGTTAAAGGGTCTACCACAGGGCTTCACACGCAATATTGTGTTCTGTGTTTAAAAAATGCAAAAAATATGTAGATGCGTGTGTCTGAATCGACTACTTCTGGAAGGATAAATAAAATGAGAGCTGCAACTGCCTCACAAGGAGGAGGAAAACTGGGAGCTCGAAAAGGCGGCTGCGGAATCGGCCACCCTACGACCAACCACGCATGCCTTCACCCAAGGTCCTGCTTAGCAGCGCGAACTGAGCCTGCTCGTAGCAGGGCACGCCCAGCAGAGGGCAGTAGCACTCCCTGCGGATGCCCACGTGGCTGTCAACGTGCTGGGGGGTGGGGGTGGGAAAGCGCAAGCCCTCCTAGACCGGCAGGTGATTGGCTACAGCGCCTCTCAGATTGGCCAATCACAGGAATTTTGATGAGGCCGATGTCCTGCGGCTGCGCAGAGTCGTCGAGGCATCGTAGGGCTGACTACGTGTGTATTTCTAACCCCAAGCGAGCGCCCTGTGTTGTGGAGGCCAAAGGACTACAGAAATGGCTTTAAAGGGGCGGATAACCGCCCTCGCCTGGAGCCTCTGCTACTGCCAACCCCTTGTTTTATGTTCTAATCTACTTGGGTTATTAACAGCCTGAAAACGGGGCTTTCTGGGGAAACCCAGGAGCCCCCCACTCCACTCTGACCTCTTCACATTCCCTCAGTTAACTCCACTCCAGCCACACAGGGCCTCTGCAGCTTCTCCTTGTGCCCAAAGTGTTCCCCGAATCTCTAGATTGTCACTCACCTCCTTCGGGGTTTTACTCAAAGTTCACCTGCTCAGTGAAGCCTTCTCCAAACCAGCCAGTTTCAAACTGCAAACCACTCTTGCATCTCCTCCCCTTTTCTACTTCACTTTTATCGTATCCCTTATCTTTTTTTATAGACTTTTTTCTATATTGTAATAAAATATATAACACAAAACTTACCATTTTTAAGTGTACAGTTCTGTGGTATTAAGTACATTCATGTTGTGAAGCCATCACCGCCATCCATCTCCAGGAATTTTTTTATCTTCCAAGGCGGAAACAATGCCGCTATCAAACACTAATTCCCTATTCCCCCCTCCTAACCCCTGGCACCCACCATTCTACTTACTGTCTCTATGATAATTTCACTACACTAGGTATCTCATATAAAAGGAATCATACAGTATTTGTCCTTTTGTGACTAATTTATTTCAGTTAGCATTATATCCTCAAGGCTCATCCATGTTGTTGTATGTGTCAGAATTTTCTTCCTTTCTAAGGCTGAATAACATTCTGTTGCATATATATATACACACACACATACATATACACACACATCCACGACATTTTTTTTTGCCCATGCATCCATTGATGGACACTTGAGTTGTTTTGGCTATTGTAAATCATGCTGCTATGAACATGGTTGTGTAATGATCTATTCAAGTCCCTGCTTTCAATTCTTTTGGGTATATACCCAGAAGTGGAATTACTGAATCATATGGTAACTCCATTTTTAATTTTTAAAGGCACTGCCATACTGTTTTTCATGGTGGCTGAAACAGTTTACATTTGCTAGATGTGTATAAGAGTTCCACTTTCTTCACTTGTTAGGTTCTATTTTTTTGATAATGGCCACCCTAATGGATGTGAAGGGTTTAAACAAACTTTAAAAGTATGTCATACATACAGAAAAGGATACAAATTATAGCTCAATGAATCAATTATCACCTTTAAACTTTAATTTTACTTAAAGTAAATGCATAAATCTTAATGGAGAGCTCAATGAATTTTTACTAACATACACACCCACATAATCACCACACAGCTCAAGCTATAAAAATTCCTAATCTGTTTATTAATATCAGCCCTTTTGTTAACCACATGTAGCATTTTACATTTTTACTTCATGAAAATATGCTCTTTCTTGGAAACAAATTCTAAGCACTTGGAGGACTTAAATTTCTTTTCTGTTTTTCAAGTTAATTTTATATTTCCTTCTGGATCTAACACACAACATATATTTGTTTTAAAATACATATAAATAGTTGTTGAATTAATGAATGTATTTTGATGCTTTGTTTGAGATGGCAGAATGACAGAAGGCATAAATCTAAATCTCTAAATTACATGAGAATACAGAGAATCAAGTTGTACACACAAGCAAAAAGGGACTAAAAATTGGTGTTAAATACAAAAGGTAATATGTTCTAAGTTCCAAGTCAATGGATATTGACAAAATGATACACAAAATCATATCCTAAACAGTTTTGAAGTTGCAATTAATTTTTTCAAGCTGAAAGTAGTAAAAATATTTCTATTTCTGAGTCTTTCATCTGTCTTCCCCACTAGAATGCCACCTCCCCAAGGTCAGGAATCTTTTTGTTGCTCATTGCTGTTCCTCAACACATAGAACAGTGCCTAGTGCAAAGGCGGCTCTCAATAAATGCATGTGGTGGGGGTGGTATAGCTCAGTGGTAGAGCACGTGCTTAGCATGCATAAGGTCCTGGGTTCAATCCCCAGTACCTCTATTAAAAATAATAATAACAAATGCATGTTGAGTGACTCTGAGCCTTCTTGTGGTGGTGGTGGGGCACACCCTCAGCCTCCTATGCACAACTTCCCCCACTTTGGCCCTGGGTCTTAGACTGCAGGAGGGTGGGAGGAAGCTCCTCCAGATCTCTACAGTCTCTTTCCACACTCTGTGCTGGGGCACTCTGAGAGGGCTCCCCTACCTCATTCTCTGGACCGTGTGATGCGGCACATCCAGAGGCTGTTAAGGATGTTCAGGACCAGCATCGTCAAGGTCATCACCCCTCGAATATTAGAACAGCATCACATTGATGCTGGCTACACAGACTACAGCCATGGCCACCTCATTCAGCGAGGCCACTAGTGAGGGGCTCAAAATTGACCAAGGGCTGTGAGCAGGCACAAATGGACATAGAAGTCTGAAAGGTAATGCGGTCTGTCCCCAGGCTGGGGCAAGATGGGGGAGGGCAGTGGCAGAGTAATTAGTCAGGCATGCATAAGGCAGTCCCCATGAGGCAGGCATGCATGGGGCTGTCACAAGGGACTGTTGGCAGGCTTTAAAAGTTGGGGTAAGCTTCAGGAACATTCACTCCTTTTAATATCTATTGAGCACCTACCATGTTCCAGGCTCTGTCTCTAATGCTGGGGACACCATATCAAACAAAATATCCCTGTCCTCTTGGAGCACATGGTAACCAAGTCCACAAGAGATGTTCCACACATGCAGGTAGGGTGGTGGGAGAGGTAGTGTCTCCAGGGACCTTTCCAGAAGCAGCAGAAGCTGAAGAGAGAAGCCGAATGATAACACAGGAACATCTGATCCCATTGTGGAAAATCACCACCAGGTCTGAAGGGAACAGGGTTCAGAAGTAGGCAGAGGATTGAGTGAATGTCATGTCCCACCCAGCTGGACCCCATCGACCATAGAGCAGGTCACCAGAGTCATCAGCTGCAGTCTGTGGGATGAGGGGAGCAACTCCGGACCGCTCTGGACAGGGCAGCTGGGGGCCCAGCCTGCAGGGGTCAAGGCCCTGGTCTGCGCTCTGCCTGGGCTGGGGTAGAGACTTGCCCAGGAGGCTCCTTAGCTGGGGCCGCCTCACTCCGAGAACATTCCTGGAAGGGTCTCTTCCTCCCTGGAACACCTTCAGCAGTGTCCACCCCTCTTCCCAGTGCTGTCAACTCCCCACCCCACGGGAGTGTAGAGTGGGGCTGAAGTGGAGAATGTCGACTAGGGCCCTCGCTGACCCTTACAGAGTGAGGCTGATGTTGATTGTCTCCACGGAGAGCAGGTTGTACCCGCTGAGAGTGCTGATGGACGTGGAGAGGATGATGGGTACACATCTGCGGAGGAAACCAAGTTAGGCCGGTCTCCTTCACTAATGTCAGTGCCAAATCCCTAGCACCTGGCACGCAGTAAGGCTCGAGTTTGTTGAACAAATGAACGAATCCACATTACTACTACCTTTAATATTTCATTACTACATTTCAGGTGGGGAAACTGGGGCTGCCAGTTGGATTCACAGCCCTCCGCCGCCTTGCCCCAAGTCCAGCCACCCAGCCGGGAAATGGCCCAGTCACTCTTAGCCGGACCATACCCAATTCCTCGGTGGACGGTGCTGTTTGCCTTATCAGGGGCGGGGCCTGGCTCGTTATGAAGCGAGGCCAAGGTTTTTCCGCCTTCCTATTGGTGCTTCTCCCTTTGGGGCGGGACCTCTCTAAATCGGCGTTCTTGATTTGCTGTCTCCCTGCTAGCCCATGACCCGGAAGACCTCCGTGCAACATGGCGGCGCCCAGCGGCAAGACAGAACCGGCCGAGATTCCGCGGCTGGTCGCGTGAGTAGGTAGGTCGCGCGTGGGGAGGCAAGCGCGAATTTACGGGCTCCGGGGCGGCTCGTTCTGGGCTGGCAGCGCGGGAGGGCGGCCCCGGAGGATCCCGGCTGCACAGCCAGGGCACGGTGACCTTTTAGGAGTACGGAGCGGGGACATGCCGGGAAAAGTCGCCCGCTGTGTACCCGCCTCCCAGGTTCCTCGTCTCTGATTTTGCAGATGAGACAGCTGAGGCTCAGGTTAAAGCCATCTCTCGAGGTCACACCGCAGGTCGGCAGCTAGGCTGGGACCCGCGTCTGTCTGTTTCTCCCAAAGGACTCAAAATCCTGGCAGCCAGCCTCAGAGCTGCCGTAGGTACACCCTGCCTAGGGGTTCAGATCTATAGAAGTTTTGTGGAAATTTAGCTCTTCCCATTCAGCTGATACTTTTGGGTACCTACCATAAACCAGGCACTGTCCCAGGTGCTGGAGACACAGCAATAAGGAAGACAAAAATCCCGAATCTCCCAGGAGAGCCAGACATTGAACAAGTCGAAAATAAATGAAACAGCTGATTTCAGATGCTAATGATTGCTTTAAAAATGTGCATTCATCAATTTAAAGTGATGGGGCTTTAAATTGGGAGTGGACCGGTGGTCAGGGATGGCTCATTTGAATTTAGACCTGAATGACCAGAGACAGCTATGGCCTGATCTGGGGAGGAAATTTCCAAACAGAGAAAAGCAAGTTCAAAGACTCCAAGACTAGAATAAAGTTAGCTTGTTTAAGAAACAGTGTAACTAGAGCTGCCAGGGATAAGGGGTGGAACATGTCTAAGTTTATATTGTATGATATTCGTAATTTCAGGCAAAGAATTTAGTTTACATTTTGTTGTTGTTGAGGGGGAGGTAATTAGGTTTATTTATTTATCTTAATGGAGTACTGGGGGTTGAACCTCTACCTCTGAGCTATACCCTCCCCACTAGTTTACATTTTAAAAAGCTACCTCTGACCACTTCAGGGAGAACTGACTGGAGGCAGGTAAGGAAAGAAGTGTGAGGCTGGGTAGATGAAAAGAGGTCTTGGACTGAAGTGGTGGCCTGCAGATCGATTTACAAATACTTTCTCCTAGTATCCAAAATATATAAACAACTCAATAATACAACTCAATAATGAGAAGATAAATAATCTAATTTTTAAATGGACAAAGGATCTAAATGGATATTTCTCCGAAGAAGATACACAATGGCCTATAAGCCCATGAAAAGATGCTCAACATCATTAATTTTTAGAGAAATGTAAATCTAAACCATGGTGAGATGCCACTTGACACCCACTAGGATGTTGGTAATCAAAAAGACAGACAACAACAAGTATTGGCAAGAATGTAGAGAAATTGGAACCCTTGTATGTTGCTGGTGGGAATGTAAAATGGTGCAGCCACTTTGGGAAACACTTCAGCAGTTCCTCAAATGATTAAACATAGTTACCATATGTGCCTGTAATCTGATATCTAAGTATATACCCAAGGGAAGTGTAAACACGTGTTCACACAAGAACTACACAAATGTTCATAGCAGCACTATTATGACTATTAGTCATAATAGTCAAAAAGTGGGAAGAAATGCAATTGTTCATCAGTTGATGAATGGATAAATAAAAATGTGGTTTTTGGCAATTAAAAGGAATGAAGTCTGATACATGCTACAACGTGGGTAAACCTTGAAAACATGCTAAGTGAAAGAAGCCCAGTCACAAAAGAGCACATGTTACATGATTTCATTTACATGAAATTCCCAGAGTAGGCAAATTGATAGAAGATTAGGGATTGCCCAGGGTTGAGGGTGAGGGGAGATGAGAGTGACCGCTAATGGGTGTAGGTTTTTGGGGGGAAGGGATGACAAAAGTATTAAAAAATAAAACATAAGATTTAGCGATGGTTGCACAATTCTGTGAATATACAGTTGACCCTCAAACAGTGTAGTGGTTAGCAGTGCCGGCCCTCCACACAGTTGAAAATCCACATACACTTTTACAGTCAGCCCTTGTCTCCACGGTTCCACATCCTCAGATTCAACCAACTGCAGATCGTGTGATACTGTGGTACATATTTTTTGAAAAAACTCAGCATATATATAAGTGGACCCACACAGTTCAAAGCCATGTTATTCAAGGGTCAGTGACTGAAACAAACACTGAATTTTATCCTAAGGCTGAAATGTTTGGTATGCGAAGGAAGCTACTGAACAAAACAGACTGATCCTCTAGGGAGGGAGACCAGTGCAGGAGCAAATTCCTTGAGATAGTGAAGGGTCTGGCCCAGCAGAACAGCGATCCTTGATTGGAACAGTCACAAGCTCCACCTTGTGGGTGAGGGGACCAGTGGAGCTGGGGAGTTAGCCATGCAGCCTGGCACGGGGCCCTGCCCGAGAGAGGGGTCTCATTGCTTTTAGCGGGTGGGGTGCCTGGCTGATGCGCTCTCTTCTCTCTTCCCAGGTGTCTGCCCGACAGGCAAAGGCATGAGCTGGGCCCAAGCCATCCTGCTGGCCCGGGGCCTCTCTCGGGGCTGGGGAGGCATCTGTGGCACTGTCCTCACAGGAGCCCCCTTTTCTCAGGTAACCGCCAGTCTTGGGGTGGAGAAAGATAGGCAGGCCCAGGATTTGGTCCTAAGCCCTCAGAATCCACCCAGTGAAGCCAGCTCTTGGTTGAGGGGGTGGGGGAGGTCTGGGCTGGCCTGTCTGCTCTGACGGCCAGTTGAATGTCTCTTACTCATTTTAAGAAGTGTTGGGGCCCATGTGAGTGAGGGGCTTGAATTTGAAATTAAGATGGTCTGAGGTGGTGGGGGGAGAGTATAGCTCAGTGATAGAGCATGTGCTTAGCGTGCACAAGGCCCTGGGTTCAATCCCCAGTGCCTCCACTAAAACATAAATAACTGGGTGGGGGTAATAGTTCAGTGGTAGAGTGCATGCTTAGCGTGCACAAAGTCCTGAGTTCTATCCCCAGTACCTCCATTAAAAAAAATAATAAATTAATAAATAGATAAGTAAATAATAAACCTGAATACCCCCCCCCAAAAAAAGCAAGAAAAAGGTCTGAGCTGAGTGGATTTGGGTGGCAACTGTGGGTACCTCCTGCATTCACTTGTAAAGATGTGAGCAGAAAACTGAATTTCCCTTCCTTACCCGAAGTGACCAAAAGGCCCAGGCTGATCAACAGCTGTAGATTGCAACGATGATGGTGGTGGTGGTGGTAACAACATTTAATAGCTCCCTGATTGAGCACGGAGCCCTTCCTCTGTGCCAGGCCCCATGCTCTGCATTTCATTTACCTTATTTCATTTGTGGTGTCTCCCCTTCTTTGGGAACCTCTATGCATTCTAGAGGTTCTTTTCTGCTCTTTGCACTACGCATATACCACCCACTTTCACTTTAAATGAATGCCTTAAAAAATGCATATATATCACCTTACCTCAGCAGGACATCAGGATGGCTATTGGATGCAGCAGAGCAAAGAGACTGAGAGTAGGGACTCCAATCTTAGCTCTGCTGCCTGTAGTTGTGTGACAGACACCAGGCATCATGTTTCATCTCTCTGGGCCTCGGTTTCCTCATCTGTAAAATAGGCACCCCCAAGTGCACACCTGCAATGGACAGTGGAAAGATTAAATGAGCCTCACTCTCAGAAAGTGCTCAACAGTCCCTGGAACATAAGAATATTCAGTAAACATGAGCTCTTATTAGCCATATATTTGAAAAGATGCCTTATGTGTAACCATTCTAATTTAAACATTCAATTCATATTAAAATAAGAAATTTATTAGTGTACCAGGCTGGCAAACTTTTTTGTAAAGGGTCAGATAGTAAAAATTTTTTTAAGATTTTTTTTTCAAGTATAGTTGATTTACAATACTGCGTTAGTTTCAGGCATACAGCAAAGTGATTCAGTTATTTATATATACATTTATTTATTTATTTATTTATTTATTTATTTATTTATTTATTTATTATTTCAGATTATTTTCCATTATAGGCTATTACAAGATATTGAGTATAGTTCCCTGTGCTGTGCAGTAAATCCTTGTTGTTTATCCATTTTAGATCTAGTGGTGTGTATCTCTTAACCTCACACTCCTAGTTTATCCCTCCCTAGACCAGATTATATTTCTGGCTTTGTGGGCCATGTGGTCACTGTCACAGCTACTCAGCTCTGCCACAAAGCAGCCCCAGACCAGACATAATGAATGCATGGCTGTGTTCCAATAAAACTTTAAGACAAAAGCAGGCAGTAGACTGGATTTGCCCCACAGACTATAGTTTTGCCGACTTCTATTCTAGAGGGATCTGGCCCACCCGAGGCAGCACGCAATTCCCAACCTGGGGAACAAGGTCTCCTTGACCCGAGGGCAGTACCACCATAACAGATGGGGAAACAGGCCTGCGCAGTAGAGTGGGAAGTGAGCATCCCCAGGCGGAGGACAGCCAAGCCGAGACTCCTGCTGACTCCAAAACCTGCATTTTCTTTTTTAAATTCAGTTTCTGAAATCTATCTTTTACATAGGTAATTACAGCAGACAATATAGTTCAAGATGCAAAATGTTCTGAAGCTATCCCATGACAAGGATCTGTCCCTCTCTTGTCTGGCCACCACTTAGCTGCCCTCTCGAGAGGCAAGATGTTGCCTGCCTATTGTATTTCCTTCCAGAGATACTTCACAGAAGCAGAAAACATTTATCTATACAGTCGATTCTCAGTATTCACAGTAACATTCTAGAAAGTCACCACATTCACTGAATGAGCAAATACTGAACCATTGCTCCCAGGGGAAACAGTTCATGTGAGCCTCCGGTCACATTTTCATCAACCAATCAATCATAGCCTTGTGGTATATGTGTTTCTGGTTAAGGACGTCTTATTTAATATGTACTGCTGACTCACTAACCTAGAACTCATGGCCAGCAACACTGTAACTCATGTCTAAGCTTAACCTACCACGTGTATTTATTTTCTCTGTAGGGAACAGGGCGGCCTTCTCGCACGTAGGAACACTAGATAGGCTTCGGGGCCATTTTCAACAGCATTATCACCAAAACAAAAAGATGCAGAAAATATGCACTAAATAAACCTCTAAAAGGACACTTGGTGACAGCATGGGAGCCAAAACAAGAAGGCAGAGCAGTCACCCTGTTCCATCTCAGCTGGGAACATAGGTATTCGGTGACTCAGATGTTCCGTCCCACTGTGTGTGTCTGTGAATGGCTGGAAAGCGCCAAGAGTGTTGGCTTTGGGATGACATGAATTTTAGCAAATAGGCAGATTTGCAAATATGGAATCTATAAATAATAGGACCTACTATTTATAAGCTGTCGTTTTCTTTTCTTTTTTTTTTTTTTTTTTTGCACCAATGGGAACCTACTCTACACAGTTTCACAACTTGCTTTTTCTCATTTAATGATATACCTCAGAGCTCACTCCAGGCCACATGAGACCTCCTTAGTGGTAGGTGCTCTTTGTCCAGGTTCACAGCCATTTGCTTAGTTACTTCCTTGCTGATGCACATTTGCGCTGTAACCAATGATGCAAGCCTCTGCACAAAAGTTTTTCAGTGCAGGTGTGTCTAGAGCTGTCCGATTTAAATACCAGATGTGGGCTTACTGCGTCAGAGGGTGCATGTTCATCTCATCGTGGTGAAAATTGCCAGATCCCTCCATCGGGGTTTTACCCCTGCTGCGTCACACTCGGCCTTGGTGCCTGACCCTGGGTTTGTAACCACAGCACCACACTTCCTTGGAGGCCCTTAGGGATGCCACTGGCACCATTCCCAGCAAAGAGCCAGCCCAGCAGTCCCCCAGGGACACTGGGGAACGCCAGATTCCAGCAGCGGATCTCTGTCCACAGGTGCCACCCCAGGCTCTGCGGAGCCTCCACTGCAGCACAGCCACCCATCGCCCTGACTCATCGCTGGTCCCGTGCCCACCCAAGCCCCCAAGGAGGCCAGTCAAGGCCCTGGCACGCCATGAGGAGCTGTTCAGGCAGGCGCCAGATGCGGCGCAGGACAAGGCGAGCTTTGTGCGGGCCGTGCAGAACTTCACACAGCACAACGTGCACAAGCGGGGCCACGTCGATTTCATTTACCTGGCTCTGCGCAAGATGCGGGAGTATGGCGTCGAGCGGGACCTGGCTGTCTACAACCTGCTGCTTGACATCTTCCCCAAGGAGGTCTTCCGGCCTCGCAGCATCATCCAGAAGATTTTCATCCACTACCCACGGCAGCAGGAATGTGGGATTGCCGTCCTGGAGCAGATGGAGAACCATGGTGAGGCCAGCAGGCAGCGCGCACCAGGAAGGGCTATAGAGGTAGTGGGCTGCCTCCCTCTTCAGGGTCTCGGGCCCTCCATCGCTTCCGGGCTCTGGCTGGTCTCCTTTTTGTCTGTCTGGCTTCCTCCTCGCCCCTACACCCCACTCCATCTCTTGCTCACTCTGTCTGTCTTCCCTTCCCTCTTCCGGCCCCTCCCTGAGGCTCTGCCCGCATCTGCCTGGTACAGGGGTGATGCCCAACAAGGAGACGGAGTTCCTGCTGATTCAGATATTTGGACGCAAAAGCTACCCCATGCTCAAGCTTGTGCGCATGAAGCTGTGGTTCACTCGCTTCAAGAACATCAACCCGTTCCCTGTGCCCCGGGACCTGCCCCAAGACCCCATCGACCTGGCCCGGTTGGCCCTGCGGCACATGGAGCCCAACCTCAGCGCCAGGGTCACCATCTACCAGGTATCCACACCTCGGCAGCCTCCCCAGGGCGGGGCCCCTTCGCCAACCCCGAGTGGCTGTGCTGAGACAGGCCATGATTCCCTGGCTGAGCCTTTGCTAGATTCCATGGCCCTCGGCACAGCTTGACCTCTGACCTTTGCTCCTACCCCTCTCCCCACACTCACTGTATTCCTGGCTCCACAGCTGTTTGTTCAATAACTGATTTAAATATTGCCCATATTCTGGGGGCCCCACTCTTGCCAGGCCACATGAGGGCTCGAAAGAGAATTCCTCACAGCACTTACCTTCTGGTGCTGGAGGCCGACCACAGAGAACAGGTTCCCTCAGTCACTGGTTCTGAGATAGAGAAGCCCTGGGGGCTGGGGGAGCCCAAAAGGGGCATGGAGCAGGAAGGGCTTCCTTGAGGAGGTGAGGGCGAAGTGGGCTCAGGCAGAACAGACACAAGGAGAGCATGCCAGGCAGAGGGAGCAGCACAGGCCAGGGCTTGAGGGCAGCTGGGAGTTGATGAGATGCTGAAAGGGCCTCCTTTACCTGGAGGAGGGTGTTGGGATGAGGGAGAAGAGGCACATAGGACACAGGGTTATTGAGGAGAGAGCCACCGGGAGGTTTTAAGAAGAGGAGGGATGTGGTGTGAGTAAAGGATTTGAGGAAGCGCCCCCTGGTGGCCATCTGGATGGTGTTGGATTGCAGGGGGTGGCACAGAGGACACAGAAACTACAAGTGGTGATGTGGTGTCCAGGTGAGAGAGGGCAGACTTGGCCTTGAGTATATTGCAGAGCAAGTGTAGTTTTTAACTCATTTCTTTGTTTTTTAAATTCATTAAGAAACCAGTTTGCAAGAACATACAGTGAAGAGCTCTCCTCTCTAGCCTGGCCCTTTAGCCCCCAGGCTTCTTCCCCAGAGGTGACCACTTCTATGTCTCCCTCCAGAAAGATCTATGCATTTGCAAGCAGATATATACCTTTTTTTTTCCACATATATATCCTTTATATTTAAATATTCTTTCCCCCCTCCTCATTATTAAGTACATACAGAAAGATCATGGCAAAATGATCACCAACAGCACCTAGATTTAGAATGGGAAAAATCCAAGTATCCATCAAGAGGGATTTGTCCGTGTCCACTGTGGCACCTCAGTCAAAGACTGAAAAAAAGTGAAAGGGCAAGGTACACACAGTGGTGTCATGAGCCACCTTAAGTGTGAGAAGGGAGAGCAAATAAAATTGCATATAGCTATGTTTATTTTCACAAGCATAAGCAATGCAATGATAAATCAGCAATGGGTAGAAATGATTTATCTCTGGGCAGGCAGAGGAGATGGAGCAGAGAGAGGAGTGGGAGAGAGACAGCTATTTAATATGAGTTGGCTTCTAAACTATGGAAATGTTTAGACTATTAAAAATACAATCAAAAAGGAGGGGGAAATCCACCAAAGCTGAAAACAAATGGATGTGGCTAATTGACAGCATAACCAAAGAGAGAAAAAATTTCTTCTGAGTCACTGTCATCTGATTGCCTGTCCTCAGTGGCCTGTATTCTGAGGATCCTGAACTTAATCCCTTAGCATTCTGTTCAGTTGTAATATCAAGACCATTTACGTAGATTGATGGATAAGTCAAATATGCAAATGTGTTACTCACGGTAGGAACCAGGACTTTTAGTGTGAGAGAAAAAGGTACACATATACAATCAAAATGTTTTTCTCAAAGTTTTGAAAAGCTATTAGCAGGATTATGGTGCAATAAGACATGATGTTATTACTTTAAAAAATTTAAGTGTATGTGTTGCATTAAGAAGCAGTTGTACATTTATGATTTAGTAAACTGATTCCTGGCAAGTTGGATGGAACCAAGAAGGTGGGGGCTTGAGTGACATGGGGGAGGCCCAGTACACAGGCCCAAGAGGGGCCCTGAAATCACTGGGACCCCCTTCCCTATTTCTCTCTCCCTGGCTCCTCTGTAGGGGCTGTAGGCTGCAAGCTTCCACCCCTGCTTTTCTTTGCAGATGCCTTTGCCCAAAGACGCTACAGATGCAGCGGATCCCACAGAGCCACACATTGTAGGTAAGATCCTGCAGAGGGGGCGCCCAGTTCTCACCGGGCCTTTGGGCACAGCTCCTCAGCCCAGGTGCCCCAAGTATGTGCGTCTCCACCCCAGGAATCCAGAGTCCTGATCAGCAGGCTGCCCTGGCCCGCCACGACCCAGCCCGGCCTATCTTCGTTGAGGGCCCTTTCTCCCTGTGGCTTCGAGACAAATGTGTCTATTACCACATCCTCAGAGCTGACTTGCTGCCCCCAGAGGAGAGGGTAAGGGCCCCAGACGGGAGTTGAGCGTGGGGGGAGTGAGCTGGCTTAGAGGTGGGGCAGAGGATAGGGAAGTGGAGGGGGTAGGCTGGGGGGAGAGGCAGCAGATGGCCGCAACATCCCAGGCCTCTAACCCTGCCTGTGCCCCCCTCCCTGGGGTAGGAAGTGGAGGAGATTCCAGAGGAGTGGAACCTCTACTACCCGATGCAGCTAGACCTGGCCTACGAAAGGAGTGGCTGGGATGACTACCAGTTTGACATCAGTGAAGGTAAAAACCAGGATGGGTAGGATTCCAAACACTGCACAGGATGAAGTGTGGCCTCAGGAGTCGAGGGGTGGGGCCCAGGCTGAGACTCAGCCCAGTTACACATACACAGACCCAGCAGAGGCCCAAGTACGTACACACACACACACCTCACCCCCTAGGGGCTCTAGACGTGTCAGCCTTGGTCATTTCTTCCTACACGCATTTATGGAGCACCTCTGTGCTGGCTACTGGGTGTGACCAGGACAGGTCTAGTCCCTGCCTTAAGGCAGTTCGGGCCTGTGGTGGAATAGGCAAGTTATATTCTTGGGGTCCCAGGGGAGAAGCATACAACCCAGCCTCAGGTGGGAGTCGGAATGATTTCCTGGTGGAACATTGAACCAGGAGGCATTCCTGCATCCCCAGGTGAAGCAGGAGTGGGGCAGGCTAGGCAGAGGGGATACCCTGTACAAAGGCTTGGACACACACAAAATGCGAAAGGGAACTTAAAGTCCCCAACCTTGTGGGCATGAGGGGGCAGCTCTAGTCCCCACTGCACGAACTCAGATCCTGTCTCTCCCAACAGTGGAGGAAGGCCCTGTCTTCGCCATATGCATGACGGGTGCCCATGACCAGGCCACACTGGCTAAGTGGATCCAGGGCCTGCAAGAGACCAACCCAGCCCTGGCCCAGATTCCAGTGGTCTTCCGCCTGGCTGGGTCCTCCGGGGAGCTCCTAGCATCCTCCGCAGGGCTGGAGGAGCCACTGCCACCCCCACCCCCACCTGAGGGTCAAGAAGAAGAGGAAAACAGTCAGCAGCGACAGCAGCAGGGCCAGAGCTGAGCCTGAGTGGTCACAGAAGCACAGACTGTGGACTGGTGTGAAAGCATGAGATGACCTTTTCAGTGTACAGCAAATAAAAGTTTTCCAGCTTGGGGCTGCCTTGCCTCCTCTCTGGCAGTGTGGCCTCCCCTGCCCCATTAATACCTGGTGTCGCGGCTTTTCAAGGGCTCCAGCAACCAGCGTTGACTGGTCAGGGCCCAGACTTTCTCTCTGCCTTTACTTGACAGCTGCCACCCTTCCCTTGTCACCCCCCAATGCATTCAGGATAAAAGTGCGGAGGAGGAAGCCCCCAGTCCCCTAAAGTCTATGGACTCTCCCGTCTCAGCCTAAGTTTAACAGAGAAGGAATAAAGGGACAGTGGGGTTTACGCGCTTGTGCGCATGCGCAATTTCCGCTCTCGGTCTCCTCTTGGCGCCGCGGGGCAGTGAGAGTCCATGAGAAATTTCCCGTCGGCGCGGAAGATGCGCGCCACTTCCGGCCGGGCTCCTAACAACGGGGGAGGCTGGTAACCAGGGAGGGGGGGATGGCGGAGCGGGCGCAGGAGCCCGAGGCGGAGGCGGAGGCTGAGGCGGGCGCAGGCGGGGAGGCGGCCGCCGAGGAGGGCGCGGCGGGCCGCAAGGCGCGGGGCCGGCCACGACTCACGGAGTCGGACCGGGCCCGGCGGCGGCTCGAGTCCCGGAAGAAGTACGACGTGCGGCGCGTGTACCTGGGCGAGGCGCACGGGCCCTGGGTGGACTTGCGGCGCCGCAGCGGCTGGAGCGACGCCAAGCTCGCCGCCTACCTCATCTCACTGGAGCGCGGCCAGCGTAGCGGCCGCCACGGGTGAGGGGGCCCGGCCCGAGGGAGGGAGGGAATGAGGGAGGAGACGCCCCCATCCCCCGCTGAGCCTGGTCCCGCCCCCTCTACCCCCAGGCCCCGCCCCTGGCACCTGTGAACCCCGCCCAGCGTCCAGGCTGCCGGCCCGGGTCTCTGACTGCCGGTCCTGGGATGCGCCAGGCTCGCCGCCCCGCCTCCCGTCTCTCCGGCTGCCCAATCGTAGGATGTGCCCAGACTCCCGACCCGCCTCCTGGGCGCTTGGCCCTGCCCGCTAGAGCTCTGGCTGCCCAATCCTGGTACGGGCCCCACCTCCAAGCTTTCTAACGGCCCGGTCCCCTGGAGGGGCGGCCCCGCCTCCTGAGGCTTCAATGGCCCGAGGTCTCTGCTGGCCCCTGGCCTCTCACAGGCCTTATCGCCTAAAACTCCCACAATATAGCCTGGGGCTGTGACTGTACACCGCGGGCCATCCAACCCTACCCCTCATGAGGTTCCAGTGCCCCACCTGTGACTATATGTGGCCCCATTCCCACAACCCTAGGTCCCACGCTCCCAGAGGACCCCTCACAATCCAGATCGCATTCGCCTAAGCCTCTTGGCGCCTGGAGAGCACCTATGCCCAGGGAGACTCAGGTGAAGAGGATACCTCGAGGTAGCTGCTCAGGTGGAGGGCAGAGGCCTTTGCAGAATCTCAGTTCGGTCTTGAGAACTAGCATCATGGATGGAATTTTTCTCTTATCTTATAGGTTGATGTGATGATTAAATGAGTTAAAATACAGCAAAGGGCTTAGAACAGTTTCTGGCACTTAGTGACTAGTCCAGGTATTAGCTGTTACGATGATGTTTGTTCCCTGCTGTAAGCAATGCTCCAACAAAATCCTTGTTCTGCCCTGGTTTTCACTTGTACCTGTTCACATGTTTCTCTGGGGGGAGATTCTGAGGACGAAGAATCAACCAGAACCTGCTGAATTGTACCCACCCCCTCCCCAGGGTGGCAGGCTGGTTTTTATGTCCAAGAGGAGGGCAGAAAATGCTGAGCACTTATAAAACCTGAAGCCAGTGTCCTACTATTAGAGTTTCCGATTCAGTTGTTCTGGGTGGAGTTGCAGACCGTGTATTTTTTTCTGAAGAGCTTCCAGGGAGACTTGATGTACAGCTGGAGTTGAGAACCACTGGCCATTGGGAGCCCTTGGAGGTTCTTAAGCTGAAAGTGGTATTTGCAGAAGCTCGTTCGGCTGAGCTGGAGCTGTGTGGGCCTGCAGAACTGGAGCTGGGATACTGAGACAACCCAGGCAGTAGGTGGCAAAACTCACCCCCAGGGCACATGAGCAGTCAGGAAAATACACTAATCTGAGCGAGGGGTCTCCTGTGGGCAGTAGGCATGACCAGAGATAGGGGGCCAGTTATTCTAGTTGTTCAGTTATATAACGTGTGGTACCTGGAACGGTTTCAGTTCAAGGACTGTAAAACATAGACAGGAAGGCAGAAATGAAAATCAGGGTGAAAACAGAAAGAAAAACAGGGAACATAATGGGGCCTGGGTCAGTGCTGCTGAATTGAAGCAGAAGTCACAGGGGACATGACAAGGGCAGTTGTGTGGCACAGTGAGGTGAAAACCTGACCAGAGGGGTTCAAGAGATGTGAAGAAGTGTGAATGGGCTATGAATTTGCCTTGGAGCTTCCTAACAGCCAGTGGGCAAAGGGAAACAATGGTCAGTAGTGGAATTTCTGTTGCCCTCTTATTTATTTATTTGTTTGTTTGTTTGTTTGCTTAGGGGGTTGTTTTTTTTTTTTAATGAAAGTACTGGGGATTGAACTCAGGTCCTTGTGCATGCCAACCATGAGTTCTACCACTGAGCTATACTCTCCCCCCCATTTATTTGTTTAATGAACATTTATTCACCACCTACTGTGTGCCAGGCACTTGTATAGATGCCAAGGGTACAGCAATGAACAAAACAAAGATCGCCGCCTGACGGAGCTGATGTTTAGAGGGCAGAGGGGCTAGCATGTGCAAAGGCTTGTCTACTGCAGACAGGAAACATAATAATATGTAGCATGTGAGAGAGTCATGGGGGCTGTGGAAGAAAACCAAAAGGGAAATAGGGAAAGAGGATTCATGAATGTGAGTTAGAGGTTTAGTTAGGATGTCATGGTGGGCCACACTGAGAAGTTATCATCTGAGTAAAGACCTGAAGGAGGTCAGGGGGAGCCATGCAGATATCCAGGGGCAGAGTGTTCGAGGACAAAGGAATAGCAGGTCCAAAGGTCCTGAGGCAGGACCCTAGCTGGTATGTACATGAAACAGGGAGGAAGCCTGTGTATCTGGAGCACAATGAGTGAGGGAAAGGAGTGAGAGAAGACTAGGACAGGGAGGTGACAGGGGTTTGTGGGCTGCAGGGAGGACTCTGGTTCTGGCTTTTCCTCCCAGAAAAGGATTTTCTGTATTTCTTAAATGCAGAATTTTGAACAGAGAGATCACATATCTGGCTTAGGTTTTATTTGTTTTGTCCTTTTTTTTGGAGAGGGTAGGTAATTAGGTTTTATTTATTTATTTTAATGGAGGCATTGGGGATTGAACCCAGGACCTCGTGCATGCTAAGCACACGCTCTACCACTGAGCTATACCCTCCCCCACAACTGGCTTAGATTTTAAGAGAGGCGCTCTCCATGATGTGTGTGGCGGGAGGAATGAGTGAGGTCTGCATTGGCCAAGAGCTGACAGTCGTTAAATCAGGTGATGGGTTCAGGGAGGCTCACTCTTTCTCTCTCACTTTGTGTGTGTTTGAATTTTTCTGTTTACATCTTAAACTCTTAACAAGAAAAGCAAAAGAATCATACAGATTCCTACATTGAGACCATGGGAGGGGAGGGCAGGAGCCGGGAGACAGGAAGGAGGCAGGCTGGTCCAATGTGAACGGTGATGGGGGTGGCCCTGGGTGGGGCCGTGGGAAAATGGAGAGAAGTGGTTGAACTTTGGGCCAGCAGTGTTCCCCGAAGGCTGTGGATATGAGAGATGCCCCCAGGTTTGGGCCTGAGCACCTGGAAAGTTGCAGTTGCCGTTCACTGAGAAGGGAGAGGTGGAAGGGCCAGATGCCAGCTTGCATGTGAGATGCTGGTGAGACCTCCTTCATGGGGTGCTGCAGAGGGGCTTGGGGCAGTGGTGGTGTGTGGGGAGAGGACCAAGCAGGAGAGCCAAGTGTGGAGAAACCAGAGTGGTGTCGGTGCGGTGATGGAGATTGTTGGTGGGTGGGGTGGGGGTTGCGTGTAGACGGAGCACACAGGTCCAAACCCAGGTCTTGGACCGTCTAGGACCAGATCGACTACTGCCAGGCTGAGCAAGGTGGCCACCCCTGTTGGCCATGCGGGCAGTTTGTAGCATGGTGTGAAAAAACCCTTACAGAAAGGGCCCAGGGGAGATGGAGGAGAGGAGGGCCCTGGAGGCAGTGAGGGACATGATGGCCTGGCCTCTGGGCCTAAGCTGGTTGCAGGGACAAGACCCTTGTAGAGCAGACAGTTAAGGTCAGGGGCAAGGTCCTTAGCAGCATTGGCCCCCCAGATGGGCTGACCATCTCCCCAGGGCTCTTGGCCAGCCTCTAGGGCAAGATCCACAGGACCTTGGATGGGGTCGTCCGAGGCCGACTCCATGAATGTTCCATGTTCTGTAACCAATGATCATAGACTTAGTGGTTTCAACCCACACAAATTTATTATCTTACATTTCTGCAGGTCGGGAGTCCAGCACATTTTAGCTGGATCCTCAGCTCAGGGTCTCACAAGGCTGAAATCAAGGGATCAGCTCGCTGCATCTTCATCTAGAGGCTCCCCTAGGGAGAGACCTGCTTCTAGACTTGCTGAGAGATTTGGCAGAATCCATGTCCTGGGGGTTGTACGGTCGAGGTCCCTGCTGTCTTGCTGGCCATCAGCTGGCACCGCTCTCAGCTCCCGGAGGCCGTTCTCAGGTCCTGGCCCCTCACAGGCCCCCCACATTTTCAACCCCTAGTCTTTGACTTCAGCAGGGCCCTTTTAAGGGCTCCCTTGATTAGATCAGTACCCCCACCCCATAAGCTTCCTCTTGATTAATCCACTCCCCGGCCATGGGACCCTGACCAGGCAGCCTAACCCTCTGAGCCTCAGCTTCCCACTCTGTGAGGTGGGTGGAGATGTAGACCCTCCTGCTGGGGCTGCCGTCAGTGCAGCAGCAAGCCCGAGGAAAGGGGCATGGGAAGGAGAGCGGGCCGCCCAGGGAAGCAGACGCTAATATTCGGCTCTGGCAGTTGTAGCCTCTCAGCAACAGCAGTCATGCCCCGCGTTCACTCCCCACTGCCTCTCTCTGTTACAGGAAGCCTTGGGAGCAAGTCCCCAAAAAGCCAAAGCGAAAGAAAAGTAAGTGGGGCTGCAGCCAGGGTTGGGGTGGTATTGGGAGTAAGTGGCTTTGTTGCTGGTTCCCTCCTTCCCTCCCTTGCTCGCGCTCTCAGGGACCATTCATGGAGGGCCCACCAGGCCAGGCACTGTGCGGGATGGGACAGTCCCAGCCCTGCCCTCACAGAGCCCAGAGTCTCTTGGGAAAGTTAGGGGACAGACTGAGCAGGGCCTTGGTGAGGAAGGAGGGGGGCGGGGGCCCAGAGACGAGGCCTGCCCTGGCCTAGGACAGGGGGAGGGTTGGAGCAGGAATGTCGGAGGGGACCAGAGCCTGTACTGTGCCCAGCGCAGGGGGTGTAGGGGAGGGCTCTTATCATCATCACCTCTTGGGGAAAGGCCAAGTCACTGCCCCAGGCTGCACAGCCGGAAAGTAGCCAGACTAGACCGCAGATGCAGATCTGTGTGTTTCCCGAGTGGTCCCCTTAGAGCCTCTGCTCTCCTGCCCAGTGCGTGGGAGTCAGCCTGGGAGGGCCAGGCAGAGCAGAGGGAACAGCTTGTGCCTGGGCCTAAAGGGTGTGTGGTGTGCCAGGCTCGGGGGGAAGCCGGGCGTGGGCAGTCAGGGTGGGGGCTGGAGCACGTGTCCCCCATCATGATCCCTGAACCTTGGGGCTGTGGGTCTCAGGCCATGTCCAGCAGGGTGAGGGCTCATGGTCCAGGGACAGCTGTCTGGTGGCAGTGAGCCCCTTCCCTTCTCACAGTTCTCAGAGGTGGAAACTGAGCCAGAACTGAGACCCCCAATCCCAGAGGTGGGGAGGAAGATAAGGAGACAGTGCTGGGCTGATGGTCCCCCATGGTCATCACCGGTTGGGGCCCTCAGCACCATCCCTCAGTCCAAGGACCTTTCCTGGGCCCCCTCTTCATCTCCCAGCTGGAAGGTCAGGGGCCCACCTTCCTCCCCCTCGGCCGTGGGACCAGGATCATCACAAGTATCACAGACACCATTCCTTGTTATCAGTGTGCCCATTCCTGTTCTGGGTTCTGTGGATGCCTTCACTTTTTCCTCCCTGGCAGCCCTCAGGGAATGGGGACCATTATTCTCCCTCTGTCCAGAAGGGACAACGGAGGTTCAGAGAAGCCAATCACTTCCCTGGAACCACTCAACTAGGAAGTGGCAGAGCTGGGATTTTAATCCGGGCAGTGCGGTTCCACTGAGCCTGCCCCCTGGAAGCACCCCCTTATCCAGCACTTGTGTGGGCCAGACCCTGGGTGAGCACTGGGGACGCAGGAGGAGCAACACAGGGAAATAAATGTCCCTGCCCTTGGGGAGCTGACGTTCTGGTGGGGGAGACAGTAATATAGGAACCAAATAACCACAGATGATATCTATGTGCCACCTGGAGAAAAAGGACCCTGAGTTGGGTTGGCTGGAGGGAAGGGGAGGGGTGGCCAAGGAGGGAAAGACCGAGGAACAGGCAGGAGGCCCTGTTGCTAGAGCAGGGTGATTCGGGGGAGGGTGGGGAGTGAGGGCCCAGTAAGCCCCAGGGAGGACTTTGGCTTTTATCCCCAGTGGTGGATTCTGAGCAGAGAAGGGGTGTGACCTGACTCGAGGGTTCAGAGGCGCCCTCTGTCGGCTGCCAGGGGCAAGGGTGAGAGCTGGGAGCCGGGCCGAGGGCCTGAGCTGGTCCAGGCGGGAGACGGGGAGTTGACGAGGATGGTTGCAAGCCTAACCAGCAGGTGACACGTGTTGCGCACCTGCTGTGCCCCAGGCTTTGTTGTTTATCTGACTTGACTTATCCGGCGAGGACAGTCCCTGGCCAGTCTCTGTTGTCTCCAGGGTGGGTCTCGCATCTCCCAGCCTCAATTTCTTGATGTGTAAACTGGGGACAGGCGTGGACAGGACTCAGGAGGGTGTCTCAGTCACCAGGAGCCGTAGAGCCCCGGGTGGTTCTGGGGACGGGCTGTCCTGGCAGGCGGAGCCCCGCCCCTCACGCCCCCGGCCCCGTGTGCGCAGGGCGGCGGCGCAACGTGAACTGCCTGAAGAACGTGGTGATCTGGTACGAGGACCACAAACACCGCTGTCCCTACGAGCCGCACCTGGCCGAGCTGGACCCCACCTTCGGCCTGTACACCACGGCTGTGTGGCAGTGCGAAGCCGGACACCGCTACTTCCAAGACCTGCACTCACCCCTGAAGCCGCTCAGTGACTCGGACCCCGAGAGTGACAAAGGTGGGTCTTCGGGGTGAGGGCACACAGTGGCCTCTGGTCTCTAGGGCTCTGTAGCCTCCGGGGTCGGGTGTCGACCTGGGCTCCCTGCCCTCCTGGGCCCTACCAGCCTCAAGCCAGCATCTCAGACCCCACAGCAACTCGCTCGGCACTGCTGCTTAATGGGCTTGCAGTGTCGGAGTCCCTGCAGAGCCCGAGAGCTGCCCCACCTTGTGGAGGGACAGCCGAGGCGTGAAGCAATTTGCCCATCTGGGCCCAGGTCAGTCGCAGGCAGGCCTGGGATCTGGAGGGAGGGGCAGGCACGGTCCTCTCCTCGCCTCTTTGTCCTCCTTCACTTCCTCTGGCTCTTTCTCAGGTTCCGGGCCGTGTCTGGCGGCCTCCTCTCCCTCTCTCCAGCCTGTTCTCGTTTCTCTACACCCCATTCTCCACTCTGGGGCTTTCTTTTGTTCCCATCCCCTGCACTCATATTTCTGTGTTTCATCCTCTCTCCCATCTCCTTCCTTTTTTCTCTTCCCCCTACTGTCTCTCCCGTCTGTCCTCCATCTCACCCCTGTTTCCATCGCTTTCCTTTCTCCCCACCATTGCCCCACCCTCCCCAGCCCCTCTCCTGTCATCCCACCCACACTGGTCTGGTGGGAGCTGGCAGCCTGCTCAGGACTGGGATGGACTCATTTACGAAGGCCCAGTGGGCGCTGGTGGGGGAACAGAGGAGACACCATGGATGATGAGGGGGCTGCCCGCCTGCCTCAGGGGCTTGGCATCAGAAGGAGCCTGGGGTCCACTGCCAGGCGCCCTGCAGGAGCTGAGGGTGGGGTCAGTCACTGGGGCTGAGCCCTCGCTGGCAGACATCTCTGAGCAGGTGGCATCCCAGCTGGCCGAGGGGAAGCCGTGGGCGAGAGGTGTTCCAGGTGGGCACCTTGGCCAACGGCTGCCCTGTCATGTGTCAGCCAGGCTCCCAGTGGGCAGCCGGCCCCTTGGCCATCTTGTCTTCCCAACTCCAGGCCCTGCCCCCAGCCAGCCTGAGTCCTCCCCACAGCCCTGTCATTAGCCCCACTTGGCAGTCGAGGAAACCAAGGCAGCCCTGGAAGTAATGTGATTGGCCCATTGGCTGCTGGGTCTGCCCGGGGTGGAGGTGGCACCAAGAGGAATCCCCTTACAGCCCAACTCAACCCTGATGCTAGTGGCTTCTGGATCTGGGCTCTCCAGAATGAGTGCTGGGATCAATTAGCCAGGTCTGCTGTGGGCTCTGGGGGGCTGTGAGGAAGTGGCTGTGGGCCTGTCCCAGCCCTGGTCCCTCAGCAGCACCCTTACCAGCTCTCTGCCTAGGGCGGCCCTGCCGTCTCTCACTCAGAAAGAGGACCTCTCACCAGGACGGTGGGAGGCCACTGGGTGCACAGCCAGTTCTGTCCTTAATGTTATTATCAACTGTAAAGAAGTCCAGTGCTGGCTTAACAGCTGGACGCTGTAACTGGGATCCAGGCACATGCCTTGTCTGTGCCCCCAACTCGCTAGGTAACTGCCCCCTCCTTCAGGGTGGAATCAGGGGGTTCAGTCCACCCTGCAGATCACAGGGTGTTAGAAAGAGGGGCAGTCCCCCTACCCTACCCCGGCTGCCGCAGTATGATAGTAAGGATAATGGGAGACATTGAGAGGCTGCTTCCTGAAAGCCCTGCCATCCTGTTTACTCATTAAATACCCCAAACAGCCCTGTGTAGGTGCCAGGTTATCCCCAGGCCCAGATTGGATGTCAGGCACCCCCATTCACACAGCTGGAGGAGGGGGCACCGGGATCCCACCTGGCAACCTGGCTCCAGAGCCTGTGCTCCATGAGCCCCTGGGGGTGTAGGACACATCGTACCCAGATTGTGCCCCAACTGTGTCACAAGTGTGTAACTTAAGGGACAGTCATTCACCTTTCCTGCTCCCAGCTTCTCCCTGTATGTGGACGTGAGCACCAAATGTCTAGGTAGGATGTCAGTCCCCTTGGCCTTCATCATAGCCTTGGGTGTGGATTCATTCATGTTTGCAAACATGCACACAGTGTGTACTAAGCAGCTGGTACCCTGAGTACTGGGGCCGGTGCACAGGGAACCCCATCCTTGTGGAGTTTATGGTCTAGAGGGGAAGCAGAAAATAAATGATAAAAACAAATAAAACCTAGAGTGTGGCAGAAGGTGGTAAGTATTGGGGGGGGGGAATAAAGGAGAGAAAATGGTGCTATTTGAGACAAGGTGGTCAGAGGCCTCCCTGAAAAATACCATTTGAGGACAGGTCTGATGGAGGTGAGGGAGGGAGCCCACGCAGGTATCTCAAGCAGAGTGAGAGGCAAGTGCAAAGGCCCTGAGGCAGAAACCTGCTCAGTGTCCCTGGGCGTGGGAGGGGGGTCAGTGGGGCTGGAGAGGAAGTAAGGAGGGCTGATGTGTGGGTTGTGTGGCTGTGGTGAGGGCTTTCGCTGCCAAGCCAAGTGCATTGGGAAGGGCATTAACTGAGGTAAGTTCTGCAGCTGCTGAAACAGATGCATCCCAGCTCTTGTGACCTAACATAGCTCACTTCCACTCACATTCCACTGGGACTCAGCTATATCATCACACCTAATGGCAAAGGATGCTGGGACGTGTAGTCCACCCAGGTGTCAGGAGGAAGAGACAGGGGTTTGGTGAGCAGTTGGCCTGTCTTCTTCCACAGGAAGCCATGAGCAGATTCTCAGTCAGAGAGGGATGTGACCTGAGCAGGTGGTCACAGGCTCCCTCGCCACAGAGGGGAGGACAGACTGGGGTAGGGGGAGCAAGGATAGGAACAGAGATGGTTGGAGGGAACCCGGAAAGAAGGACGTCATGGTCCCGACGGGACTGGTGGGGCCGTGAGCAGGGCGTGTGGGGGCGCTAGGAGAAGCCATCGGCCTGGGGATATATTTTGAAAGCACCGCCAACAGGTTGTGCTGACAGATTGGAAGTGGGTGTGAGAGAAAGGGAGAGGTCAAGGAGAGCCCCAGGACGTTGGCTTGAGCAATTGGAAAGGCAGAGCTGCCTGCCATCCGCTGAGACAGGGATGTCTGTGAGCGGTGCTGTCTTTCTCTGAAGGAAGATTCAGAGCCCAGAGTCGCCAAGCAGAGTCTGAGATGTCTGTAAGACCCTCACCGGGGGCAGCAGAGGAGGCAGCAGGGGGCAGGAGTCTGCAGCTCCTTGGAGGTCCAGGCAAGAACTATCCACTTGGAGGCACCAGGGTATGGGTGGTGGCAGTGCAATAAAAATAGATGCAGGCAGACCTAGGAGATGTTGCGAGTTTGGTTCCAGACCACTTCAATAAGGCAAAGATCGAAATAAAGTGAGTCCCACAAACTTTCTGGTTTCCTAGTGCATATAAAAGTGATGTTTACACTATACTGTGGTCTGTTAAGTGTGCAATAGCATCATGTATTTAAAAAGTCAATGTACATACCTTAATTTAAAAATACTTTATAGGGGGAAGAGTATAGCTCGGTGGTAGAGCGCATGCCTAGCATGCATGAAGTCCTGGGTTCAATTCCCAGCACCTCCATTAAAATAAACTAAACCTAGTTACCCCCCGCCCCAGTTTTTTTAATTAAAAATACTTAATTGCTAAAAATGCCAACCATCATCTGGATCCACAGTGAGTCTAATCTTTTTGCAACAGTAACATCAAAGATCACTGATCACAGGTCACCATAACAAATACAGTAATAATGGAAAAGTTTGAAATATCTTACAAATTACCACAATGTGATATAGAGACATGAAGTGAGCAAATCCTGTTGGAAAAATGATGCCAAAAGTCTCACTCGAGGCAGGTTTGCCACATACCTTCAGTTTGTAAGCAGTGCAGCGTCTGCGAAGCACAGTAAGATGGGATATGCCTGTATTTGGTCTTTGTCCCTGGTTCCTGGCACAGAGCTCCTAAAACCCTTGGAACTTCCTGAGTGATAGGAATGCTTTTCATTTTTCATGAGCCCCTTTGGTAAGAAGCCTGGTCAAAACACAGCTGAGTCTAACGAGGTGACTCAGGGCAGGGACCCTAGATAGTTCTATGGTGGGGGCTGGTCACCAGAAAGGCCAAATACTTGGTTAGAGAGTGGAAGCTGTCAGCCCGACCCCCAGCCCCCAGGTGCGGATGGAGGCCAGAGAGATGGTTATGAAAACTCTTAGACAACAAGGTTCCAAGAGCTTCCGGGTTGGTGAACACCTGGTGCTGGGAGGGTGGCGTGCCGGTGGACAGCACAGCGGCTCCACGCCCCGCCCCCACCGCCCAGTTACCTTGCCCTGCCATCTCTTCCGTCGGCTGTGGCTGCATTGCATCCTTTATAATACAGCTGTAACCAGAAGTAGAGTACTTGCTTGAGCTCTGAGTTCTAGCAAATTATGAACACTGAGGAGGGGGTTGTGGGAACCTCCAAGCTGTAGCCAGGAGTGTGGGTGACCCAGGACTTGTGGCTGGTATCTGAAGTGGGGGCAGTCTTGTGGGACTGAGCTCTCTTCCCTGTGGAGTGTGATGCTGTCTCCAGATAGATCATGTCAGGACCAAATTAAATTGTTGGACACCTGGCTGGGGTGAAGAATGAGGGTGCAATTTAACGCAGCCAGCCAGGCTGATACCCTGGGCTGAGTGGAGCGCTGAAGAGAGGCCCCCACGAGAGCCTTCCAGGCCCGTAAGAACAAAGGAGGCTGAGAAGGAGCCACTGGGGAGGAGCCAGGGAACCAGAGCGTGGGTCTGGAGACTGAGGCAGAAGAGTGTCCCAAGGAGAGGGGCACTTGGAGAATCTGACCTGAGAGCTGACCGCGCTTATGGCAGAGAGAGAGTCACCATGCCCAGCCCCAGGGATCCTCCCAGCAAATACCACCTGCTGCTGCCTCAGCTGTAACCATCCCCTCTCTGTCACCACAGTGGGCAACGGCCTGGTGGCTGGCAGCTCCGGCTCATCCAGTTCCGGCTCCGGCTCCGACTCCGAGGAGCCCCCTGAGGGCCAGCCAGCCAAGGCGACAGTGGCAACAGCAGCAGTCACCCCCACCAGCCCGGCGGGCAGCAGTGGTCTCATCACACAGGAGGGCATGCACATCCCCTTCGATGTCCAGCACGTGGAGAGCCTGGCCGAGCAGGGCACCCCTCTGTGCCCCAACCCAGTCAGCAGCGGGCCCGAAGCCCTGGAGACAGTCGTGTGCGTGCCAGTGCCCGTGCAAGTGGGCCCGGGCCCTGGCACCCTCTTTGAGAACGTGCCCCAGGAGGCACTGGGCGAGGTGGTGGCCAGCTGTCCCATGCCAGGCATGGTGCCCGGTTCACAGGTGATCATCATTGCCGGCCCCAGCTACGATGCCCTCACGGCCGAGGGCATCCACCTCAACGTGGCAGCAGGCAACGGTGCCCCAGGAGGGGGCCTGGGCGACGAGGTACCCTGCGCCATGATGGAGGGTGTGGCGGCCTACACCCAGACACAGCCTGAGGGCAGTCAGCCCAGCACCATGGACCCCACCGCTGTGACGGGCATTGAGACCAAAAAAGGTCTGGGGGGCCGCGCCAGACCGGGGTGGGCACTGCGGTGGGACCTGGGAAGGGGAGGGCGAGGCGTGGCCCCAAAGCAGGCTTCTCGACAGCCTTGGTCCCCACGGATGCCCACCCTGTGTCCACCCCCGTAGAGAAGGAGGACCTGTACGTGCTCAAGAAGGAGGAGAAGGAGGAGCCGGTGGCCCCAGAGCTGGGAGAGCTGGCCGCGACGGTGCCTGAGAGCGCAGAGCCGGAGGCAGAGGCAGACGGGGAGGAGCTGGATGGCAGTGACATGTCAGCCATCATCTACGAAATCCCCAAGGAGCCCGAGAAGTGGGTGCTGGGGTGGGCGGGGGCAGGGACGAGGAGCAGCCCTCGGGCCTGCAGCCCGCCTGGTGTCAGAGCCCCAACGCCATGGGCCCCTTCCCCTCCAGGAGGCGGAGGAGCAAGCGGTCGCGAGTGATGGATGCCGATGGCCTGCTTGAGATGTTCCACTGCCCCTACGAGGGCTGCAGCCAGGTCTATGTGGCCCTAAGCAGCTTCCAGGTGAGGCCACCACCTAAGTGGGCTGGGGGCCAGCTTCTGTGCCTGGCTGCTTGGGCATGGGGGTCTGGGCATTGTGGCTCATGGAGGACCCCACCCAGCCCCTCCAGGTGCCAATGGCCTGCCTCCCAAGTACCCACCCAGCCCCCACTGATATCAGCCACAGAAGAAGGCATCACCTCTGTTCCTTACCCCCCTGCTCTCTAGCCCACCCATCCTGCCTCCTCAACCAGCCATGGCCTCTCTCTACACACCCCGGCTGGCTGCCCAGTCCTGGCTGAGTGGTTCCCCACACACTCCCCCTCTTCATGCCACCTCAACTCAGGAATTCCTGTCTTTGCCCAAGCTACCCTGTCAGTTCAGGAGGCTTCCTTTCTAAGCTCAACTCAGGACGCCCCTCCACTGGGAAGCCCACCCTCATCCCCCAGGACTTGCGGGGCCTGCGTGCCCCAGGTCAGTGCACTACCAGGACATCCCTGCAGTTGGCCCTCTGGAGTCTGGACAGGGTGTCCTGAGAGCAAAGACAGAGTTCTATCATGTCCCCACTCCTGGCATAAGACACTGCACCAGAAGAACTTTGAATTTGCCGAGTCACGTTTGCATTAAGTACATACTGAGCACCTAGCAGGTACCAGGCCTGGTGCTGGGCACTGGAGCTCCAGTCGGGCTAGTGAGTTAAAGAATGAAAGAATGAAGGAATGGATGACTTGGGGGCTCCCTGCTCCAGCCCCTGGGGGCAGCTTAGCATCACGGTGCAAAGAGCCACCGTGGGGCTGACAGCCCTGGACTCCAGACCTAGCCCTGCCACTGCCCACCTGTGAGATGGGTCAAATACTGGGGAGGTAATTGACCAAGCCTCCAGAGCCTCAGTTTCCCCATCCACAAACTGGGCTAATGGCTGGGCCCCTTCTCAGGGTTATGACAAGTTTGACTGATGCCCCAGGCCAGAGTCTGGCTGTAGTAGGTGCTCAGTTAAACTGCTGTTTGACCCCAGTTGTGCCCTTGGGCACCAGCTCAGAGCTGGGAGTCTCTCCCAAGGGCAAAGGCACCCCTCTTCCCTCTTCCAGGGAGGCCGGCCCTAGCCAACCTTCATCTGTTCCTCCCAATGGGATAGCTGCAGAGGTGGGCTGGTGGCATCCACAGCCCCATTCCTGCCCCTCTTGCCCCCAGAACCATGTCAACCTCGTGCATCGGAAAGGGAAGACCAAAGTGTGTCCTCACCCTGGCTGCGGCAAGAAGTTCTATTTATCAAACCACCTGCGGCGGCACATGATCATCCACTCAGGTAAGGCCAGGGGCGGGGCTGGCAGCATGAGCCACAGGCACAGGGGCCTGGGCCTGGGAGCCAGGGCTGGGGCAGGCAGGGTGAAACCCGAGCACAGGACTGGTCCTCTCCGAACCTCTTCCATGTCCACCACAAGGACAGGTGTAAGAGGCAGAAGTAAAGCAGTTGATTTGGTGCCCAGTGGGCACCTCCCCAGTAGTTAGTAAGTTGGAGCTACACAGGTCCCAGTGACATCTACTATTATAAAGCACGTGGAGCTGGGCAGGGGCTGGCTGTCTCTTACCCAACTTGGCCCCTGGCCTCCCCACTCCCACGAACAGTGTTCATGTGGGAGCTGTTCCAGGACTGAGTAGGGGACAGTGAACCACCCCAGGTGGGCAGGGTAGGGGAGCAGACTTGAGGCTGGACCTCTGTTTCATCTTCTCCAGGCACTCCCTTGAACCAGGGCTGGGTGGGGCGGAGGTGGGAAGGTCGTAGAGGCAGTAGTGTCTGCCCAATGGGAAGCAACGGCTTCAGATTTTTTGAGAGGCCAGAACTTTGGATATTTATGTGAAATCGCACCAATATTTGAAATTTTAGGGTGAAATTCAGGCCCACTTTGGCTTGGCTGTTTGCACCCTTTGCCCCTCAGGAATCCGAGTTTGCGTTCCAGCTCTGCCCAGTCGCGTTCCTGGGCAGCTTCCGAGCCTCATGCGGGCCTTAGTCGCCCTTGTTTTAGCTGATTAATTATTATAGTCCGCCCAGAGGGTGTGGGGTCTAGTCTGCCTGAGCTCAGAGGCTTTGCGTACCACCGGATCCCTGCAGTGCCCCAGTGACCCCACAGCCCCCTCCCTCGTCGCGGCGTGCTCAGCTCTGCGTCTCCTCCAGGTGTCCGTGAATTCACCTGCGAAACCTGCGGCAAGTCCTTCAAGAGGAAGAATCACCTTGAGGTACACCGGCGCACGCACACAGGAGAGACGCCTCTGCAGTGAGTGACGGGTTTCCGGTGAGGGGCTGGAAGGGAGGGCATCCCGGCCTGGACCTGCACGGGGCAGCTCGCTTGGGAGGGCTGCGACCCAGCGTTGCCTCTGCGAGGATTCCCTGAGCGCTCCCACCCTGGCTGGCACCTCCCTCTTCGGGGGGCGGTCCCGCCCTAGTGGTTGGGCCCCGCCACCGAGGCGGCCCCTTCCGCTCTGACCCCGCCCCCGGTGCCTCCCCGCCGGCGTCCCGGCAGGTGCGAGATCTGTGGCTACCAGTGCCGACAGCGCGCATCGCTCAACTGGCACATGAAGAAGCACACGGCCGAGGTGCAGTACAACTTCACGTGCGAGCGCTGCGGGAAGCGCTTCGAGAAGCTAGACAGCGTCAAGTTCCACACGCTCAAAAGCCACCCGGACCACAAGCCGGCCTGATCCACCCGACCACTAACCGCCCCTATTTATTCGTCTGATTGGACACCAAGCCCGAGCCTGCCAGGGCCGGGACAGCCGCGGGGGCCGCCTGGACCGCGGGCCGGAAGGAGGCGCCCCTGCCCCGCCCTAGGGCTGGGCCCCCTGGGCTGGGCCCCTCCACCCCACCGATTTCTGGAGCTGGCGCAGAGGGCTGCACTGCTGGAACTGTGTTAAGAGAGCAGAGTGAGATTAAAGAGTGAGAAAGGAGATGCCCTTCCCCTAGGCCTGGATGATTGGGGGAGGGTGGGCCCCTCTCTGCCTTCAAGCTGGTCCCTCCCTGAGCAAGAAGGGATCAGGGGCTGATGCCCCAACACGCGAACAGCGGCCTTTCCTGTTAACCTCCGCACTGCCTCGGGCCCCCTGGGCCTGGCAACTCTAAACACTCCGCCCTCTTACAGGGTCAGGTGTGGAACGCTGGGGGCCTTGGAGGCTACTGAACATCTCCCAGGACTCAGGATCCTAACGTCCTCTCCTAATCCTTCATAGAAAACTCATTCCCACCCTCAGTGAGCTCATGGACCAGTTGGGGAGATGATCAGTAAACCCCTAAGAATGGCATCTACAGCTGTGACAAGCACCATGCGGAAATTAGTTTCTGGGAATGCAGTTTGGGTCGGTGGTCAGAGAGGGCCTCTCTGAGGTGGCATCTGAGCATAAACTAGAATGACAAAGAGGTTCCTTCCCTGAAGAAAGCCGGGGGAGGCAAATCCCAGGCCGAAGGAACAGCCAGTGCCAAAGCCCCGAGGTAGAACGGGCTCAGCGTGTTCCTGGAACAGGAAGCCGCGGAGGGGACGGGAGTTGGCAGCGGCGGGGCGGCTGCCCTGGCCCCATTTCCCGGAGGAGGATGCTGAGGCTGCTGCTTCCTCCTCCTGCGGGCTGTCAGGTAGAGGGGTCGGGGAGCGAGTCCAGGTCACGCGGCCGCCAGGTGGCGCGCAAGCTTCGTGGGCCCTGGTGGCCGTAGCCACGTGACTCTGGGGAACCGCAGCCGCGAGCCGGGGCACGTGCCCGAGGGAGCCCTGTGGCGCCACGCGCAGATTGGCCCCGCCGGCTCCTCACCAGCTCGTGGGGGCGGAGCCGCAGCTAGGCCTCATTTCATTCTTCGGACCGGGGGCTACTCCAGCTGGGGACGGATGAGTCGGCGAGGATGAGCGAGTCCCTCTGCTGGGGCCGCCCCCGCGAGCCATCCCGCAAGGCTAAGTCCCCTTCGCTCTCCCCGCACAACCAGAAGCCAGCAGTTTCCATGGGAACTGCAGCCGGGTCTGCCGCCCAGAAGGAGCCCCTTTCCCGTCACAGGCACAGTTTCCGATCCCACAGGAGTCAGGAGGAACGCGGGGTGGAGAACAAGCCATTGCTTGGGGTCCCCGGGGTCGGCAGCCAGGTCGCCCGGGCAAACCCGAGAGGACCCAACCGGGGACCCGCATCACCGCCGCCCAGATTGCGCGGGCCATTATGATTGGCCTTGCCTTTCCATCGGCGTGGCAGCGCTCTCTACTGCGCGCGCTCCCATTGGCTCAATCTCGAAGGCATCTTCCCGCAATTGGTCCTCTCGAAGGCCATCCCTGATTGGTCAAATTAGGCACTCTTCACTGGGTTTGATGGCACTCTCGGACAGTCTGCAGCCTAAAAGGGCGTGCAGGGACGAGGATAGATTTTGGGCTGTGACTCTCAGGTTAGGGGACACTGGCGACCCTGCCCGCAGCGCCCTGGACCTGGCCATCGGACCGCTGTCTGTGGTGCTGAAGCCTCACTCGAAGGTGCCCCTAGTGCTCTAGCGGAAATACCTCCTAGCGCCTGGTGGCCGCCCCTACAAAAACATGCACTTAACGCCCGCGCACCAAAGGAGACGCCATCCCCTATCGCCTGAGTGAAAGGCCAGGTCCCCGCTTGCAGAGAGAGCGCGACTCCAGAGGCCGACAAATCACGAGCCCGGGAAGCCAGTATTTACATGGCAGAATCGTCCACCCTAAATTTACGGGGTAGAAGAAGGCCCGATGGTTTCCCGGGGCTTTCAAGTCACCAGCGGGGTTTGCCTGGAACACTAAGCCCCAAACTTCTTCACCCTCTTTGGAGCACTGCTGAGTCTCCCTGCACTGTTAGGTGCCCGTCCTCCCTAGAGACACCTAGCCAGCTCAGAATCCACAGGATCCTAATTCCTTCTGCAGGCGGACTAGATTCCCAGCCACCTCCACATTCCTCCCTTGGTTTTAGGACTACACCTGGTCCCCTCAAATCTGAGGACCCAGGCCTCTTCCCTTGAAGTCTTGATTCGTCCTCCCTCTCCAGTCCTGTCGGTAGACAGCACCTCCTGAAGGCACTACAATCGGGCCACCAATACCTCCTAGCCCTCTTTGCTCCTCCAACTCTGGGTACTGGAGAGAGGGGAACCCTTCCTGTCTTCCGAGCAGGAAGCCGCCCAAGAAGGAGCGCCAACGCAGGAAGCAGAATCCGTGCGGGCAAAGGGGCGCGAATCTGGCAACCCGAGTCCCCAGGATGTGCTTTCTTGGGGTGCGGAGTGCTGGCCAGCGCGCGCTCGCTTCCACCTGCCGCGCCGTCGGGCGCCGCGAGGAGGCGGGGCTCAGTTGCCGCAGCCAATAAGCGACGCTGGCGCTGGCAGCTGCTGCTATAAAGGGCTGGGGGCGGCGGCGGCGCGGCCCAGAGCGCGGAGCGCGCAGCGCGGGCCGGAGGGAGGGAGGGAGGGCGGGCGAGGGGAGAGGACTAGACACCGGGGACCGGACAGGCCGGGCCGAGGGGCGGCGGCGAAAGGCAGAGCGCCGCGATCTCTGTCGGAAAGCGCAACCTCCCCGGGCCCCGCGGGGCCGCGCAGGGGGCGTTCTCAGTCCCGCGCCCGCTCCCTCTTTCCATCCCCTGCCGCCCGCAGGCCACCCCGGGGCCCGGTTATCCGCGCGCGCGCACCCGGGCTCGGGCCCGTCCCCGGCCCTCGAGAGAGCCGCTGCCCTCAACGAGACCTTTGCAGCGGCCACACCAGAAGCCGCCTGGGCGGGACCCCAGCGTGAGCATCGAGCGCCCCCCAAGGAGTGCACGACCCCCGGAGCCGCCCTCAACACGGACCGCGCCCGCCGGGCACACAAGAATGGTCACTGTAGGTATTCCCCTGTCGCTGAGAGGGAACCTGGTCGGAGAAGGGTTAGGCACAGGCTCCGAGAAGATGGGGAGGGGGGGTAGGACCAGGCCTAGCTAGGCCCGGCGTGGGGGGGTAGGACCGAGCCTCGGGGCCAGAGAGTGGGCAGTGCCGCGCCCAGAGTCCTGAGGGTCGCTTGGAGTCTGGCTTGAGAGGCCTTAGGGAACCGAGCTGCGATTCGGGAGACATACTACGGCGGCCTGGGGGCGGGATTGCCCCCTTTCAGCAGGCCTGATGGGGGAGGGGCCACAGCGGCGGAGGATGCCTCCTCCATCCAGGCCCGGACCCAGCAGGCCTCCCAGGCAAACACAGGGCCCAATCACTGGTGCTGGGCCAGGACAAGGCGGCAAGGAGTCTCTGAGAGCCCCAGGGAAGGGGTGGCGTCGGATCGCGCGCCCTGGGCCTCCACCGCGCCCGGGAGCCGGGCGTCTCGTCCTCGAGTCCGTCGACCTTGCGGCAAGCGGGGAGGGGAGAGGAGGGGGCGCGTCCGGAGGCCCCGCGGGCCCGCCGCCACCGCCGCCGCGTCCCTTTGTTTCTCGGCGCTTCTTCGCGGGCCGTAGCCTCGCGCGGGCGCCTCAGGCTGCGGGGAGGGGGAGGGGAGAGGAGGGGCCGCCGAGGGGGGGTTGCTGCTCCGTCCCTGAGCCCCCGCCCCCCAGGGGATGGGGTAAGGAGCTCAGGCAGGTCCCCTAGCCCAGGTCCAGGCGCCCCACCCCGCCTGAGCCCTGGGCCGCGGGGTGACCTTGAGCGCGCCCGCCTGCCAGCCAGCCGGAGACACTCGCCCCGCTCCCGGTGCTTTCAGCAGCCACCGAGCTGGTCAGCTCCCGAGCGCGCGGCCACGCCCGGCCACGCCCTTCCTAACCACGCCCATTCCCCGCCCATCTAGGCCCCGCCCCGGGGCCCCAGGGGCCCGGCCTCGCCCGAGCCCTCGGATTTCCACTCGGCAGCCCGGGCGTATCCCGGGGGCGGGGCTAGCCAATTCTAGCCCCACCTCTGCTCCGCCCCCGCCCCCGCCGCGCAACTCCGCTCCCCGCGCCGCCGAGCGTCCTTTGTCTGGTCCCGGCGCCCGGGCCTCCTTCTTCTGCTCTTTCTGTCTCTCTAGTCTCTATGTGTGTGTCTCTGTACGCTGTGTCTCTTTCTGGACCTCTTTTTCGAGTAGTAGCGAGCATAGTGGCTGGGGGGATGCTCAGCACTCCCTCCATGCCTGGGCCTCTCCCCTGCTGGACCCTGGGACCCGCCCACCTGGTTCTAAGAAAGGAGGCCCAAGAGAGATCACCCTTTTCTGCTGTGTGATCTCTGGCCAGCCCCTTCCCCTCTCTGTGCCTTACGCTGCTCACCTAGATCCAGAAACGTGAGTGAGGACTCCTGAGGACCGTTGGCACCCCCACAACAGTCCAGCATCCGTTGCTGTGATCTGTACCCTCATTTGGAAAGGGAAGCTGATGCGCAATGGTGGGGGGTGTGGTCAGAGGTCACACAAGGGCCTTGAAGCCCTCGGAGTCCTGGTCACTCTGATAGAGGGTGCTCAGGCAGAGACCCACTATGGGGACAGGCCAGAAGGAAGTGAGAGGATGTATTGAGACAGTGAGGGCCCGGCGTGGAGGGAGAAGGGCCCAGAAGTAGGAGGCTCAGTTAGCACCACGTGGTGGCCTAGCCTTACCATGCATAGCCACTCAATGCCCTATTGTCACCGGCACCCAGGCATCTGTCACCGTGACTAGGGCCAGGGGGCGAAGCTGGGGACCAAGGGGGTCTGACACAGCAAGTGACCTCAGGTGTGTTCACTGCACAATCCATGTCAGATGTATGTACGATGGTGCAAAAGAGTTGGAGAAAGAGAGAAAGGGAGGTGGAGATAGAGAAGGGTTCAGAGAGGAGAGATGGGGACAGAGAAGAAGAGAGAAACTGAGAGGAAAGAGGGAAAGAGAAACAGAAAGAGGGAGAGAACCAGAGGAAGAGTTGGAGAGAGTGGGAGGGAATATTCCTTTGCTGCAAGTCAGGGTCTGCCTCTCCATCTTTGATCTGCCTTCCTCACCTCTGACTTCATCTCTCCATCCTTGCCTTGGGACAGTCCTCAAAGGTCCCTGTGATCCCTGTGTCATCCCAGGACATGTATTTGCTGTGGGCTGAGGCAGGGCGGGTGTGGCCTCCACCAATCCGATCCCCATTAGCAGCTCAGCCGGCTCAGCCTTGGAGGAAATGCGACACTGATCCCTCTAAGCTCTGGCACAGATGGGAGGGAGATGGGGTGGTGGTGAGATTAGCAGACTGGGCCTCAAGATCCTGGGTCGGAACCCCCCCCCCAGTCCCCTCTTAATGCCATCCAACTTGAAGACAGTATTTGCGGTGGGTAGAGACCTAGTAACCCTGTAGATTCTGGGGTCATCAGATAAAGGGGTCAAACCCTAATGCCATCGCTACCACTTCCCCTTGTCATCCTGGGCAAGTCACAGATCCCTTTTACCCTCAATTTCTCCATCTGAGAAATGGAGATTATATCCAGCTTTCAGTGTGGTTGTGGGAAGGCAATGAAGACTGTATCTGTTCAGTGCCTGGCCCTTAGGAATGCTTCCAAAGCTGGAATCCGGTGGTGCCCTGAAACAGTGGCTTGTGTACTGCTGATTGCTTTTTGAGCTCCCATAGCAGACATTGTCAACCAATCACAGAACTCTAGCTTGCTGAACAGGAATTCAGACTCCATCTCCTCATACATGGGGACTTCTGTGCCATAGCTTTAGTGGTGGGGCAGAGGCCCAGAGAGGCAACGTGAGTGTCCGAGGACACACAGGGAGGAGGGTGGAGCCAGCAGCTGGCACATGGTGGCACCCGGTAAATATTTGTTGAATTGAATGAGTAGACTCTGCCAACAGAGTGGATTTAAATGTAGTGATGCCCAGGGTTTGGCATAGAGGAGGTGTGCAACTTTGCTTTGCTTTGTTGTTATTATTATTATTATTATTATTATTATTATTATTATTAGCCTTTTCATTAAGAAAGTGAGCCCTGGAGTCTAAACCCTGGATCTGAATTCTTGGTTCACCAATTGCATGCTTCCCAACCTTGTGCAAATCCCTCCTCCTTCAGTGAGACTCAGTGTTCTCATCTGTTAAGTGGAGAAAAGAGTTCCATAACATTCAATGTTGGGAGAATTGCTTGGAAATTTTCACATAAAGAATTTTGTCTGGCACATAGCAGGCCCTCAATACAGGCCACATTACTAGAAAAGTGTCAATGTTACAAGACCAGGATGCAGATGTGTGGCGTTTACATTACTGCTTTACTTCAGGTGCCTGTGGCAGACATTGCTAATCGACCCAGTTTGTGTTCCTGGTGAGCCTGGACGTGGCTTCAGAATAATCCTCCAGACGGCTTCCCCAGACAGCCACTCCAAGCCAACTGGAGATGCCAGAGAGTTGACTCTCTGTGTCATCCTTTAAATAAGAATAAATGGAGAGAAAGCAGAAGCCCAAAGAAGAGCTAAGATTGTCCCTGAGGACATACAGCTATTAGGTGGCAGAGATGCCCCCAATGCATTGGCCAGTCATTAAAAACAGTCATTAAAAGCTCTGAGGTCCAGCATATCCAGGTTTGAAATCAAGTTCCCCATCTATATCACCCAATGTCTCTGAGCTGTTTCCTCAGTTACAAAATGGAGAATGTGTTGCCATCTTTCAAAATTTTTGGGAAAAATAAGTGAAATCATTCCTTGAAGCACTTCACATGGTTCCTGGTACCTAACATGATAGGTGTTGATGGAGTGAGATGATTATTAATAGCAGTATTGTGAGGCAGGGCTGGTGGACATGACAAACCTGCTTCTACTTTCCAGGACTGTGCCTCTGGCAGACATGGCTAGCCAATCCCAGAATGCTTTCCAGCTGCACCCACAATTGGTTTTAAATTATTCCCTGGTCGCTTTGCCAGTAAATTGGAGTTTGCAGCAAAGTGGAGCAGAGGTCCAGAAACATTAAGTAGCATATTTGAGAACACACAGCTGGGAAATGTTACAGTCAGCACTAGTCTTGGTTGGCAGTGGAAGTTGGAAATACAGACTCTGAATTAGAAATGCTCGTGTACAAATCCCTGTTTCACCATTTATAGGCTTCATAGTCTCTGAACCTCACTTTCTTCATCTGTTGTCTTAGTCAGCTCAGGCTGACTGAAATACCATAAACGGGGTAGTTTAAACAGCAGACATTTATTTCTCATAGTTCTGGAGGCTGGGAAGTCCAAGATCAAGGTGTGAGCTGATTTGGTTCCTGGTGAGGGCCTGCTTCCTGGTTTGCAGACAGCTGTGTTATCACTGAGATCATCTCTCTCCTGTCTCTTTTTATAAAGCACCACCCTCATGACCTAATTACCTCCCAAAGGCCCCACCTCCAAATACCATCACTTTGGGGCTCAAGGCTTCAGCATATGAATTTGGAAAGACACAAGCATTTAGCCCATAGCATCTGTTAAGCAGAGGGAATAAAACTCTCCCCTTTGAGACTTGTGAATAAGATAAGAATTGCCTGTAGAGGGCTTTGCACTGTGCCTGGCACACAGTATGCCCAATATTTGGGAACAATTCTGGTATTGTTTTGTGGGCCAGGGGTGGCTGAGAGGATGTGTACCTGCTGACTCTTTATAAAAGTTCTGTGGCCACAACAGACATTGCTAATCAATCACAGTGGTCTTTCCTGCTGAAACAGCATGGCTTTAAATCCTTAATTCATCCCCCTAGGAAGATAAAACCCAATTTGGGTTTCCAGGTGAGGGCAACCTGTTCACCTGCTGTGCCAGAAGAGAATATCTAAGAAAATACTCCTTTCTGTGCCCATGATAGACAACACAAAGCACTCCCGGCATTGTTTTTGTCTGAGCCCAGATGAGGCTTTAAAATTCTTCTCTATATGGCCTTTAAGATAGCCATTACTAACTGTTTTGAGTTTTCACCAAAGTGAACCAGAGGCCCCAAGACGGCGAAGAGCATATCTAAGGGCACACATCAAGGAGTTGTCAGAACTGGTACCTGCCTCATTGACTGGCATGGTCAAAGAATAGTAGGGTGGTCTTCAGTTCTAGACAGGTCTGCATTTGTGTTTCAGTGCCACCACTGATATGCTGTGTGACTTCAACAAGTTCCTTGACATCTCTGAGCCTCAGATTCCTCATTTGTCATAGAATAATAAATTGTACCACAGCCCTCATGTGAATTAAATTTTTAAGTAGCATATCTTCCTGAACATAGAGGTTAAAAATCATTAACAAAGAACCAACAAAAAATTTGGCAAATCAAATCTGACGATGTATATAAACAAAACTGCAACATGACCAAGTTTAGTTTCTGAGGAAAGTTAACTTAATATTGGAAAGTTAATTAATGTAATTCATAACATTAACATATTAAAGCAAAAAATCATTTCAATAGATGTAGAAAAAGTATTCAGTAAGATTCAGTATCCAGAGGGGGTGGGTATAGCTCAGTGGTAGAGGGCCTGCTTAGCATGCACAAAGTCCTGGGTTCAATCTTTAGTACCTCCATTTGAAAAATCAATACCTATTCTTAAAAAATATATCCTACTATCCTTATTAGCATACTAGGGAAAAATTAAACATTCTTAACTTGATAAAGCCCATCTACAAAATATAGTAAAGTTCATATTTAGCTGGGAAATGTTTAAAACATTTCCTTTAACGTCAAGAATAAACAAGCCACTATCACGCAGTAGCCCCTGCAATAAGACAAGAAAACTAACATGTGTAGATTGGAGATAAATAAGATTGTCATTATTTGCAGGTGTTACTATGTTATACACAAAAAACTCCGAATATCTCAGTGGAAAAACTGGGGGTAAATGCCTAGTGGGAAAATTATGCATAAAACAAAAGAAATATGATCACATTTGGGGTAGAAATTATCTTTGGTGGAAGGAAGGAAGTACTTGGTCAGGGATGTGATTGTGAGGGCTTTGAAGCTAATAAAAATGTTTTAATTTTTATTCTGAAGACAAAAGTATTCATTTCATTATTCTAAAAATGCAGATTTATTTTAGACAAACAGACACGCATACATGCAAATGGGCGTATATGGACTTTTTTCACAGTAAAATCGCATGTAAAGTGCTTTGCCTAGTGTTCCAGGAGTGGAAGGAACTATCGTAATAATACCTTATCCCCTCCACATGTTCAAGCCCCTGTCAGACATGACTGATCTGTCACCTCCTCACTCCCACTGGTCCCTGGTGTGGGGACTGGGCCGTGAGCGGGTGCGGCCTGTTGTCTCCAGCAGATACTCGGGGCCATGGAGTCTCAGGTGGCGGGGGGCCCGGCCGGCCCGGCCCTGCCCAACGGGCCACTCCTTGGTACAAATGGAGCCACTGATGACAGCAAGACCAACCTCATCGTCAACTATCTGCCCCAGAATATGACCCAGGACGAGTTCAAGAGTCTCTTTGGCAGCATTGGCGACATCGAGTCCTGCAAGTTGGTTCGGGACAAGATCACAGGTGTGGTTGCTTGCAGGTGGGGGTAGGGGTAGGGGACAGAGGTGGTAGCCTCAGGAGTACGGGTGTGGTGTGGAGACAGGTGTGACCCAGGTGGGAGGTGATGGGAGCAGGTGGGACCCTGGGAGATCTGAGGTGTCCTGGGGACAGGGTAGTACTCTGAGGGAACAGATAAGGGTGGAGTCTTGGTTCTCATAACCATGAGGGGGGTGGTCAGCCTCTCAGGCCTGGGTGTGGGAGGACACTGGCAAGTACAGGGAGGTCATCGTCCTGGTCCTGCCTACAGGGCAGAGCCTTGGCTACGGGTTTGTGAACTACTCTGACCCCAACGATGCAGACAAAGCCATCAACACCCTCAACGGCCTCAAACTGCAGACGAAGACCATCAAGGTCAGCGCCCTCATTCCCCGCTGCCGCCCATCCCGTTGACCACCCATCCCAGCTGAGCCCATTTCCCCTTTATTATCACCCACCTGGACTACCCCCTTCACTGCCACCCAGACACCCATTCCCCCAACTGCCACCCATCCTCCATGGCTCATCCCCTAAGGGGTTCAAATCACTCCCCAAAGGCTTTCTGGCTGGGGCCCCAGTTGTGAGGCCAATGGCTCTGCCTCTCTGAACCCCAGTTTCTTCACTTGTCAGTGGGGAGACAATCAGCCCCACAGTCTCTGGCAACTCAAGGAGTCAGCCAGGCAGTAGGAGAGAGTGACCAGGGTCCGGTGGGCAGCCCCTGCCCTGCCTTTGTCATGGAAATGGGGGAGGGGTGGGGGCCCATCTGCCATCTGGAGCCTAACTAGGGTCTGGGAGGGCAGGATTAGGGGTGGGCCCCTCCCCCACCTTTGTGCAAAGCCCCTCCCCCCACGACCTCCCCTCTCAGCAGCTGCAGCTGGGACCCTACAAGCCCAGGTTCCCTGGGGGGGAATCACCATGGAAACCCCCTCTCTAGGCTCTCCTGGGGGTGTCTGGGCTCCACCCCGCAAATCTGCTCCTGAACCCTAGGGGAGGCTGGGCTGGGGCGGGGCACCCATCTGGCCCCCAGTTCTCCATAACAGGTGCAGGGTCTTCCTCTCCCTGATGAGGGGGCCAATGAGGCTGTGACCTGATGGGTCCCTTCATGGCCAACTAGACCCAGGAGCCCTCGGGCTGTGAGTGTGGACCTAGTGATGAACCGTATGGCCCAGAAGGCCACTGTATGATGTGGCGAGTGTATGTGGAGGGGGTCCCCATAGCTATGTGAGTGGCTTTCGGTCATGTGGGTCTGGCTGTTATTGGCTCTGGATGTGTCGCCATGTGTCTGTGATATGGTGTTTATGTGACAGGTGCTTTGTGACACACTGCAACTCCAGCTGTGACCTGGTATGGCTGTATGGGTGTGTCTGGCTGTGCCCCTTCGGGGTGAAATGTGAGTGACACTGAGGGCTTGTGCGGTGATGTGACAGCTGTGTGGTTCTACAACTCTTCCTGGAATTCTCCAAGACTCCCAGGGTCACCATCAATGTGGCAGTGGCCTTGTGTCACTCCTGCTGGCATAGTCACTGTGGCTATGCAGCGGGTAGCAGCGTGGCCCTCTGTGTGTGTGTGTCTGCCCAGGTGGCCGTGTTGTGTGGTTGGCCCTGATTGGGTGTTTCAGCAGATTCTGCCCAAAATATTTCCAGCCACCCGTTGTGTGCCATCCTGATGAGGGGGGTGTGGGAGGAGCCGATACCCAGACGAGGGACCTGGGTCAGCCCACACCATGGAAGGATGGGAAAGACCCCTGAAGACCTACTCTGTGCCTCAGGTGACCCCTGACCCCAAACACCCATCCTGGAGCTCAGCCTCCCTTCCCCTCCCCCCAGCCCCAATCCATCGACAAGTCCTCAATCCTAAAAACTCACAGCCCTATGGGGCAGGCGAGAGTGGAAACCGTCAAATCCATGACTGAGTTTTACTGTTCTAGAAATAATAACAGCTGTGGTGTTTTGTCTTTTTATTCCGGAGGACCCCAGGTGCGCACGACTGCATCAATTAGAATCCCCCCTCCCCCCACCCAGTGAGCACTCTCACCCCCATCTGCCTTTGGCCCAATTTATTCATTTTGTTAGTTTTTTAATTCGTTATTTCTAATGAAGTAATATGCTCTCACAACCCCAGACCCTCACGACCGGACTGTCCCAAACAAAAGCCAGACCCTTGACTATGACCCCTATCTACCCAGAGGTAAACTTAGAAGTAAGAGAAAATAGACATCCCCAGAAAGAAGGGGGAAAGAGCCTATCCCCGCACTGACCTGCCAGCTGTCGGTCACCCTGTTGGCATCTGGGTCCCCCAAACCATGTTTCCAGGACATCACTAAACACACAATGAGATGGGGTCACACTATACTTGCTGCTCTGTAAATGGACTTCTCTTCCCCCCACTTCACAATACTCGCCACTGTTTCGAGGGAATAAATATACACGTCCACCATTTTTTAAACAGCTGCAGAGTTTCATTGTTGGGCTGGACCACAGTTAATGACATGAATCGAAAGATCGTAATAATACGTGTCTAATTCACAACTAAGAGAGGTGCTTTGAGAGGGGAACTGGGGGTAAGGGTGGAGGACCAAATTCAGACAGGAGAGGACAGGGAGGGTATTTCAACTAAGACCTGGAGAAGAAAGGCAAGGAAGAGCGTTTCAAGAACAGGGAACAGCAAGTGCCAAGGCCCTGAGGCTGGAGTACACCTAGTATGTTTACGGAACATGGAGGAGGCCCATGGCTGGACAAGAGATACTGAGAGGGCCACTGGGCAGAGATGAGGGCAGCGAGGTGATGGAGCAGGTTGTGCAGGGCCTTGTGGGCCATGGGAAGCACTTTAACTCTGAGGAAGGTGGGATCCACAGAGGTTCTAAGCAGAGTGGGGATGTGACCTGGCTCAGATGAGCACAGGCGCCCTCTGATTGCTGTTGTAGGAGAGGACCACAGCCTGTTGGGGGCAAGGGTGGCCAAGTAGACCAGGGCAGAGACTGCTGCACTCACTGGTCTGGGTGAGCAATCGTAGGGCAGTGGATGGGGAGAGATGTGTATGGATCCTGGATGATGAGGAACGTGGAGTCCATAAGATGGATGGTGGTTGGATGTGGGAGTGACTGAGATATCAAGGACAACCCAAGGCTGGGAACCTGAGCACCCAGGAGGACCCAATTGCCATTACTGAGTTAGAGCAAGTTGGGGTGCTGAGTGTGACCCCCCCATGAAGGCTCCTTGTGGGACACTTGGAGGCAAGGGTCACACAAATGTGCAACTCAGGGGCCAGGCCCATGCTGAGGACAGATAGTTGGGGGTCTCAGGGTTGAGCTGGGGGATGAAGGATCTGAGTGACCCTGAGGGGCCCAGTGTAGTCGGGAAGAGAAGGGGCCAGCATCCCAGGTTCACTTTCCAAAGGGGTGAGACCTGTTAACGTTGATGGAGAACATGAGTTAGAGGTGTGAGGGGTCGTGGGGTCCCCAGGGAGACATGTGGCCCCAGGGGCACAGCTCCTTTGACCTCCTCGGGCGGTGGGTCCCTCTGACCACTCTTCAGGGCCAGCCAGGTTGTCTTCATCACAGCCATGCCCCCCCCACCAAGCCCTGGTCGACCCCACCTACCTCCCAAGGTGACTACTCACAGTATTTGCTGAGTAAACGGATGAGGGATTTCGGTTGCTCAGTGGTGGTTTGGATGTGGCCTCCCTCTCCCCATCTGGGAAATGGATCTTGCCCTCACCCCTGTTCGCCTGACCCCCTCCCCCAGGTATCCTATGCCAGACCTAGCTCTGCCTCCATCCGGGATGCGAACCTGTACGTAAGCGGGCTCCCCAAGACCATGAGCCAGAAAGAGATGGAGCAGCTCTTCTCCCAATACGGTCGCATCATCACTTCTCGCATCCTGGTGGACCAGGTCACAGGTCAGGCTGCCCAGGAGGGCGCACCTGGCTGGGGAGCTGGGCAGAGGCATAGAGATGGGACCAGAGTGGAGAAACAGGGAAAAGCGGCGGGGAGGGGGAGGGATCACGCAGGAAGGGGCGGGATCTCCATGACGCCCTTGCGCCCGGCAGGTGTCTCTCGGGGTGTGGGATTCATCCGCTTTGACAAGAGGATCGAGGCCGAGGAGGCCATCAAAGGACTGAACGGGCAGAAACCGCTGGGCGCGGCCGAGCCCATCACAGTCAAGTTTGCCAACAACCCGAGTCAGAAGACCGGGCAGGCCCTGCTCACTCACCTCTACCAGTCCTCCGCCCGGCGCTATGCAGGCCCCCTGCACCATCAGACACAGCGCTTCCGGTGAGCCCCCTGCCACTCCCTTCCCCCCAGGCTTACAGCTGCCCTCTCCCAACCCCATTTCTGCAGGGTGGAAAAACACCAGGACACTCAGGGGCTGCTGAGGGCAGCAAAGAGGAAATGTGGGGGCCTGTCAGGGCCTGAGGTCTGGCCCTTGTATACAGCAGGTGCTCAATGTGTGCAGGCCATACCGAGTGGCATTACTGGCGCCAAGAGTTTTAGAATCACTTGATCGGATCGGCTCTGACTGGCCCCACCTCCGCCTCGGGCACCTGCAGGCCAGGCACCCTTCCTTATTCTGCACAGCAACCGGGTCAGAGGCATTGTCAGTTGCCTGGCCCAGACACTGCGGAGGGGAGGCTCCAAACTTTCCTTCTGGGGACCCAAACCCTGCCCGGGGGGAGAAGGGCAGGCGATCCAGGCTGGGTGGCCAGGAGGGGGAAGACGAGGACTCCAGTGCAGGCCGGGCAACAGCCGGGCAGGCGAGAGGCAGTGCCTGAGTGACTGCGGTTCCGTGCCAGGCAGTGTCCAGCCGGGCGGGGAGCGGGCAGGCAGGCAGGCGGGGGCAGGGCTGATGCTGCTCGACTGCTGGGTGGGGGCGGGGAGGGCAGGCTGACTGCCCATCGTCACAGCCGAGGGGCGTGCCCAGAAGCCACCAGTGACCACCCCTTCTGTCTCCACAGGCTGGACAATTTGCTCAACATGGCCTATGGAGTCAAGAGGTAATAGTGCCCCCGCCCCGCTGCCCCCAGCCCCTCTCCCTTCCTCGTTGGACTCTTGCCCTGATGGACCCCTCTCCCACTTCACCCCAGACTGCCTCTGTCTTGGAGTAGTGTGGCCATTAAGACATTTGGGGGCTCTTGAGCCTAGTACGTGCCTAGAAAGAGCTACTACAAAACTGGACCTGGGAGGTTTGTCTGGCCCTCTCTATCCCATTGAAAGGCAGACAGTGTTGCCCAGGTCACAGCTGTGCCCCACTGGCCCCACTGTTGCTCATCTTTACTGAGGGTCACAGAATGCCCCCTTCCACCTCGTAGTCAGGGATGAACCCTGAGGCCCCCACGATGTTATCCACGCCCCTGACTCTGTGACGGTCCCCATGTTAATAGCGTCAAGAGCTGTTGAGCATATGCTGAGTGCCAGGCGCTTGGCTTGGGGCTGGGGACACAACGTGGCCCAGCCAGAGTTGGTCCCTGATGGAGATGGAATGATTCTGAGCATGGTGCTTGGCACACAGTGCGCACGTGCTTAGTAAAAAGCAGCCGCTCTTATGAGATAGCTATGAATAGTGATCGGGCTATGAAGAGGGCAGGAGACGGGGTGATGGCGACCCAGCGGAGACATCACTCAGGAGACAGGAGCAGAGTGGAATTGGAGTTCCTGGCAACAGGGACGGCTTGTGCAAACAAATAATGCTAGAAGGGAGTGGACAGGGTGGGCTTCCACCTGGCAGGGTGGCCAGCGGGGCAGGTGGGGCAGCATTGCCAAGGGCGGGGTCAGGGCAGGAGTTGGGTAGGAAGAGGTGCCCAGGGGAGGGTGGTGGCCAGGGGTGGGGAAGGGGTCAGGGTCAACAGTGCTGAGGACCAGGCAGGGTCCAAGGTCATAGGGTCCAGGGGTGGATCGGGGCTCAGGGCAGGCTCATGAGTGAGTACCTAACGTTCAGGGAGGGTCAGAGGTCAGGACAGGATGGAGATTGGAGGCTGGAGTCTCAGTGGCTCAGAATGTAGAGTTTAAAGTAGGGTCACAGAGGGAGGTCACAGGGCTGTGGCAGGGTCAGGACAATGCAGGGGTCACACACAAGGTCCCAAGATCACAGCACAGTCGGAGGTCATGACAGGGTCGGGGGCATGCCGGGGGTCAGGGCAGAGCCCGCGTGACCCCCAAAGTAGTCCCCTGTCGCTCATCGCCAGGTTCTCACCCATCGCCATTGACGGCATGAGCGGCCTGGCGGGCGTGGGCCTGTCGGGGGGCGCGGCGGGCGCAGGCTGGTGCATCTTCGTGTACAACCTGTCTCCGGAGGCTGATGAGAGTGTGCTGTGGCAGCTGTTTGGGCCCTTCGGGGCGGTCACCAATGTCAAGGTCATCCGTGACTTCACCACCAACAAGTGCAAGGGCTTCGGCTTCGTCACCATGACCAACTACGACGAGGCGGCCATGGCCATCGCCAGCCTCAACGGCTACCGCCTGGGCGAGCGCGTGCTGCAGGTGTCCTTCAAGACCAGCAAACAGCACAAGGCCTGAGCCACCGCCGCCCTCCCCACCCTCCCCGGGCAGCAGAGACAGAGAGAGAGAGAGAGAGAGAGAGAGAGAGGGGCCCGAGAGAGACAGCGCAGCAGACCACGGACAGCACGAGGGCCCCGTGTCCCTGCGGAAGCCACAGGGTGAGCACTCGGTGGGAGGGTCTGCAGGGAGTGGGGGGTGCCTGGGGGTCCCCCACCCCATCCTTCTGCCTCCCCTCGCACCCCCCCTCAGGCTGGGCTGTTCACTCTCTCGTCTTGGTTTTGTTCATGGCGAAGGTTTTTTGTTTCCTTTTTCGGCTAAAACGAAAGCAGAGATGTGCCCCCAGCCACCTTCACCACCCTCCATGGATGGCCTGGGAGGGCACTGGGGGTGCCCTCCCAGGCCCCCTTGCCCAGGCCTCCCCAACACCTTGGTGAGCCTGAGGGGGTGGGAACAGGTTTAAAAATCCCCAAAAAAGCTAAATGTGAGAGGGATGTGGGCATCCCTGGCCCAGAGCCCCTGGGCGGAGTGTGAGGAGCAGGGGGAGGGGCTGGAAACAGAAACAAAATGAAAAAAAAGGGGGGGGGGGTGGGAGGGGAAGAAAAACTCTATTTTTGTAAAAAGGGAAAAAAGACCTCGTGGAGAATTTTTACTGGGGATTCTTGAACTTGAAAAAAAAAACCACAAAAAAAAGACAAAAAAAAAAGAAAATATTTTGGCAGGTTATGTTTACCAACTGGGGCAGGCACGGGGAGCAGGGCTGAGAGGCTGGGGGGTCCACAGGGCTACACAGAGATACAGCCACGCAAAGACATGCCGAGGCACACACACAAACACATACACACCCCAGGGACACAGAGCAGCACAGACAGACCCAGAGACACGCCTCGGGAACTTGATGGCCCAACTCAGACATGTAGACAGACTTGTAGGTAAACAGAAGACCGAAGTGTGGGGCTACATAAATATGGCCACGGTGAACATGGACGTGGGCAAATGTGGCCACAGTCAGCGTGGACACAGGTGATTGTGGCCAGGGACAAACGTGGGCACATGCATGCGGGGACATGGGGACAGCTCCACACGTGCACGTGGCCACGTGAAAGTGGAGGCAGATTCATCTGGACACACAAATCTAGACACCCAGTCGCGGAGAATCCGAGATGCAACACCCACACAGACCCACAGCGTCCCTCAGGCCCAGGGGCGAGGTCGCTGCCCAGACCCCAGCCCAGTCTGTGGCCCACTTCCTCCAGTGAGGCTGGTGAGCCCCTCCTTCTGGCACTCAGCCCCACTCGCTCCCTGCCCCAGGTTCTCTGCAGAGCTCTCTCCTGGCTCCTCAGTGGTCCCTGCCGCCCTGGAACACAGGCGTGCGCACACAGCGTCCATGCATCCAGACACACGATACCTCGTTCCCCTTTTGGCATCATGGTGGGCCGGAGGCAGCGCCCCCCAACACTTGAGGCCAAAGGACCCCCATCCCTGGGGCGGAGCCTCCCTGGGCCAAGGCCCTGGCCCACAAGGCCGAGGGGGAGGCCAGGCCCTGAGCCTCCACGCGCCGAGGCCTCCCCAGCAGCAAGCACCCGTCACTCCCTGCCAGGCCCGGGGTGGACGGGCCCAGGGGCCCAGCCCCGAGTTCCCTTCCCGTCCACTCGTCACCCTCTTTCAGTTTGTTGGGTTTTTCCGTCTTTCCAGATCAGCGAGGGCAGTGGACGCAGCCTCCATCCCGAGCCCCAGCCTTGGCTTCTGTCTGGACTTTCCATTCCCCTAGTTTTCATTCTTTGTTAAAAAAAAAAAAATCCAACAGAAGCCAAAGGCTGGAGCCCCGGGAGCCCTCGCAGCACCCCCACCCCCCGCCCCCCCACCGTGGGCCCAGTCAGAGCTGAGAATTGCAAACCCCAGTTTCAGCCTCAGTTGCCCTCCCTCTGGTGTCCCTGCGTTTGGTGTCCAGCCATGGCCCCATCTGACTGCCCAGCTCTCTCTCCCCCACCCCTCCCGGTGTTGTTATTAAACGTCTGTGGAGCTTCTGCTGCAAGGAACAAAAAGAAAAAAAAATCAAAAAAGCGACAAAAAACACAAACAGAAGAGAAAAAAAGCGACAAAAAAAAGGAAGAGAGAAAAAAAAACCCACACACACAGAAGAGATTTAAAACAAAAAAAGGAAAAAAAACAGACATAAACTGGCACCAGTTAACTTTCTTGTACTTTTTTGCCGAATTGAGCTTCTTGTAGTTTTAACTTATTGCTATGTTAACTATTTATCCTCCTTGTTACCCTGTAAGGACATTTGTGTATATTTCTGTTCCTTCATCCAGTTTGCAAGTTTAAAGGAACCACGATGTTCTCTTTGTTTCTTTAAGTTTTGCCGATACGTGGTTATGCCTAATTTATTTATAAAAGGGGAAGTGGAATCATTAAAGTAATAATAATTATTAATAACAGTAATGAAAGCCGAGCGACGCCCGGGGGGGCATTGTGCTCTGTGGGGCGGTCCCCGCGGCCAGCGACGTCCGGGATCTTAATGGGATTATTTTTGCTCGTCTTGAGAATTTTTTCAGTCCTATTTAGCTGGTGAAACCCTAGCTTGTTCTTGATACACGAACCTATTTATTCTTGTGGTTTTTAAGTCCTCCCTGACCTCCCCGCTCCCCTCCAGCAGGGCAGGCCCCCCAGCGGGCCCATCCCTCTCCCTCTGCTGTTTCCTTGGGGCTTTCTCCCCTCTGCCCTCCGCACGCGGGGACACGTGTCCGCACGTGGGCAGCGTGGCGGAGGCGTCTGTGAGCAATAAGGGCTGGGTTTGTCCCCCACCCTGGGGGCAGCCGGGCTCTGGAGAGGGGGCACCTCCCCACACCCCCTCACAGACCTGGGCCCCCCGCAACCCCCCAGACTGAGAGGGGACTTCTTTTTCTAAAACACAGAACTCAGCCCAGCCAGCCAGGCCCCCTTCCTGGAGGCCAGCCCCTCACCCCGGGGAGGGGGGGCCTGGGGTCTTCCACATCCCTTGGGGGGGACAGGGGCAGGGCCTATGGGGAAGGGGCTCAGCCCCTCCAGCCCTCCCTTCATCCTGTTATTTATTTGGATGGTTTCAAATCATGACAGAGTCCATGTTGGAGGTGATAAAGAACTGTTAAAAAAAAAAAAAGACAAAAAAAAAAAACAAAACCCAAAACCCAACAAGAACACTTTGCGTTGAGTTTAGACTATTTATTACCGGGATTCCAGGCCTGGCCGCGGTAACAGACTTTTACATGGAATTGTTTAATTATTTGTACTTTTCATGCCAGAAAATAAAAGTTCAGAATCTTACGACCTCGGGTGTGTGTGCGCACCTGCATGCGAGTGTTGGCGCCTGTGCTGTTGGCCCTGCTCTGTGGCCACTGTCCCTCTCTGGGCCTGGCTCTCATCTGGAGTCCCTCAGTCTCCCCACAGCACACATGTGATTGTGGGGTGGGAGACAGGCCCAGGCAGAAACCCAGACAGAAGCGGCCCCAGGGCTGGCTGTCCCGTGGTGCCAAGCTCCACTGTCCACAGGGCATCCCAGGTGTGAATCAACTCAGGTGAGACCCCAGCTGTGGAGCCAGCCTGATCAAGGAGAAGGCTGAACGGGATCTACATGCAGCCACTTGCCCTGCGTCCAGCCCTGCCACCCCAGCCCATTCCACACCAGAGCAAAGCAAGACAGACATAGCAGGTTGTGGGGGGTCACGTTTATTGTTTGGAGGTCACAGATTAAGTCATTTATCCCCACCAGGAGGGGAGGCAGATGCCCTGGGTGAGGGACAGGGTGGGGCCGTGGGGTGGGGGCCACCAGGGTGGGGGTCCAGGGAAAGCAGTCTCCTTTTTAACATCTGTGGAGGCAGCCAGGGCCTGGGAACATGGCTGTGCCCCACCTGGCCCCTGAGAGCAGGGCACGGAGCCCCACCCGGTTCCTGCCCCGCAGGGACCACTAGGAGATCCTGAAGGGCAAGCTTTGATCCACAGACTGAGGGGCAGGTGGGCAGCACCGCTGGGGGCCAGTTCCATGTCTTGAGGTTCTGGGGCCGGAGAGAAGCCAAGTGAGAAAGAGAGATGGAGGGCGACAGGTGAGGGGAGCAGGGATGCGGCCAAGGTGTTTTCCTTATGCCCCTCACACCCCCAAGCCGAGGCGGGAGCCCCACCTCCCCGCCGACCTGTGCGCCAGGCGGGGCAGGACTAGAGCTCGTCATGGTCACCCTCAGCAGGCGGTTCGGGCGGCGGCTCCGGGCAGGCGGCTGGCGTCATCAGCTCCATGTGGTACTCGCAGCGGCTGGGCTCCGTGGTGCTGGTCACCACTGTCTCCTTCCCGCACAGCAGGCGCACCTGGTGGGGAGGGCAGGCGGGGCTCAGGCGGGCTCAGTGGGCCTGGGTACCCCCGCCACCCCCGCCAGCCAGGCACTCACAGTGGTGGAGCGGTTAGGGCCCTGCCAGCAGCCCGTGCCCTGCTCGTACTTCATGGCGCTGAACTTGTCGTGGTCGGGGCCAGCCCACGAGCCCCAGGTGCTGTGGGAGATGGGGTGCTGAGGGGGGCCGGCTAGGGGGACCAGGTGCCAGGGGCCGAAGGAGGGGGACCCAACCCAAGCCCACTCACCCGAGGCTGGTGGGGGAGCCGCCGAGCTTGGGTTTCTGCGAGACAAGCTTGAAGGGGCAGAGCCGGTACACATACCTGTCATGGGAGGGGACTGGTGGGTGGGGGGACATAAGCCCCAACCCCCATGATGTCTCCACACACAGGGGCATACAGGTACCTCAAACTCCAGTGACTCCTCCTCAGGACCCCCCCTCGCTCCCCCACACCCTTGCTCAGGCCCAGGCCCTCCGACCCGCCCGCCCCGCCTGCCCACGGAGGACGCACTCATTGGTGGTGAGCTCGTAGCACTGGCTGTACAGGTAGGCAAACTCCCCGTTGGGGCCAAAATCAAAGGAAATCTCCTGCTCCAGGTTCCTAAAATGGGAGGCTGGAGGTGAAGGGGCAGCCAGGATGCCCCAGCCAGACTGAGCACAACACAGGAAGGCCTGCTCCAGCAGCAGCAGGCCCCTGGGGGCCTAGGCTCTGCTCCCCACCGCCTGGGGACCCTTTCTGCAGGAGCCGCCGCCACCTTGCCAGAGGTTGCCTGGGTGACTCCCCATTACCACCTCCTCTGGGGAGCCCGGGAGCAGGCAGCTGGGCCCGGTGGAGATGTGGCCTTGCTGTAGCCGCACGCACACCCCCGCACCTGATGGACTCCTCCATGTCCTTCAAGGAACGCTCGGCCTCCTCAAACTTGTTGCGGGCCTCCTGGGCGGCTGGTGGGGTGGGGAAGGAGGTCAGAGGTGCCCCTGCCCCAATCCAGGAAGAGGAGGAAGAGGATGCCCCAAACAGGCCTGCTTCCTCCAGCCCCCAGGCCTGCTCTGGGCGAGGGCTGGGCCCAGGAAGACCCTGGGGACCTCGCCAGCCCCAGGGCAGACCCCACCTCACTGCCCAGGCCCTCAGCTCCAGAGGGAGCAGGGCCAGGGCTCCTGGACCCATCTGGCTCCTCACCTGCCAGGAGTAGCACAAACAAGCCGCAGCCTGTGAGGAGGCAGGAGGTCCCCTGGGGCTGGAGGGGGTGGTGCTGGCTTCCCCAGGCCCCAGATGCCCCGTCGAGGCCACCAAGTCCCCTGGGCTTGCTTGGGGCCAGCCCAAGCCTGTCTCAAGAGAGCAGGTAAGGCCTGCTTCTTGGGCCCCTGAAGGTGTAGGCAATGGGGGCGTCCCCTCCCTCCCAGGTTCAGCCCTCACCATCGATGAAGGCCTGTGTCTGCTCGTCGTAGGGCGGCATTTTGTCCTCCTCTGTGGGGCTGGCTGCTTGGGGGGGCACGGGTGGGGGCAGGGCCTCCTGCAGGGGGTGTACATTGTCAGCGAGTGACCCCGCCCCCACCCTATCACCCCCTTCTCCCCTAAACACACACCTTGGGCTGCTCCCCCTGCACCTGGGAATCCTCTTCCTCCTCTTCCTCCTCCTCCTCCTCCTCTGTCTCTTCTTCCTCCTCGTCCTCGTCCTCCTCCTCTGTGGGTGGTGAAGGCACCGGGGGCTGCTCTTCCTTAGGCTCCATCAAGTCGGGTACAGAAGGCGATGGCGGGTCAGTGGGCAGCACCTGGCAGATGTGCAAAGTGGTTGGTGTTGTGGACTCAGGGGTCTACCTGCCACCCCCAGGGCTTGGGTCCTGGCTCACACTACTGCCCGGGGGCAGCCTCAAGTCTCCACCCCTTTCGAGGAGCCAAGAGGGAGGGAGGGAGAGAAGGAGGAGGGACAGACGGCTGGGGGCAGGCAGGGCGGCCTCTGTGGAGAGTGGGGGGGTCGCCCAGCTGGTCAGCGTGGACCGATGCCAGAACTGGAGGCAGTTTCTTTGTGAGGCGTCAAGGGACGGGGTGAGGGGGCAGGACCTCCCAGCCCTCCCTGCCCCACTGACCTCGGACCGGTATTTGTCCCGGATGGCAGCCCATATACGGTCATAGAAGGAAGCAGCATCCGTCTGTGTGTCTCCCCCGAGGAGGGTCTGTGTGTGGATGTTGGGGTGGTGTGAGGATCAGGACGCCACATGCGCCGCCCCGCACCCCAGGCACTCTCGAGGGGGGCCTCAGGCTGTGGTGCCAGGCACAGCACGGCCTGACCGCCCAAGGCCAGGCTGGGGCCAGGCGGGGTGAGGCGCAGCAGCCAGGAGGGGGCAGCACAGGCTTGTGGGAAAGAGGAGGGGGCCGGAGAGGAGAGGGTGGGGACTAGAGACCAGGGAGGGAAAGTGAGACAACCAGACGCTGCCAGCCCCTAGGTGGGAGACACAGAGGGCAGGGTGGGACAGGGAGAGGGACCAGCAGGACAGAGATGGATGGGAGACCGGGAAGCAGGAGTCCAGACCTGTGAGGACAAAGAGCAAAAGGCCTGCCTGTGAGGAGGGCAAATCTGGTACGTGCACATGGCGGGGGGGAGGGGGGGGCGGCAGGTGTAGGCAGGTGTGTGGGGAACTTGGCTTTATCTTGACCAGGTGCCAGGGGTACTTGTGTAACCCCACCAGGTCCCAAAGGGCAGGAAGCAGCAGCCCCGGGTGGCTGCCCTCCTGCTCACCCAGGCAAGGCCCGGCACATCGGCCACACCAGGTGCCCCAGCAGCCCTGGCCTGGGGCCAGCAGGGAACTTTCCATGGGACCAGGACCCTCGGGACCTGAGGTCACCCTGGGGCAATCCCCTCTAGGAGTCCCAGGAAAAGGGGTAGGGTGGGTACCTGGGCTTCCCCTTCTGAAAGTGCCCCATCTCCATCTGTGTCCAGCTCCGGGTGGGTCTGCAGCTCGGCCACCGAGACCCTTTAGGAGCACAAACAGAAGCCAAAGGAGGGGTGAGGCCCACTGGCTCGCAGCCAGCTGCCTGCCTCCCCTGCCAGGGCCCCTCCTGAGAACTCGCTTCAGGACATTGGGGCAGGGAGGGGTGGGCAGCAGGAAGCTGGGAAAAGATGAGGTCTGGGGATGGGCCCCGCCTCTGGCCCCTGTGTCCAGGAGGAGCAGGTCCCAGGTACCCAGTCCCTGCCTCCTACCCGCTCCTGAGGGGCTCAAGGAAGGGACAGACTCAGGAGTGGGATTAGGAGACATCTGGACCCCCTGGGTCCCTCAAGACCGCTCTCCTGAGCCACTCAGCTTCCACTTCCTTCCACCCTTAGAACCCAGAACAGCGAAACTGCCCTCGGCCTGGCTCCCTCCACCCAGCGAAGCCCAAATACCCACGACAGCCTGGGCACCACCTCCTGTCCCCCTGCCTGCCACCGTCACCAAACAGGGAACAGACCAACCTGTAAATTCTGCCCACTTTGGTCCCTCTGAAGCCCCTTGCTCCTCGATGCCCCACACCTCCCACTACGGGGCCTGCCCAGCCCCCTCGTTCCCGACAGCCCACCCTGCACTGAGCCTGGGCTCAGCCGCAAGTTCAGGACACAGGTGGGTTCTGACTTTCACCAAAGCGACCCAGGCCCTGGAGTAGGCTTGCCAAAAGCCCAGCTCTCGCAGGGGTGGTTCCCCTCATCTCCTCCCCCCGGAGCTGCTCTAGACCCATTGTATCCAAGAGTAAGCAGCACCTTGTTCAGAGAGGGCTTGGGATCAGCTCAGGCCCCAGGGTGAGGAGGTGGGCTGTGGCTGATTTCTAAACGCAGGGAGTGGGAAGAGGGACCCCAGGGCAGGCCGCGCAGGCACTCACGCCCCATCCATGTCATCGTCCAGCTCCTGGAAGGCACTGGCAGCCAGCTCCTGCTCCCGCTGGGCCTTGGAGGCAGCTTGCTGTTCTGTGGAGGGGCCAGCTCCATCACCCTCCGCCCACCCCCAAATCTGCCCTCACTGTGTGCCCAGCCCTACACTGGGCCCTGGGGCCCAGTCAGGCCACTGTGTGGGGCAAACTGGGGCCAAGAGACAGGCGAGGGGGTTGGTAAGAAGTGCCAGATTTGGAGAGATCCTGAAGGGACAGCTGACAGGGTGTACACGACTTTGGGTTTGTATGACTGGTGACTGTGTAAGGGGAGGCGGGGGACCATGCATTAGGTTTGCCATGTCCAGGAGGCCCCCAGGTGAAGAGGTCAAGCATGAAGGAGGTCAGGGTGGGGGAGTGGCCTGAAGGGGGATAGCCTGGGGCCCAGGGGAGTGTCTCGGGAGAAGGGAAGGCCACCGCACAGAAGGAAACTGAGCCATGGCCAGTGGACGCAGGGCTGCAGCTGCGTGTCTGCTCCAGTGGTCCCTCCCTGGCCTTCCTGGTCCCCACCTGGCCCAGGTGGGGTTCAGGAAAGCAGTCATGGTGCAGCTCCACCACAAAGCTCGGCCCTCTACAACAGGACGAGTAGTCTGTATCCCAGGAGATCCCACAAGACTTCAGCAGGCCAGGCGACACCATCCTCCTCACAGGTGAGGGCCTGAGGCTCAGGTGTTTGAAGGGACCTGCCCTCGGTCAGCCAGCTGGTGAGGGGCAGAGCCAGGGCCCCAGCCAGGCTGTCCGCCTCCAGAGCCCACGCGCCTCCCTGCTCCTCCCTGGGGATCTAGGTCAGATCCTGGTGTCCTACCCCTGAACCTGATTCAGCAACTCCACCCTGAGAACTCGAGCTACAAGCACGCCCGGCCCCATAGAAAAGGATGCTTGCTGCAAAGCAAAATGATGGGAACAGAAACAAAGACAAGAGTGAATTCCTGTTCTAACACATGGCCCGGCAAGGAACACCAAGAACCTGTCATCGTCCTGGCACCAAAGGTGAACGATAAGAAAGGAGAAAACATCGCAACTTCAGTCACAAAGGGCCAAGGGCCACCCCTACCACACAGCAGGCACCTAAAACGGCCAAGCCGAGCACCAATAACCTGATAGAAAAGACAGCGCCTGAATTAAACAAGTCCTGCCAAAGTCAGACGATGGGACAGACACAGCCGTTAAGAGGAAGCAGGGGCCCAACACAAGGCTACAATGTGGATGAACTTTGACAACACGATGCTCGGGGAAAGAAGCCAGTCACGAGGGTTACATACAGGCTGCCTAGCTCCATTGATGTGAAACGTCCAGGACAGACAGATCCGTAGAAACCCAAAGCGGATGCGTGGTTGCCAGGGGCTGCTGGGGGTGGGGGAATGGGGAGGGACGGCTTGATGGGCACAGGGCTCCCTTGGGAATGTTCTGGAACTGGACAGCAGTGATGGCTGCACAACATCGTGGATGTACTTAATGACACCGAACTGTACACTTCAAAATGGTTGAGGGGGAGGGTACAGCTCAAGTAGTAGAGTGCATGCTTAGCATGCATGAGGCCCTGGGTTCAATCCCCAGTACCTCCTCCAAGAATAAATAAATAAATAAACCCAATTACTTCCCCCACCAAAAAAAAAAACAAATCCAGTAAGATGGTAAATTGTACATTATGTGAATTTTACCACAACAAGAAAAAAAGTGAAGGATTCAGAAAAAAAAAAAAAGGAAGTTAGGTACACGCTGGCGCAGCACAACACTCATTCACCAGGTAGACCAGTGCTGTCCGACAGAACCTTCCACAGAGATGCACATGGTCTACACCTGCATTGTCCAAAATAACAGCCACCAGCTACAAGGGACCACTGAGCACTTGAGGTGTGGCTTTAGAGTCAACACTCAGAGTCACTACACTCTGCAGAACTCCATCTCTGTCTGGGATGGGCAGGAGAGGTCCGGAAGGTTTACCTCCTGAGGAGATGCTGCCCTGGAGGAGAAGACTCTCCCTGGCTGCTTTACCACTTTGGAGACCGTTACCAAATTCTTTTTCACAGAGAATATGGAAATCAGATGGAATATTTTAAATCAGACAGAAACTAGGAAAAAACAGAGCAGGGAACTCCCAGCCTTCTTTCAAGGCCCCAGTCACACCCCATGTCTCTAACACACACCCACACCCTCTCCCAAGATGATCGGCTTTGGAACTCATACCACCCTTAAAAGTCCGAGTTGGGTGACCCTTGTGCATGACTTGGTCACCAGCTACTCACTCCAAAACCCAGGAGGGCAAAGAACAGGAGCAAGAAGACTCCAGTGAAGGAGGGGAATCTCAACCCTCGGCTTCACTTTCCCAGCAAACACCCCTCCTTCCACTTCCCTGGGGACGGCTGCTCACCCTACACTCAAGCCCTGGGGCCTGGCCAATCAGAACCTGCGCTGTACCTCCCGGCTCCAAGGATTCGTTCATGGGCAGCCGTATGACCCAGGATGAGCCAATGGCAGTTGTCACTCGGGGGGGAAGGAGGCTTGGGGGAGAAGGGGGTGACCTGGTGAATCTGGGGTCCAAGTACATTCAGGTACAGCTGGATTTCCAGGTCAGGGTCCCAGCTCAAAAGAGGCCCACTGAGCAGATGGAGTAGAGGCAAGGAGACCGCCCTCGTGGAGCAGTGGTTTCCATGAAGGTGGAGAAAAGCTCACAGGTTTCAGAAAGGGGCGGGGGAAATCCGGGCCTCAGAAACCAGGAGAACAAGGAAATTTAGGAAGTTAGTTTCCATCAGGACAAAGACAGAAAAGACTGCCCAGCTTCACAGCACTGGGGAGAAGGTGGAGGCTGGGCACAGCTTTCTGGGGGGCAGAGCCTAAGCGTGCTTCTAGGTAGAGGGAAGGTGCCGGCTGGAGACCACCCCCTGGGAAAGAGGAGAAATAACAAGGCCCCAGGGTCTCCAAGGAGTGGAAAATGGTGGAAGCCAGGCTGGAGGCAGAAGGGAAGGAAGAAGGGAACCTGGGCGGGTGGCCCTGCCAACAAGCCACTGGAACTCTGGACTGGAAGCCTCTCCGCTCACCTGCGCCAGGCTGGGGGAGGGTGGGTCTGCCTTCAGGTTGTACCCAAACTCCACCTACTTCTCTCCACTTCTATGGCCCACACCCTGGTCCCAGCCCCCTCCTCTCTTGCCTGGACCAGTGCAGTCAGCTCCTCCCCAGCTTCCTGGCTCCTGCTCCTCTGCTCAGAATCCTCAAGGGCTCTCCCCTCACTTGGGGTAAAAGCCTGAGGCCTCCCTGCCCAGCCTGCCCAGCCTGCCCCACCAGCACCTGCCCTTGTCTCCCCGATGATGCTCTCACTCCCTCACGTGGCCTCCTTGCTGCTCCTTAAAAACTAGACATCATGCTGCCTCAGGGCTTTTGCACCTGTTCCCTCTGCCTGCACTCCCTCCCTCCCCCTAAAGGCAAGGGCTTTCTCTATCTTGTTCTGTGCTGTACTGCCGACACCTGGGGTGTGCCTGGTACAGAGCAAGCACTCAGCAAGTGCTTGTTGGACGAATGACTGAATTACTGATTATGAGAAATCGGGACAGAGAGAGGGAATGAAGGAAAAACGCAGCAGATGCTAAGAAAGATGGAGGAAATCAACGGCACAGGCTCAGAGAGAAGGCTGCCAGTTCCTGGTCACCAGCCCTGTGAGCAGCTAGGGCCACATCTCCAAATCCTTCTCACAAGGCTTTGTCCTCTCACTAGTCTGGAATGGGTTTCTGCCCCATCTCTCCCTTCGCTCCTGCTTCCACCATGTGTGTCCTTACACCAAGCAGACCAAGAACAAAGGCCAAGGCTTCAGATTTCCCATAATGGCAGCACAATCTGCCAAGAGCAAGAAACAAAACATGGACAAAACATGAAAAAAGTCACCTTAAAACCAACCAAGGCAGTAGGAGTTGCCGGGGCAAAGAGGAAGGCGGGAAGGTAAGAGTGTGCGGAAGCCGCTTTCACCCTCAGGGATTTGGCTTATCCTGGCAAACGTGGGTGCCCGTTTTGGTAACTTGTGAGGGAAGGGAAATGAAAATCTAAAGTCTAAGGTGACCACTCTCTCCCAATGACTGTAACCCCACGGAGCTCCCCACAGAGATATGCTGGCCCAGAACTCCCCCAGCCTGTGCTCAGACCTCGGCTCGCACTGCCTGAGAGGCTGGAGGAAGCTCCTGCACTGAATGTGGAGTCAGGGAATCCCTGAAAGGAATAGCGTTCCCACAGAAATGGCAGAAAGAAAAGCTCTCCCTACCCTCCAGAGAAGAAGCTCCTGTCCGGCTGCAAGTTACTCCTATAAATGACGTCTAAACACGATGACCAACATACAGTCAAAAATAACCAAACCCAAAGGGAACGAAGGCACCATTACCAATAACCAGTGAAACAACAAACGAGAGGTAACGAGGAAGAGGTTCTCAAGCCCAGGCTCCTCCAGGCCAGAAGCCAAGGGCAAGTCACGGCCCCGCCGGGCACACCTTCCCACAGCTTCCGGTGCTTGTCTTTGGCCTCCTTCTCTGGCTTTTCGGCCTCCTCCTTCACTGCCCGCAGCATCTCCACCTGGTCCTCCAGGGACTTCTTGCCAGCCTGCAGCTCAATGAGCTTTTTCTGGGTGGGCAGAAGACACGGGGCCAGCTCTCTTTCTGTTCTGCCTGCTCCCCCACAGACCACCACCTCTCTGCCTCTACTCCACAGTGTGGCCACAGGATCTGTCCAAAATGCACGCCCTTCTCTGGACCTCTGGGGTTCCTGGCAGCTCGCTGGAGAGAAACCCAAACACCCCAATGTAGCCCCTGAGGCCCTGCATGACCAGGCCCCTGCCCCCACCTCTCCAGCCCCATCCATCCCACCACAGTCTTAAACTCTGATACCAACCAGACCTACACCCACTCTGCCTGGCTAACTCTGAATTGCTGTACAGATTTTAGTTTAGATGGAGGCTTCCTCCTCCAGTAAGTCCTCTTTGCTTCCTGCCCCCAAGACAGGTTCAGGGAGCAGAGGGACCGAGCAAAAGTCTCCTCTCTGCTTTGCACCTCCGAATATCCCTTTTCCCAGCAGCCCTGGTTGTCACTTTGTCTGTCTGCCCCTCCCACTAGCAGATGCATCCTTGAGGCAGTTCCACATCCAGTTTCATGTCTGCTTCGAGCCATGAAGCGTGAGTCCAGTACACAGCACATCCTGGGCCTCTGTGGCTATTTCAAAAAGTAACATGTGTGCTGGGTAGGCTCCAGCTTAGGGTTGGGGTCCCAAGCTGTAGGGACTTAAGTCTAAGCCCCACGGGATCGCTTTCTTTCCAAGACCTTGGCCAACACCTCAGCTTGGCCTGCTGCCAGGATCCTCCCAGGAGGGCAAAGGTCACACGAAGCCAACCTCACCACATGGCTCCCCTACTATCCCCTAAAGTCAGGAAGGATCTGCCCCTGAAATCACTGCCCCATGAATTCAGGAGGCACCTCACCAGCCAGGCCATGGAGGACGGAAAGACCTGGAACCTTCCGGGGGAAGAGAAATAGAGCTGGAACCCTTGCTCAGTGGGTCAGGCAGGAGCCCAGGAGCAATGTTGAGGGCTCTGACCGATCAAACAGCCAAGGGGGGCAGAGACCCATCCCTGGGGACACACCCTCTTCTGCCCCACTCCCCCAGCACCCATTCTATTGAACTAACCTAACTGCAGCTAACTGACCCCATCTTGAATCTTCCCCCAGAAGCGGGAAGCCAGTCATCGGCCCTCTTACAGATGACAGAACCCCAGAACTGGGATGCAGGCACATACCCCCTGTTCTAGGAGCAGCAGAGCTCCTCCGAGCCCACTTCAGTCTGCACCCAAGGCCCTGGTCGACAGCTGTGCTGCCTGCCACCCACCTGGTACTGGCCTAACTGACCACTAAACGCTAGTGGACCCACAAGTGAACCGAGGTGTAGACAGACAGTAACTGGCCCCAGGACAGCAGGAGTTGGGAGCAGATGTAAACTCCATCCAGCCTCGCCAGTCCCTGCCTCCCTGTCACCCTGGCCTGACCTCGGCAGGCCCCTCACCTGCTTCTCCTCTCGGGCCTTCTTCCAGTCCTCGATCAGAATCTTCTTCAGGCGGAACCCCTCACGGGTCACCTCCGCCATCTGCTGCAGAGTCTCTCTCTCCTTACGGCCCTTCTCTCTGGGAGGAGGGGACACACAAGCACCACCAGGCGGCACTTAGGACCCACTAGGTCTGCCTCCTCCAGAAGGGTTCAACCCCCCCCTGCCGTCACCCTCCACCTCTGCTGGCAAAGATGGCAGAGCAAACCCTCCTTCCCCCACCTCCCCAGGCTCTCTTGTCGACAGGAGGGGCAGTGGGCAGGGGTCACCCATCCTCAGGGTCCGGGGAGGGGCTAGGGGGTGCTGGGACGTCGGGCTGGAAGGCAGCTCCCAGAAAAGCACAGAAATCACAGACTCCCAGACCCAAAGGGCAACCCGGCCAGTGAGCACATTCTGCTCAGGTTACTCTCTACTTAAAAGATCTTCCATCAGGAGAGTTTACATAAGCATTGGGACTTTCAGGGGGAGGGTATAGCTCAAGTGGTAGAATGCATGCTTAGCATGCAGAAGGTGCTGGGTTCAATCCCCAGTACCTCCTCTTAAAAAAATAAATCTAATCACCTCCCCGCCATCTCTGTCAAAATTAAATAACTAAATAATACACTAATAAGTTTTAAGAAAAAGTACTGGGACTTTCAGCTTCTTGAAAAGACAAATCTGGCCCTGCCATCTGTCCTCAACTCACTGGAACGGAGGGCAGCTGTCCCTTTAGATGCCACAATCCCCACCACTCCCTACTGCCTTATACTCAGCCTGCTTCTGCTGTTTCGATTACCTGCCTACAGGCATTTCAGTTTTCAGGTCCTGCTGCAGAGCGTAGCAATGAAAAGCATGGAGTCTCAAGTTAGACCACCCTGGGTTCGAGTCCTGGCTCTGCTATTCCTTAGCTATGTGACCCTGAGGGAGTCATTCACCTCCCTAAGGTTAGCTTCCTGGTCTGTTGAACAGGCAAACAAACTGCACCTGCTTCCAGACCAGAGGGAAGAATACTGATGGAGCACTGGCCAGGCACCTGGCATGGGGTAAGCACTCGATACACAAGAGCAAAAGAGAGGGAACCCGATTCCCCGAGCGGGGCGAGGCAAGGTCGAGGGTGGGGGTGGGTAAGGAGTGTCCCCCATGTACCTGCAGGTGTTTTCACAGACAATCCCACTGTTGTACTCGTCCGTCCCGTCGCAGCAGTCTGAGGGCAGACGTGAGGGCACCATCAGACCTGGCGGCGCCACCTCGTGCCCCCCACCCACCACCCGGCCCTCAACCCTGCTGTGAGCTCATTCACCGCAAACGCCGTCGTTGACCCATCTGGAGGAGATGTACAGGGGCTTGTAGCCAGTGTTGGTGCAGTGGAAGCTGCCGTTGGGACAGGCAGCTGTGCCTGCGGGAAAGAAGGGGGGGGGTTGCAGGGTGTGCTCAGATGCTGACATGCCACACCCACCGTGTACCCATGGAGCACGAGAGATGTGAGAGTAACTGATGCCACGTAAGGAGAGGCAAGACAACTGCACGCTCAGGGCTTGAAACAAAACTCTCCAGTGCTCCTTCCTGCCTCCAGAACAGGGCCCTGCCAACCCTACCCCCTGCCTTGTCTCCAACTCGAGCTCTGTCCATCCTTCAGCCCCAACTTCTCTCCACCCCCTGGGTGCTTGCACATGCTGGCCCCTCCATTTGCAGCACCTTTCAGTATTCAGCCGGGACCTCACCACATGACCCCTAGACCGGGTCGGGGCCTTTCTGGGGCTCCCTTAGCTACCTACAGCTCTCTTCATCAAACCACTGACTACACACATCTGTGCCTGCATTCCTCCCCTACTCAACAGGGAGCCATGTGAGGACAGGACTCGGTCTGTCTTGGTCACATCACAGGACCTGGCACTCACTGACTGCTCAATATGATGAATGAATGAACGAATGAAAGAAGATAAAGCTCACCTGGTTCATCTGAGCCATCTTTGCAGTCACAGTAGTCATCATTGACCTGATCAAAAGGGATACTGGCAGAGCCATCCAGGCAAGTGAAAGGCTTAGACTCGTCGTAGAAGTGATGGTCTGGGGAGGTGGGCAAGGAGCTTAGCCCAGGGCAGGAAGAGGCCCTTTCAGCCCAGTGGCTCCTCTCCCTTTCATCCACCAGCTGAGCACTGCCACCTTCCCTGCCCAAAGACCGGGACACCGAGGCACAAGGCTCTAAGTGCCTATCCCAGGAGCCTCCCACACCCTACCCATCTCCCCCACCACGACCCCGGCCCCGGCTCTAAGCCACCTCCAGTGGCCGACTCACTGGTTAGGGAGACACCCCGGGGCCGCTTGACCTCCACGGCCCAACACATGGGCGACAGCAGCAGCAGCAGCAATAGTAACATCTTGGAGGCTCGGAAGCCGGAAACGGGCTCTGTAGGAGGAAGGGGGCTGCTGGGAGACGCGCTGTGCCCGCACGCTGCAGCAAGAAAGGGGCGGCCCGTCAGCAGGAGAGAGCTACTTCCAGCCAAAGGAAGGCACCTCTCTCTCCAGCCAACTGGACTCCTCCACTGCTTCCGGGCACCTAGGGCTCATTTTGCTTCCCATACTGGGGAACAGGGGCCACCCCAACCCTGCCCAGCGGAGGAGAGACTCACTTGGCCCAAATCAAAGGTGGAGGGTCTCAAAACCTCAGCTCCCTATGGGGGACGGAGGGGATGTTTAGCGATCCAATTCCCGCCAATAGGCCGAAAGGGTTAACAGTCTCCCCCTCTCCAGACGCACACTCTCTGACTGCCCCCAGTAGGAAACTGGGGTGCCCTCCCGCCTACTAGTTCATCACCTACACGACGCTAGAGCAAAGGTCAAAATCCACCGCGCCCCCCTTACGAAGCAGCCAACGAATCCTCCCGCAGAATGAAAAGTGGAGATGGGTGGGGTACGTCACTTCCGGCATCACGCTGCGCTCCCTGAACGGCGGCTCGTGGCCGTCATGTTGGGAGTGGCAAGTAGCGGAGGCCGGAACCAAGCCGGCCATCTTGGATAGGACTGTGAAGCCTTTAGAAGGAATAGTTCTGAAGGTTCCCGCTTAATGGCGGCGCAAGGTGCCTCCATCTTGGGAGTGGCGGGTTCCACAGCCGGAACCGAAAGTTCCTGAAAAATGCCCGCGAACCCCTGGTGGGGTGGAGGTGGAGGGGTGCGGATGAAAAGAAATGAGCACGTGACTCCAAAGTACCCTCCCCTATCTTTCTGCTTCGCGGCTCTGCTCCGCCCCCTCTTGGGACCGCCCCTCCGCGCAGCGTCCGCCAATGAGAGCGGCGGTGTGGAACGCGGGTGGTTTCCATGGGAGCACTGGAGGGGGGAGGGAAAGGTTACCTAGCAATCCGGAGAAGACGCGAGGTCCCGCCAAGCGGTCGACAAGTGTATTCCCAGAGCCCCAGGAACCCGAGCTGACGGATCCTGGTCAGAGGCGATTCCTAGTCGAACCCCTGACACCCAGGGGCCATAGGCCCCAACCCAATCATGACGTCTCCTCTGTGCTGGGCGGCCTCCGCCAACGCCATGCCTTCTCAAGACCAGGTTTCAACCCACTCCAAAGTAAGGGGCAGTCAGACTCAAGCCAAGCCCCACCACCCCGGAGGCAAGCGCTCGGCGCAGGCCTGGCATCCACTCTATTCCAAGGCTGGACCCCTCCATGCCACCGAGGGGAAGTCCACTGTGCACATGCAAGTGGCTGAGTTACAAAGGAAGATACAACTGTTAGGTAAGATGGGTCCTGAGGGTACAGATGTGTACAGCGTGGTGTGACAGCGTTTCACTGGCATCCATCCAGATGGCCAGTTTCTGGTGTCAAAAACGTATATCTGTTCATGGTTTTCCTCATCTCTCTTATGAAACCTTTCCCTCGCTCAGAACTGACTGGAGTGTATTTCATGCTTTTATGTAATTTCAACTCTTCTATCATGTATGGGGTGGTGAAGTTCATAAATTCTAGATCCAGATTTTCTAGGTTCAAATCCTGGCTCTACATATACTAGTTTGACTGTTGGAGACTGAGAGTAATCTAATGACTCTCAGTTTGTCTATCCGTAAAATGGGGATAGTAACAGTACAACCCCACAGGTAGTTGAAATGTGTAAAGTTCGTAGAACAGTGCCTAGCACCTAGTAACACTGTAAAGTGTAAATCAGTGGTTCTCGATGAAAGAGGGCTATGTTGCTCCCCAGAGAACATTGAGCAATGTCTGGAGACATTTTGGGTTGTCACATTGTTGGAGAGAGGTGTTACTGGCAATGGGGGTGGTGTAGAAGCCAGGGATGTTGCTCAACATCTGACAATACACAGGACAGCTCAACACAGCAGATAATTATCCATCCCAAATGTCACGGGTGCCACAGTTAGGAAATCCTGGTGTAAACCCCATTGGTGGTGTTGTTTTATTAGGAGGTAATTTTGCATAGTGGTTGAAGGTACAGGCTGGGGTGTCAGATTGGTTGTGACTTTGAACGATCTAATAAATCTGAGTCTTCTCATCTATAAAATGGGTATAATATTTATGGGTATGTACTTACTGGCATCTGGCATTTGATAGCTCGAAAATTATTAATTCAGCACCCAACATATAACAAATGCTCAAAGTAAAATTGCTATAATGTTGAAAATTACAAAAAGGTCTCCCCTCCGGGAAGTCATCCCCCCCACCGACTATGATGCTCTGCTTCTGCCTGCCCACCTCCTATGACCCTAGAGGGTGACCGGAAGGCCTTTTATGAGAGCACCCAGTGGAACATCAAGAAGAATCAGGAGACCATCCGCCACCTCCACGAGGAGATCAGGGTGCTGCAAATGCAGCTGACGGACCTGCTCAAGGTGAGGGTGCAAAAGTGGGTAAAGAGGTACCAGAGGGTGGGGATAGGGGCAGAGCACGGCCTCAGGTAGAGGTGGCCTGAATCAGTAGGGCAACTAGACTCTTCTCCCTGCAGGGAGATGAGAAAATTGTCCAGGCAGTGATTCGGGAATGGAAGTCAGAGAAGCCGTACCTGAAGAACAGGACAAGCCAGGTTTGCCCCCTCCCATTCCACTGACCATCTCCTGTCTTTTCCAGCCTGGGTCCCCACCCCACGGGCCTCCCTGTCCCCCATCTTACCCTCTCCAATCCTTTCTCCACACCAACCTCTGTTTATTTACTCAGTCTTTATTTTTGTTAATTGAAATATAGTTGATTTACAATGTTGTGTTAGTTTCTGGTGTACAGCACAGTGATTCAGTTATACATATATATTATTTTTCATTATCAGTTATTACAAGACATTGAATGTAGTTCCCTGTGCTGTACATTGGAACCTTATTTTTCTGTTTTGTATATAGTACTTTGTATCTGCTAATACCAAACTCCTAATTTATCCCTCCCGGCTACTTGCCACTTTGGTAACCATAAGTTTGTTTTCTATGTCTGTGAATCTCTTTCTGTTTTGTAAATAAATTCTTTGTATCAATTTTCTAGATTCCATATATCATATGATGTTTGTTTTTGTCTTACTTCACTTAGTATGATCATCTCTAGGTCCATCCTTGTTGCTGCAAATGGCATTTCATTCTTTTTTATGGTACGGTAGTATTCCATTATCTATGTATACATTATATATGTACACCCCGTAATTTCCTTATCTAGTCATCTGTCGATGGACACTTGTGTTGCATCCAAGTCTTGGCTATTGTAAATAGTGCTGCTATGAACATTGGGGTGCATGATCTTTTCAAGTTAGAGTTTTCTCCAGATGCATGCCCAGAAGTGGGATTGCTGGATCATATGGTAACTCTATTTTTAGTTTTTTAAGGAATCTCCATACTGTTTTCCGTAGCGGCTGTACCAAATTACATTCCCACAAACAGTGTAGGAGGATATTTACTCAGTCTTTATCATGGACCAATCATGTACTTAGCATGGTTTTAGGTACTGGTCCTCGTGCAGTGAAAAAAAACACAGACCATGTCCCCACTCCCCCAAACCTCTTAGTGGGGAAAACAGACACAAAAAGAACAACAAAGAACAACAAAATATAGAAACAAAATAAGAAACACCAAAGAAACAAAGTAACTTCCAGTGGCGGCAAGAAAAATGAATAAAACAGAGTGACTTACTAGAGAAGAATAGGAGGGGAGGAGTCACCCCTTAGATGGAGAGGTAGGGGTCTTTGCTTTCTCTAAGAAGGAGCTATTTGAGCTGATAATGGGACAGGCAAGAAATGATCAAGGAAAAGTGTTCCAGGCAGTTGGAACAGCAAGTGCAAAGTCCCTGGAGTAGGAACAAAGTGTGTTGGGGACACAGAGGAGGACAGTGTGGCTGGATGAGGTGTGAGGGGGCACTCAGCAGAGGCAGAACCTTGCAGCAGGCCTTGCTGTCCATGATGAAGAGTACAGATTTTATACAAAGAATCAGAGAAGTGGAAAATGGACTGTGAGAAAGCAAAAGTAGAAGCCAGGAGGAAGTCATCTGGGTGAAGATGGGGTTGGCTGTACTAGGACAAAGGTGGTAGAAATAGGAAGAAAGAGATCTCTTTGGGGGAACTTTGGGGTTTTTTAAAAATGTTTTTAAATTCTTTATTTTTATTTTGGGGAGGAGGTAATTAGGTATTGGTCACCATGCAGTGGGGGAAAAAAAAGACTCCCCTTTTAGGGGAAGTAATTAGATTTATTTATTTTTAGTGGAGGACTAGGGATTGAACACAGGACCTCATGCATGCTAAGCAGGCATTCTACCACTAAGCTATACCCTTTCCCCTCTGGGGGAACCTTTGAAATAGGGATTTGCTAACAAACTGAATGTAGGTGGGAGAGAAAAAGATGAGGATGGCATCAAGGTTTTGGATCTGAGCACCCATAGCGATGGAGCTGCCATGAGCTGAAATGGAGAAGAGTCGAGAAGGGCCAGTCTGGGGAAAGATTGAGTACTTACTCAGTTTTGGACATGATAACTTCAAGCTGCCTGTGCAGACATCTGGAAGGCAGTGTAGATATGGATATACTATCTGCAGTTCAGGATGGAGGTGAAGTTGGGGTGTCTTCAGTGTATAGGTGACTTTTAAAACCCTGAGTCTGGATAGGATCACCAAGGGGGTGGGTGTGGACAGAGGAGAGAGAAGCCAGGGGCCGGCTCTTTAAAGGCAAAGGAGATGGAGAAGCAGCAGCTAGGGAGGTAGGTGGAAAACTAGGGAGTGGGGGTCCTGGCAGCCACCAAAACGGAGACTTTGCAGGAGGAGGGGGAATCACCGAGGTCCGACGCTACTAAGAGACAGGGGAGGTGAGAACCAAGATATAGAAGAAAGGGTAAAAGGACCAGATGGGGTTTCAGGTCCCTGCTCTTGCTCCTATTCCTCCAGCAGGCCCTGGAGCATCTGGACCACCAGCTGAGTGAGAAGGTGAAGCAACTGAATGCTCTTCGGCACCAGCTGGGGTTGCGGCAGAAGTGGCTGGAGGAGCTCCAGCTGCAGCACAGTCTGCGCGAGCTGGAGATGGTAGAGATGCAAGACAGCAACACAGAGGTGGCCAAGGTGGGGCCAGTGAGGTCTGTGGAGGGCTCAATCCTGGGCGAGGAACTGAGCAGGGAGGGGACCCAGCTCTGCCTTGCTTCCCTTTAGACCATGCGCAACCTGGAGAACCGCCTGGAGAAGGCCCAGATGAAGGCCGAGGAAGCGGAACACATCACCAATGTGTACCTGCAGCTCAAGGCCTATCTACAGGTAGGGACCAGGACGACTGGGGTTGGGAGAGCCAGCCTGGTGAGGGATAGTGGTGACAGGCCCGCCCCATCTCCCATGCTCCAGGAGGAGAGCCTTCACTTGGAGAACCGGCTGGACTTCATGGAGGCTGAGGTGGTGAAGACAAAACATGAGCTGGAGGAACTGAACGTAGTGAATCAGGAGGCGCTCAACGCCAGGGACATCGCTAAGGTGCCAGCCTGTCGGCCCCTAAGGGTCTTGTCCCTCCGCTGTCACGGTCTCTTGGCCCCAACATCTGAACCCCAGCTGTCCCGGAACCCGTCCCATCTCTCTCCCAGGACCGGACAGCCTGACCCAGCTGTCTAGAGTTGGATCTGCGGCTCAGGCCCAGAGCCACCCTAGATGCCAGCTGGTCCTGCGTTCCCCTGCCCGCTCTCCAGAACCAGCTACAGTATCTGGAAGAGACCGTGTTCCGAGAGCGCAAGGAGCGCGAACGCTACCTAACCGAGTCCAAGAAGCGCGCGGAGGAGAGGAAACTGCAGAACGAGCGCATGGAGCGCAAGGTGGGCGCACCAGGAGCGCGGGGCGGCGACCTCAGCCTGCTCCTGCTTTGATCCGGCCCTGCAGGTCTACGCCGCGCCCCTATGCTGGCCCACGCCTCAGACCCTTCCCCATTTCTGAAACCTCCACTAGATGCCATGGCTCCTCCCACATCCCTGACTCCTCCTCCGGCCCTCCAGCCCTCCAACGCTCCCTGTACTCTCCGGTGGGTCCTCATCCTCCCGCACTAGCTTTTGCCGGTGTCCAGAATTTGATCCTACCTCTAGCCCACCCCTTACCGACAGGCCCCGCCCCCTCTCTTGACCCCGCCCCTCTGCGCTGCCTCTGAGGCTACCCAGTTCTGACCAAGGCTCTGTCAAGCACTCTTGACCCCTGTCTGGGTGCCCTTACTTGGCCCCAAGCTGACCCGGTTTCGGATACCCATTCCCACCCCACCCCCAGCCTCTGCCCTAAGCCCTTGTCCGTGAGCTGAGTCGGGCCCTGACCTCAACCCATGAGCAGACCCAGCGTGAGCACGTGCTGCTGCAGTCCGACGAAACCATCCAGGACAGCCTGCACTCCAAGGAGGAGGAGCTGCGGAGGTGCTGGAACCTGTATCAGATGGAAGTGCTCTTCGGCAAGGTCAAGGACGCCACCGGCGTGGCGGAAACCCACGTGAGTGCTGCCCGCGGCCCCTCCCAAGTTCCAGACAGAGCTGAGCCCAGGAAGCCAGCACACTCAGCCTCCTCTCTCTGCCCTATCAATTCCTCAGGATACAGACCTACTCTTTTCTTAAAAGACACCCCTTCCTCCTCCAGCTCAGGCCCCTTTTCTCTGCTGCCTCTCACAGCAAAACCCACGGAAGGTATCTACGCTGGTCATCACCCTCTCTCCTGTTCCTGCTTACGCGGGCGCTGACTACTTTGGCATGTCAGCTTTAGGAGGACTGGGCTTGTTGCTTTTCCTCTCCTTTGTCTCCAGCGCCTGTAACAGGGTCTGGGGCGCAGTAGACTGCCCAGTGACAGCCTCAGTCCCTGACAATCTGGGCCCCTGCTCTGGGGCGCGCATTGGGCAGCATCTTCCTCGAAACTTTCTAAGACCTTATGTCCCGGCTGGCAAATACTGATTCCCCTGAACTCTTGTCCATTTTCTCCACTTTGGGCACTCTCCAACCCATTACTCTTTCAATGGCTGACCCCGAGGATCCAGCACTTGGAAGTATGGGGTCATCTGGAGCAATTTCCAGAAATTGGCCTAGTGGCTGATTGCTCCGCTCTCACGATGGCCGTATTTCTTCACGGGAGTGGGCAAGATTCATTGCCAGAACGTAGCTGACATGTTGATTTAGGAAAGCAGCTGTGCTCACTGCTATTGCTGCCCCGCAATCTGATTTTGGCGGATTCATTTTCTTTATATAGACAAGGAAGGGCCCGCAAAAATCATTTGTCCGGAATGGCACACCCACCACGCAGCCCGGACTCTGACTCACAGAGTGCCTAAACAGCGCTGTGCGGAAGCCACCAGCTCAAGGCCACCTGTCCTGCGTGTCCCGGGGAAAGCGGGAGGGATGCACCTGTGTCTGCCCTGGCCCTGGCTCTGACTTGAGCTGGGCGGCCCCCAGGCCATCGTGCGGCGGTTCCTGGCGCAGGGCGACACCTTCACGCAGTTGGAGACACTCAAGAGCGAGAACGAGCAGACGCTGCTGAGGCTGAAGGAAGAGAAGCAGCGGCTGCAGCGGGAGCTCGAAGATCTCAAGTACTCAGGGGAGGCCAAGCTGGTGAGGTGAGGCCTCGGTGCCCGAGGACGAGAGGAGGGGCTGCGGGGATCGCCTGTGCTCTAATCGCGGCCTCCCTGCTCCCTGCAGCGAGCAGAAGCTGCAAGCCGAGTTGCGGGGGCGCCTCAAGGAGGAGGAGGAGCGGCGCGCAGACGCACAGGATCGACTGGAGCGCACCTTGCGGGCGATACGAATGACCAAGGAGGGCTTCGAGCATCTGGCGAGCAAGCTGAGCCACGTCACACTGGCAGGCCCCGCCCCCAAGGAAGCCCCTCCCAGAGCCCCGCAGGATGTGAAAGGCGGCGTCACCATCCAGGTGGGGTTCCCGCCACGACGCCTATTCATGGGAACCCACCTCATGCCCTGTCCAGATCGTCAGAGGCCCAAACATAGGGGAAACCCGACCTACGTCTCAGGGGGCACCCCCTTACTCCTTAAGAGGCCCATGACTCGAGACCCTGTCCCGTTTCGAGTCCCGCCCCCGTGGGAAAGTCCCACCCATCACCCCCCATACACCCAAAACTTCAGAGACCCCACTCCAATCCTGGAGCGACCACAGACAAGAGAAACCACTGTGCCCGCAGCTGAGTTCCATTTCTTCAGGTCATCGCCGCAATGGCCTCTCTCCAGTTACACCCTCCCTCCCACTAAAATATTCTCCCCCCTCCACCCCCTAACTCCTTGGCTTGGGTCTCTGGAGTTCAGAGGCTTTACCTAACAGGCGTGGCCCTTGACCACAGAGCCCCAGCCCCATAGAGGTTAGCACCACCCCTCTTAGTAGCCCCTCACTTCAGAGGCCTCAGCCCTGAAAGGAAAGCCCCACCCCTGGGTCGAGCCTGCCCTAAGGGCCCCGCCCTTCCTGGCTGACCCCGTTCCGCCCTCAGCCGCAGGAGGACGACCGCTACGCGGAAAAAGAGCTGGATCCCAAGGCGGGTGACTATCTGCCCAACCTGCTGGGCCTTGTGGAGGAAAAGCTACTGAAGCTACAGGGGCAGCTCCAGGACCACGATGTACCAGCGATGCTGCGCCACTTGGCCGAACGCGAGGTGCCCATTCAGCCAGGGGGTGGGGCTGAGGGTACAGGGGCTGGGGCAACTCCCTGGAGACCAGAGGGAAGGCCCATGGGCTGGGAATGGGCCTTACGGACAACAGGTGAGGTTTGAGGAGCCAGGAGAATATCCAAAAGACCCGGGGAGGCCAGAGGTCAGGACTGGGGGGGATCGAGGGTCGGGCCTCAGAGGCCAACGGATGGGTCCTTGAGACTAGGGGTGGGCCTGGGAGGGAAGAGGCTGGGGTGGGCATCAGGGTGCGTGCTGAGAACAAATGCCGCGGCTGAGCTGCAGGCAAACTACAGGAGTGGGCAGAGGTGCCGAATGGAATGGCGGTATATCTCAGAGTGGGGTGGGGAGGAGGAGGAAAGGACTTCCTTGCACCCCTGCCCGCCCACACTCTGTTCCCCCGCTCCTCCCTCCCCCAGTTCTACTCCACCCTAGAGGGAAAGCTGCCGACCTACAACACCCGCATCGCCCTGCCCCTTGCCAGTCCCAAGGACAAGTTCTTCGGTCAGTGTGGGCAGGAAAGGGGGGCGGGGCTGGGGGCCCAAGCAAAGCACCGGGAGGTGGTCAGAGGCCGGACCTAGGGCCAAGGTAGAGGTGGGGTGCTAAAGGCTGGGAAGGGAAATCTGAGCCAGGAATAGGAACCTTGATCCTCTCATTGCCCTTCGCAGATGAAGAGGAGAGTGAGGACGAAGACAACGACGTGGTGACCCGTGCGGCACTCAAGATGCGTTCCCAGAAATTAATCGAATCCCGCAACAAGAGGCGCGTTCGCTCGCAGAGGTCCTAGACTCGCTCTTTAGCTTACCTGGGGCTTCCGGGCCCCTGCAGAGGCCCCTGACCCCTCTGGGCCCAACCGCGGGCCCACGGGGCACCTTCAAGTACGGAAGGCAGCCCGGGCAAGGGAGCAGAGCGAGCAGGCAACGCCCGGAGTAGAGAAGGGGGCTGGGCCAGCGGACGTTCCCACAGTAAATCTCCCCAGGCTGGTCTCCGCCGGCCTCGGAATCGCGCAATAAAGGTCACCGACAAGCCCCCTGAGTATTCACTTCTCCTTGATTCTGCACTGCCCCAAAGACGGCTGCCTCCAAACCCAGGGCTACAGATTCAGCCCCCTCCGACCTGGGGAACGATGACTCCCATCAGCTGGGGACACGGATTGAGCTCCCTCCGCCCCTCCAGAGAAATGAAAGATAGCCCCACATCTGGCATGGACCACGCCTCCTCTGAGGATAGGAGACCCTCCTCCTGAGGACCCAGATGTGTAGCTGTACACTTCGCTATATACACTAGCTCCCCCATACCTGGGGACACTGAAAAGAGTCCTCCCCTGGGAGAGAGAGGTGTCCTTTCTCCCAGGTGCAGGTCCTCTTCCCCAGGGGCCTGGGCTGGGCACTGGGGTCCGGCAGGGGCATCCGAGAGCCGTGGGTCCTCCCCTCTCTGCCCCACCCCCGCGCAGCCCGCCTCTCCCCACCCCGCCCCGCCCCACTGGTCCTTCCGCCTCACTCAGCGGCGCCGCGGAGCGGGACAGGCGCCGACCATGGAGAGAGCAGCGGGCAAGGAGCTCGCCCTGGTAAGGGGACCCGAGGTCCTGGGATCCCAAACCCCTGGCGACCCTTGGGTCCAGAAACTCCAGGTTTCCGCCCCGCGGACCCTCTCTCCGCACAAATCGGACCCTTCGGGCCTGCGGCCCCTGACCCAGTGAAGTGTCTGATTCCTCTTAGGGATTGGGGAGGGGGGGTGCCAGTCCATTGAGCATGTCTGCAGGAGGTGCCAGAGACAGACTCCGTGAGACTGGGCACTGGGACATCCCCAAATGCCACCCCATCTTCTCAAGGACCAGTGAGGACGATACCTGCCGCGCCAAGGGGACTTCCCTAGTCTGAGCCCCTGCCCCGAGTCTTGCTGACTCTGGCTGGGAAGCGGAGGTGAAACGGAAAGGACTAGGCTTGAGCCTGTGCGGGAGAGGGGGTCCCAGACCCCAGGCCCCGTCCCCGCGGCGTCCTGACCCCGCCTCCTCGTCCAGAAGCCGCTGCAAGACTGGGGCGAGGAGACCGAGGACGGCGCGGTGTACACTGTTTCCTTGCGGCGGCAGCGCAGTCAGCGCCTGAGTCCGGGGACAGGGCCTGGGGGCACCCAGGTGAGGCAGGAGTTGGAGGATGGGGCGGGGCAGAAGGTGACCAGGTGAGGGCGGGGCTGAGTGGAGGGGCGGGGCTTCGGCCCTACTAAAGGGAAGGGGTTAGTGGCGACCTGGTAAGGATAGAACAGGGCCTGGAGGCGGCCAGGTGAAGGGGGTGGATGTGTGAGGCAGGGTCAGGTGACTACGCATTGCCGGAGCACGACTTGGGGACTGAACTTAACCGCAGGGCCTAGGTGAGCCGGGTTCAGTGGGGCGGAGCTGGATAGGGAGGAATGGTCTTTGGAAGCTGCCAGGTGGTGGGTAGGGGTGGAGTCGGTTGAGGTTGCAAAGGATAGGGATCAGGAACGGGCCAGTGGAGCGCGGCTGGAGACCTGAGAGCTGCCTGAGGGTTGGGGGAGGGGTGTCTTATAAGTGAGGCAGAGGGCAGAGCAGGGCCTGGGCAGATGAGGGTGTCCAGGGCGGGTTTCGGGGGTCAATTGTGCATGGGGCAGAATAAGACTCCAGGCGCAGGATTCAGAAAAATGGACAGGATCTGATGCAAGAGCAGTGTGTCTATGGATGATTGGAAAGAGGTGCTGGGGGCCACTCTTCTGTGTCTCATTGCTGTCCCACTGCCCCTCAGAGCCCCAGCCCGGCTGCCCACACCTTCCTCCACTACCGCACCAGCAAGGTGCGGGCGCTGAGGGCCGCCCGGCTGGAGCGGCTGGTGCGGGAGTTGGTGTCTGGAGACCGAGAGCAGGACCCGGGCTTCGTGCCTGCCTTCCTGGCCACCCACCGGGCCTTTGTGCCCACTGCCCGCGTGCTGAGCCTTCTCCTACCACCACCGCCGCCACCTCTGCCGCCAGGGTCAGTACTGACAGGAGACCCTCATGTTCCCACCCCAGCCCCTTACCTGGGTACTCTCTCTACTCCTTCGGGTTTGGAACCAGGAAACTCCCCCACCCAAGAACCTTCCTCCTAAGCCCCCTCCATGCCCCCTGTTTTCCACCTTCTTTCCAGGGTACAGATCAGGAAGACAGAGGGAAGAGATCTGAGCTTCAACAAGAACCTGAGGTTTGTCTCCCCCAGGGTAGGGGAAGGGGATTCCCAGAGGTTAAAGGTCAGGCCTAAAGTGCAGGGGCTCCAGAGGTCTGGAGGTTCCAGCCGGTCTCTGAGGCCCCGCCCCTCTGGCCAGGGCTGTGGTGTCAGTGCTGGGCTCCTGGCTGCGGGACCACCCTCAGGATTTTCGGGACCCCCCAGCCCACTCCGACTTGGGCAGTATCCGCACCTTTCTGGGCTGGGCAGCCCCACTGGGGGCTGAGGCCCAGGAGGCAGAAAAGCTGCTGGGAGGTTTCCTGGAGGAGGCTGACCAAGAGCAGAAAGAAGAGGAGCAGACCCAGAGCTGGGAAGGTGAGCATTTTGGGGAACTGATAGTGACTTAAGCAGGCCTTTCTTGCATACTCCCTCCCTCAGAGGGCCCCTCCCCTTGCTGAGCTACAGATCTTGGGCAAGGTTCTTAACCCAGTCGGAGCTTCAGTTTCCCCATCTGTAAAATGAGCATAATAACCCATTGTCTAAGGTATTGGCATTTGTCTATCACCTCCCCCACCCAACATATCCAAAGTACAAAGGTGATCCATCACTGGGTCAGGATACCCTGTGTTGCTGGCTACAAATCATTCTAATGCTACTTGCCTTAGGAACTACAGAGACCTGGGTTCAAATCCCATTTCTGCCAATTGCTAACTGTGTGGCCTTGGATAAGTCACTTCACCTCTCTGAGCCTCAATTTCCTTATCTGCAAAATGGGGGAGATCACAGTACTTACCTCATTGGCCTCTTCCTTCATTCAACAAATATTTGGCCACTGGCTCTGTTTTTTGTTTTTTAAACAATTATGTTATTAAAAATAGCAAATTTCACAAACAATGGCCAGGAGCTCGCAGCTCCCTGGGGCAGACAATCAGTGAACAAGTAAACAAATAAACAATGAGGGCTTAGCAAATAGTATTATTTTCATTATTGTTGTTGTCAAGGATTCTTACTTACAGAATCTACCACTTATAATGAAATCTATAGAAGTCATGTTGATATTTTCTAGTAAGGTAGGTGTCAGCAAACTATCTGGCCCTTAATGGAAAAGGCTGCCAACCTCTGTTGTAGAGAGCTTTGGGGGAAAGGAAAAATAGCTACATACTTGATTCAGATCTTTGTTCAACTGTCACCTCCTCAGACATGCCTCCTCGGGTCCCCTCCCACTCTTGGTCTTCTTACCTGCCTTATTATTCTGCATAGCAGCCATCGGTCTTGTCCCCAGCTCTGTCCCCAGGGTCAGGAAAAACATGGATTTGTTGACTGAATAATTGCAGCCTGCTTATGAAGTATCATCTTTCACCCATCTGTGTTTGATCTGATCCCTTTCATACAAGCATCTGTATCCTTAATCCCCATTCTTTAATCCTCAGATTAAAGTGGCTATATTCCTCCCTGCTTTACAAAGTAGTAACCACATCTATCTCCTGGTAACAAAAATCTCAGTTATTTGTATACATTTTATCCTGCACCTTTTCTCCTGGTTACTAAGTATCTTTCTTCCTCTGCCTTCAAGATTTCACCAATTGATTCCAAGTCATCAGAGCTGCACTGCCCACTGGGGTAACCACTAGTCCTGTGTGGCTGTTGAAATTGAACTTAAAGTAATTAACATTAAATAAAAATAAAATTCAGTTCTTTGGTCACACTAGCCACATTTCTAGTGCTGACACTAGTAAGCACAGGCAGAAAATATTTCCACTGCTGCAGAAAATTCTATTGAAAGTGCTGCCCTAAGCTATGAGTTCTTGAGGTCAGAGGAGGAAAACGAACATTTATTGAATATTGATTGTATGCTAGGCTCTGGGAAACTTAACATCTTTATTTTTACCATGGAGATTTTCAGACACGTACAGAAGTAGAAAGAATAGTATGAAGAGCACTCAAACACCCACTGCTTGTATTTAACAATTATCAGTTTGACGAAAAATATTTTTTTGGGGGGGATGATTTGAAGGCAAATTCCAGACTTATGTCACCTTGTACATAAACACTTTGGTTTACACCTGTAACTGACAAGGACTTTTAAAAAGATATAACCATCATGTCCATAATCTTTTCCAAGGAAATCAGCAATAATTACTTAAAATATTCAAACCCTTCCCCCACTGTTCCTAAATTGTCTTTTTTTTGTAGTTGTTTCTTCCAAATCCAAAGATCCATTCAAGGAATTCATTTCTTAGGTCTCTTTTATTCTATAACAGTTCCCCTTTGCTTTTTGTCTAATGCCATTTGGGGGGAAAAAGGATCATTTGTCCTAAGGAGTCTCTTACATTCTTCTCCATTTACCTGTTTGCTTTCTCATCGTGACATGAAGCCTGTTCCTCTACCCCCCACATTTGCTGTAAGATCTAAAGGTTTGATTAGATTTAGGTGCAATTTTCCCCCCAATGCCCACTTTTTCTAACTAATATTTTGCAATGCCATCTGTCCCAATTTGAAATGAAAGATAACTAAGCAGACTCACACAGATCATTTTAAAATAATAATATGACAGTGAAAATGTAGTAGGAAGGAGAAGTAAAACAAAAACAGTTTATACAACAATAACTTGTACTAGTTGGTGTGTCAATACTTGGACATGCCTCACTATGAGACTTGAAGTTGTTCAGTTTGCCTGCCATAGCATCATGGTGAATGTGACAGCCACAGACTAATGCAGGGGAGTGCACTGGTGACACTGACAACACAGACACAAGAGCATAGATGTTGGTAACATCGATTTCCAAAATGGTGAACAGCACTTGCAATTTCCAAACAGAACAAAGTCCAGACTTTCACGGTCCTTGCTTTCCTGGAGCCAAAATAATTAGTGTTTATGAACAAGCTAGTTGGGTTCTAGATGCACATTATTTTTTTTAACATTTTTTATTGATTTATAATCATTTTACAATGTTGTGTCAAATTCCAATGTTCAGCACAATTTTTCAGTCATTCATGGACATATACACACTCATTGTGTGTAGATGCACATTGTGTGTAGATGCACATTATTGTAAACAGACTTTTCAAGGACGCAAATATCTTGGAGGGACATCTGGAGGCTGGATGGCACAATGCTTCTCTGTGCATGTCGGGCTCCCTTTGCGGCAACATTCCATTTCCCCAAATGTCCCCTAGAGGGAGCCACTATTGAAACCCACCTCAAAAAAACCACATTTAGTGAGTACTTATAGTATTTATATAAGTCTGGTATGTGTGATCTCATTTGGAAAAAAAGAGAGAGAGAGAGACTCCAGGTGAAGAAACTAAGGCACTGAGAGGTTAAAAGTCTTGCTTTAATTCTCACAGCAGGCCGATGGACAAGTTTGGATTTGAACTTGGGACTTCATGGCAGTAACTTTCTCTTAAACACAAAGTTATACTACAAAGTTATACCACTACCACTCACCACCAGAAAAGGGCAGACAGATCTTATCTCAATACAAGTTCAAAGTCAAAAATCTCTTTTTTTTCTTCTAGCCTCTGAGCACCTGGTTTCAGATCCTTGCCCAGCCATTTACTGAAGGTGTGAATTAGGGCAAATTCCTGCCTCAGTTTCCCCACCCGTAGAAGGTGCATAATAGGACCTCCCTCTCTGAGTTAGTGTGCTAAATTTCCTAGTTAACCCACCCAAGGTGCTCAATGAATGTTACTGCTGTCCCGACCTTCTTAAAAACACTCAGGGATAGCTCTTCCACAGATATGAAAAGTGAGGCTCAGAGACGCCCAAGGTCGCACAGCCAGTCCTGGATTCAAACTTCAGGATTTTTAAGCCCCTGTAATGCTCCCTCAGGACTTCCTCGGGCTGCCCAGATTCCCCGTCCAGACTCCCCGGTAGGCTGCTTGGAAGAGGAGGAAGGACCCCTGCGGGAAGGCCCTGAGCTCCTGGACTTCAGTGTAGACAAGGTGGCTGAGCAGCTGACCCTGATGGACGTGGTGAGGATCCGTCCGGGCGCCGCAGGGCCAGGGGTCGGGGCAAGCCCCGCTGAGCACAGATCCGACCCACCCCATCCCCCGGCCCAGGAACTCTTCTCGCGCGTGCGGCCCTGCGAGTGCCTGGGCTCCGTGTGGTCGCAGCGTGACCGGCCGGGGGCCACAGGCACCGCCCCCACTGTACGCGCCACTGTGACCCAGTTCAACACTGTGACCGGCTGCGTGCTGGGCTCGGTGCTCGGGGCGCCGGGTCTGGCCCCCTCGCAGAGGGCACAGCGGCTGGAGAAGTGGATCCGCATCGCCCAGGTGCCTGTTGAGGGGTGAGGGTGGGAGGAAGCGTGGGGGCGGGGAGTGGGAGCGGGGCGAGGCTCGGGGAGGGGCCGGAGGCGGAAAGGTGGGGGACCCGGGTATGGGGATAAGGGGAGGGCTGGGGCTCCGAATTGCCTAAAGGAAAGACTAGGAGGCGGTTGGGCAAGGCTGGTGGCTAGGGGGTGGGGGCTGGGACTGCTGAGGGACGTTGGGCAGGTCTAGGAATAATAAGGAGGGGAAGAGGGCACTGAGGAGGGGATAGGATTGGAGGAGCCAAAGCCAAGAGGAGGCGGGGGGCCTTGAAAGAGACTGGGTGGAAGTGGGGCAGGAGCGTCAGGGCAGATAGGAAGAGTCGAAACGGGGGCCCAGGAAAGAGAGTGGGGGCGGGCCAAGGCGGGGAGGGGAAGAGAGAAGAGAATTGACACCTGAACTCTCCTGGGAGGAGAGGTCTGGGTCTCAGAGAGCTATGAGTGCTCCTAGGAGCTCTGGGGCTGCAGGTGGGGGAGGAGGGGCCCTGGAGGAGGAGTCTGAATCTGAGTAGCTCTTCAGATGTGAGGCGAGTTGTAAGCGTCTGACCTAGGGTCACAAGTCACAGGATGAAAGGTGGATCAAACGTGGGGATCAGGCTTGGGGTGTGACCAGCGTCCCCCTATCCTGCCCCCTAGCACTGCCGAGAACTGCGGAATTTTTCCTCCCTGAGAGCCATCCTGTCCGCCCTGCAGTCTAACCCCATATACCGGCTCAAGCGCAGCTGGGGCGCCCTGAGCCGGTGAGCAAGGATTTGGGGGTAGGGATACTGGGGCCAGACCTTTTGCCCACTCCCTCCCATCTCTGACTCTCTCCGCTGCCAACCCTGACCCATCTCCTTTCCCCCCTGCCAGGGAACCGTTATCCACTTTCAGGAAACTTTCGCAGATTTTCTCCGATGAGAACAACCACCTCAGCAGCAGAGAGATTCTCTCCCAGGTACGGATGGGTGAGGAGCCCTCGGCCTCTGGGCTCAGGAAGGGGACCTGAGGCCTGGCAGGGCATTGCTTGTCATTGTCATAACATTCGGTGTCCTTTTCCTACGCTGCGGGAATGACCTTCCTCTTGTTTGTGGGCAGCCTGATGTTTTTAGCTGCCTCTGCTGCCCTCATTATAGCTGACACTCAGTGGCTGCCTTATTTATTCATTCAACAAATACCAGAAGTTACAGGGAAAAGGTCGCTGAAGCCCAGAGATTGAGCAAAGAGTGAAGGGGAAAAAATTTGTGCTAAGGATTTGACTTTGATAAGCAAAAACTAAAAACAACAACAACAAAAAAATGTGTGCCAACAAGTCTAACTTATTGTAGTCAAGATTTAGGTTCTAACTGCAATTAGATGCTGGTTCATAGGGAGAATTCAGAATCTATGGCACATGAAGCCTGTCCTTTTGCCCAGAACATTCTTCATGTTCACCTCCTGCGGGTGTCTTCTCACACGTTCCCTCCTCTTAGCGGCCCTCCCTGAACCCGCAGCACCTCCAGCCCTCCTCCATTGTCCTTATCTCTGCCTGTCCTTACATTGTCTGGCTAACTCGGTTGTTGCTGTCTCTCCCTCGCTCATGTCTGTTCCATGCAGCCAGGGTTTCTGTCTGTTTCGTTCACTGCTGCCTCCCCAGTACCCAGAACAGTGCCTGGCCCAGGTGCTCAGTAAGTATCTGTAAAGTGAATGAATGGAAATCTGCATTAAGCACCTACTGTGTGCCGGGCACTGGCCAGAAGGCTCTGCCATGAACCGACAGACAAGCTTCCTACCCTTGGAGGGAGTCAGGCCCCAGATGGGGAGACACACAGTAAAAGAGCTGCCCAGCAATTTATGTCACTAATGACCAGGCAGAGCGATGCTGTGAAAGCAAGTTTCAGGGTTTCTCCTGGGGATCACCAGTGGGCCTGTTCCATCCAGGCCAGGTGCAAGGATTCCACGGCACCCATGAGCCCCACTTGTCATCGTCCTCGGTGTGGCCTGCTACCTGCTGCTTATGTGCTCTCTCCCCCTTTTCCCTTTCCCTTGAGTATGGCCTTTACAATTGCTTGTGACTAAGGCATCTTCCCCAAGGGAGGGGTCAAAGAGACCCCAGGACTGCTCAGTCCTTCCCCTCCCAACAGGAGGAGGCCACCGAGGGGTCCCAAGAGGAGGACGCCGCCCCCCTAGGAAGCCTGCCCTCAGTGAGTGATGTGGTTTGGAACGAGGGACCAGCGGGATCCTCGGGGAGGAGGTGGAGCGTGATGGAGTCAGTGATGACTGAAGTGACTGGAGTTCTGGGGCCCCCATAGAAGCTGCCCCCAGGCCCCATCCCGTACCTTGGCACCTTTCTCACGGACCTGGTTATGCTGGATACAGCCCTGCCGGACATGCTGGAGGTCTGAGCCTTGAGCCCTGAGCCCTGAGCCCTGACTCCTGACCCCAGCACCACTCACCCTCAGCCCAGTGGGCCTCCTGACATCACACCCTTGACCCTGCCTGTGCTCCTGACCCTAGTCCCCTTAGTGTAGTCGGGTTTCCTACATCCCAGCCCCTGACCTTGACCCTTGATCCTTGACCTTGGAGGCTCCAGTTCAGACAAAGTTTGCCCCTAGGGGGATCTCATCAACTTTGAGAAGAGGAGGAAGGTAAGTGGGCACACTGAGGTGGGCATGAGGGGAGGGATCTGAGAGGGAACAGGGCGGGGGCGGGATCTCAGAGGCTGTCCCCTCAGGAGTGGGAGATCCTGGCTCGCATCCAGCAGCTGCAGAGGCGCTGTCAGAATTACTGCCTGAACCCCTGCCCGCCCATCCTGGCTGCCCTGCGCACCCAGCACCAGCTCAGCGAGGAGCAGAGGTGACTAGCCCGCAGCCTGGCCCAACCCCCTCACCGGCCAACCTTGGATCACACCTACCCCACGCACCTCTCCAGCTCCTCCTAAGATCCCCCTCCTGAACCCTGAATCCCCTCAGTCAACCTCTGATCTCGAACTTTGACCCCATCTGACATTCCAACTTCAACCTTTTAATGGGAGGCTGACCATTCTACTCAACCATTCTGTTCCACATCTCTGATCCTACTTGACCCTTGACCACATTCATGACCTCCATCTGACTCTCTGAGCCTAATCATTGACTCCCAGTTCTCAACAACTGACTCTAACTCTGACGTATATTTGACTGTGGCTCCAGGTCAGAGCACCCAGCCCAACTGTCCCAGTGGTTTCCTTTCATTCTATTGAATCTATGACCCTAACCATTACTCCCAGTAATTATCTGACCTTGAATTCTATCCTTGCCCCAATTTGACTCCTCAGTCCCGCTCTGTGAATCCCCATGTGACCTGCCAACCCAGCCATCTCATTGCATCCCTGAGACAACGACCCTGATGCTGTAATGATTTCATTTGTTACCCTGACCTTGACATTTGTTGCCCAGTCCCTGGCTGCTCCCTGCAACATATACCCAAAACCCATCTCCTGACTGATTCTAATTCTCATTTCCCAACCCACCCACCCCACCTGGATCTTGACCCCTCAGTTACCGCATCTCCCGTGTCATTGAGCCGCCGGCCGCCTCCTGTCCTAGCTCCCCACGCATCCGGCGGCGAATCAGCCTCACCAAGCGCCTCAGTGCGTGAGTCTCAGGGAGTGTGTGGTGGGGTGGTGATGTGGGCAGAAATGGGGGCCGCTCCTGGCACTGTGTCTAGCCTCAGCCTCATCCCCTGTCCCTATTCTCAGGAAGCTGTCCCAAGAGAGAGGCTCATCCCCTGGGGGAAGTTCCGGGGACCCCTCATCCTCCACCTCCAGGTAAGCATCCCGTTTGGTGAAGGGATTGCAAATGGCAGGGTCAGAGATCAGGGCAGCCATCCCACCTTCAATTCTGTGTCTTCCCCAGTCTGTCCCCAGCGTCCCCCCCATCCAGTCCTAGAATCAAGGACCCTCCTCCTGGCAGTCCTCCAGCTTCTCCAGGGCCCCAGGGCCCCAGCACCAAGGTACCAGGACTGTGTGTTCATATGGGACTGCAGGCACCCAGGGCTGTGTGTGTGTGTGTGTGTGTGTGTGTGTGTTCATACACAGGATTTTGGGGCCAGGTATATGCCCAGGAGACTGTACACACAGTTGTCTAAGCACCCTGGATGTCTATCTGGGAGGCCCTGTGCCTCTCCGTGGCCCTGCTTGGGGGATTGTCCATCCATTATGCTCAAATTTGCATCAGAGCTTCCATTTGCCCACAGTGGCCCTCTGGGGTGCAATCACATACTTTTGCAAGGATATGTGTGTCTCCAGCATACCTAGAGGGGAGATGTGGGCATGAATTCCCACAACATCCATGGCACCATGTGCAGGGTAGTTCGTGGACATGGACTTGTGCACATACAATAATTGTGAACATATGTGTGTACTAACTGCTCTCTGGGCACACAGAGTTGTTTGTGTGTGAACGTGGGTCATGTGTGAATTTGGGCATAAAAGTCTGTATGCAATGGGATGGCAAAGATGTGGGCTTGTGTTTGTATGTACCCTGATTTCATGTCCCCAGGCTTGGGATGGGGGGGAAGGTGTGTTTAATACAGTGAGGGAGGGGCCTCATGCTCTCACCGCTCAGCCCCCACCCCCACTGCCTACAGCTACCCCTGAGTCCGGACCTGTCAGGCCCCCGGTCTCTGGCCTTGCCCTTGAGTGGCCTTCACATCCCCTTCTCGGGGCAGCAGGGCTCAGAAGCCTGCATCATCCGCGTCAGCATGGACAACGACCACGGGAATCTGTATCGGAGCATCTTGGTGAGAGGCTGGGCCTGGGACCCAGTGGGGGCAGCCCTGTCCTGGGGGCTTAGGCCATCATAACTCACCTCCCACCCTCTCTTCCCAGCTCACTAGTCAGGACAAGGCCCCCATCGTGGTACAGCGAGCCTTGGAAAAGCACAATGTGGCCCAGTCTTGGGCCCGTGACTACCAGCTATTCCAAGTCCTTCCTGGGGACAGGGGTGAGCAGGGACAGCTTAGAGCCCGGGCTAGGGGGCATCTGGGAGGGCGGCAGACTGACCAGGGTGGTTCTGGGCACAGAGTAGGGGTCAGATGAAGCAGGCTCCAGGGTTAGAGGAAGAAAAATATTGGTATGCGGGGTCAGGGGGTTGTCCTGGCTCAGTGTGAGGGAAGCGGGCACTAAAAATGTCTCCCTAGGATTTATGGGAAAATGAGATTGTCCAGGGTCAAATGGAAGAGGGAGGGTAGAAGGTTGTCTGGGCTTAAATCTGTAGAATTATGAGGTTGTTCAGGCTCAGCCCTCTGGAGTGAAAGACTGAGGGTGGCATGAACTTTGCTGGGAACTGGCTGCAGGGAGAAAGGGTGGGATGAGCAGGAAGTTGACTGGGATGAGTGGCCTGAATTTGCTTAAGCTCGCAGTGCAGGTTGTCTAGACCCTGAGGGAACTAGCAGGAGGTTGCCCAGGTTCCAAGTCAAAGAAGTTGTACAGGCTTCGAATGGGAAGCTGTCCAGGTTCCCAGTGAGGGAAGGATAAGGTTGGCTGAGCACTGGCTGGAGGGACCCAAGGTGGTTCAGTCTCCAGAGTGAATGGTGGAAGTTTATGTAAGTCCTTTGCGGGGAAGTGTGGGTTGTGTGGGCCTTTCACCATCCTCTCCACGCCTGGCCAGAGCTCCCAATTCCTGACAATGCCAATGTCTTCTACGCCATGAGCCCAGCCGCTCCGGGAGACTTCATGCTGCGGCGGAAGGAGAGGACCCAGCATACAACCTCAAACTCCCCGACCTGACGTGGCCCTCCCCTCCCTCCAGGAAATGGGCCCATGGGCAGCAAGGGGCCTGGCTTCCATCATCAGGGGGCAGAGGAGGGGGCTCCTCTCTGGAAAGCTCCTATTCTCCAGTATAGGCCATTGTGCTCTCTCTGCACCCTGTAAACCACCCCCCGACACTATCAGACCCCATCCCTCTGACTCTCTTGGCACTGGATCTCTGTTCCAAAGACATAAGCCCATGGGGTAACTGCAGAGCTTCAGCCCATAGACATAGACTGGGGTAGGTGGTCAGGGGTCAGACCCTTCCCCAGAGAACTCTTGTAACTGTTGGAGACACATCAGAAGTGACAGAAGTGGATGAAAATAGTGACCAAAGTTATGAAACAGAAGTCAGTCTTGTTTGTTCTGCGCCTGTACACCGTGTTCACTGTTCATCAGGATAAAAAATTTTAAGAAAAGAAAAGAAAAACTAAAAGTCCTAAGAAAAGGGTTGGGTGAGACATGACTAGACACCGGCGGGGGGGGGGGGAGCGTTCTCTGCCACACATAGAGGATTCAGGACCCCCCAACATTGTTGGGGTGAAATGCTTCCTTTCTGTCATGTATATGGAAGAGTAAAAAAAACGAAATTCCACAGGAATCAGAAACAAATAAGATCATCACCCATGAGTCAATAAGGGCTGTGAGGATGAAAGGAGAGGGTTGAGCTAGCAGTACTGCAGTAGATTGAAAAACAGGTGGAGAAGGCACGTCGAAGTGAGCTGCAGGACCCTGCAACAGCCATAACAACAACAGTAACAACAACAATAATACCCACTTATGAACTCCCACTCTGCTTGACATCAGCTAGGGCCTTTATATCTAACTGTATGAAGCAGAGTTCTTTCTGTTTCAAGTTGTCAAAAACCCAATTCAAAGAGGTATGTGGGAAAAAAATGAAATTAATGCTTGTGTAATCGAACATTTCCATGGGTCCAGCTTCAGGCACAGTTGGATCCAGGGACTCAAAAGATGTCACTAGGACTTTGTAACAAAATCTCTCTGCTCCGATTTGTTCTGATGATGAGACTGTCCATTGTTTCCCCCAAACACTATCACTTTCTTCTGTAGTAATAGAACCACTGATTTTTAGCTGACCATCCCCAGTAAAAACCACATTTCCAGTCTCCCTTGCAGCAAAATGTGGTCATATGACTAAGTCTGGGCCAATGAGATGTAAAGGGGAAGGATGTGGGTAAATACCAGGACCTGCCTCTTAAAGAGAAGTGATGTGTCCTCTCCTTCCCCCTTTTCTGCCTCTTGTTGGTTAGAATGAAGACATGGAATGGATTATCTTGGACTGGGTGGTTCATACCCTCTGAATAATAGCCACAAACTGGAAGAATCATGGCCCTCTGAGACCAGGGAGCAGCCATATTTTATTGCTGCTACTTGGATTGTTACAAAAGAAAGAAAGAAATGCCTATCTTGGTGGGTAGGGGGTGGGAGAGGTAACGCAGGTTTGTTTGTTTGTTTGTTTATTTTTAATGGAGGTACTGGGGATTGAACCCAGGATCTCAAGCACGCTAAGCAAATAATTGTTATCCTTACTTAGTGCTTACTATGTGCCAGGCGCGTTCTCAGAACTTGACATAATCTATCTCATAATCCTCATAATAGACCTATGGAGGAGGCGTCATTATCATACCTATTTAATAAATGAAAAACAGAGACTAGGGAGAATTAAGTAATTTAGATATAATAAGTACAGGGAATGCAAAAATACATAAATAAATAAGCCGTTTAAAGGCCAGTGGGGAGTGTGGGGTGAGAGATTTGCTATTTTAAGTAAGGTTATCAGGGAGAACGTCACTGAGAAGGTGACATTTAGTCAGAGGCCTGAATAAAGTCAAGGAGTGAGCCCTGCGGATATTTAGAGGAAGAGCCTTCCAGGTAGAGGGAACAGACAGTGCGGAAGCCCATGTGAGCTTCATCATCAGGCAATTTCTTCCCTCCTAATGGCCAAGATGTCTCTGGCTACGCCATCTACCTGCCTCATTACCCAACAGAAAATGGCATCCCTTTTCCTGGTAACTCCAGGGAAAGTCCCAGGATGGAAGCTCGCTGAATCAATTTGGGTCACATGCCCACCCTGAACCAATCACTGTGCTCCAGGGAATGGCGCTTTCTGATTGGCAGTCTGAAGCAGTGAGGTAGGTATTCATCGGTCCCGAGGCATGTACCTCTATCCCCCCAGTTTAAGCTCAGCCCAAGCAAAAAGCTTTTATGGCTTGCTTTATACTTTCCAGATTATCAAAAGAACTGCACACTCTTAGTAAAATAAAATCCTGAGTATACAAATGTAAGCAGTAAACAATAACAACAACAATTTTTTCCAAAAAATCACAAATGAAATCTCACACTCCAGAATATGTGTAATTTTACAAATACAGGCTCGGGGGGGAGGATAAGCTCAGTGGTTAGAGTACATGTTTAGCATGCACGAGGTCCTGGGTTCAATCCTCAGAACCTCTGTTAAAACAACTAAATAAATAAACCTAATTACCTCCACCCCAAAAAACCAACAAACTAAATAAAATATTTGGGGTGGGTATAGCTCAGTGGTAGAGCGCATGCACGAGGTCCTGGGTTCAATCTCCAGTACCTCCATTAAAAAAAAAAAACTGAAAGAAACCAAACAAATACAGGCTCATTCACACACAACATCTGGCAACACTGCCCGGCATTGTACACTCAACTGCCACTCACTATTAGAAGTATTATTTTCCTACACAGACTGGGAAGAGATGTTGATCAGTATGATAATATCAGTACCTTACATTTTTGGAATGTTTGCTATGTGCCAAGCCAGGTTTTACAGATGAGAAAGCTGAAGCTCAGATAAGGTAAGTCACCTGTCTAGGGTCACACAGCAAGAAACTGTGTCTGCAGGAGAAAACAGAGCTGTTCCTGCCCCCTTCCCCCCAAGGGGCTTCAGAACCCTGGAGGGCCCCAGCCCTCTAGCCAGGCTGGGCGGCTGCCTCCCTCTTATCTCAGCCCAGGCTGCCTGCTGGTCCCACCCCCTCGGGGGGAGCTTCCACTTGAAGGCGCCTGGCCGGGAAGGGCCTGGTCAGCTGTGTCCGGCGGAGGCGGCAGAGGCGGCTGCTGACCCAGCTGTGGACTGTGCCAGGGGTGGAAGAAGGTGGGGCAGGAGTCCTGTGCCCCCACCCCACCCCCGTGGCAGGGGCTGCATCATGGATCACCTCAGGGCGTCCCTCTGTCCTGGAGTTGGCTCACTCTGCCTCCTGCTCGCTGGGGCCGCCTGGGCTCTCCCACCCAACCCACAGGACCCCAAATTTGAAAGCAAAGGTAAGGATGGAGCTGAATGTGGACTCCCCCCGCACTGGGTCCTGGGGGGCATGACGGATTCTGAACCTCCAGTCTGTTCTGGGAGCGAAGCTGGTGTCTGAACCCCTAGACTGGCACCTGACGTGGGAGACTGGGGTCTATATTCCCAGACTGGGCTCTGGGGGAGAAGCTAGAGAGGGACATGAGTCCTCTTTTATCTTTTCAGGGAGCCTGGGACATGCTAAACCCTAAATGGGGCAGGGGTGGTGCTGAGCCCAGGCCCTGCAGTCTAGAGTCCTTGAGGGGAGGAGACCTGGCCGACCCTACAGTGGGGAAAGGAGAATAAACCCGGGTCCGTGTAGAGGTGCCAGGACTCAGGAGACTGTAAACATGGTTGTGTGCGGGCGCCAGATCCCTGGATCCGCCGGGTTGAGGGAGGGTGGCGGGGGACACGGTTGGCGCTATCGGGCGGCCGGGAGCCTGCCGGGGCCGATAGGGGGCCCCTCCTCCTGCACACACTCACCCGTACGCATGTCCTGGGCTGGGGCGGGGCCGGCAGCGGGACGCGGAGGCCTTGAATGTTGCTCTCAGCTCAACCCGTCGCGGGGTGAGTAGGAGGGCGGTGGGGGGCGGGACAGTGAGACACGCAGCCTGAGCGTGGGAGTTCGGGGGGCAACACTTCACCCTACCCTTCGAAGGATACTGCCTGGGTAGAGAGCGGGGCGGGGCTTTTTTTCTTATCGGTTCGCACAGGCGGCAGGAGACAGGGGAGGATGCTGTTGCCCGAGAACCGGACCCGGGTCCCCTGACCGCCCCCTTCCCCTGGCCCTCACCCCTAGCGGCCCTACTGGCAGCCCGCGGGCCCGAAGAGCTTCTATGCTTCACGGAGCGGTTAGAGGACTTGGTGTGTTTCTGGGAGGAGTCGGCAAGAGCCGGGGTCGGCCCGGCTGACTACAATTTCTCCTACCAACTGGAGTGAGTCCGACGGGGCAGGTGGAGCGCCCCAAGGGTGGAGAGGGCGAGCGGGCCGGGCAGAGCTCCCCAGAGCCTGCACTTTGGGACATCTCCTGGTGCTAGGGGCAGGATCGCACCTCCGCTGCTGGTTCCTAGTGGGAAGCCTGCGGGGTCAGGGCAGACACGCCCACTAGTGGCCCGGGCTGGAACACTCCCGTGATTACTGGTGGAGCCCGACTTCAAACTTCAGGGCTGGGACATCACGGCTACAAATCAGGACTAAGGGATCGCCTATGTAGGGGCTGCGACGCCCCCTGGTTGTAGTGTCCAGAACGCGTCCTCGGTCCTGCGCAATACCACCCATCTTGATCCCATCCCTCGCTGGTTCCTCGGCTAACAGGGGTGAGCCATGGAAGCCGTGCCGCTTGCATCAGGCGCCCACGGCCCGCGGTTTGGTGCGTTTCTGGTGCTCGCTGCCTACAGCCGATACGTCGAGCTTCGTGCCCCTAGAGCTGCGCGTCATTGCGGCCTCCTCGGGAGCTCCACGCTATCACCGTATTATCCACATCAACGAAGTGGGTAAGTGCGTTGAGAATGGAGGAGTGATTGAAAGGGGGTCCCAGCCTCCGCCTACCTGAGTAACCCCTCTCCGCAGTGCTCCTAGACCCTCCCGCTGAACTGCTGGCGCGGCGAGCCGATGAGGGCGGCCACGTAGTACTGCGCTGGCTTCCGCCGCCTGGGGCACCCATGGCGAGTCTTATCCGCTACGAGGTGAACATCTCGGCAGAGAACGCTGCAGGGGTCTCGCAGAGGGTGAGGCCCTAATTCTACTGCCTATCGCCAAAGGCTCGGGTCGACAGCCCCTCTAAGTCCCAACCAGACGGTCACCACAGCCCCGCTCCCATGGCCTCGCCCCTCCACGTGCCGCCGAGGCAGCTCCACGTCCCCCAACTTGTCCCCTTTCCCAATGTACCCCTTCCCCAGTCCACCTGGACTCAGTCTCATCCCCTTGTCCCAAACCCTAGACCTATCCAGAACCCCGCCCCCTGTGTGCTGTGGCCCCGCAAATAGCCCGAGTCCGCCCCCAGCTACCTGGGGCCCCGTCCTGATTGGCCCTGAGCCTTCCCGGGCTCTGCCTCCTGCTTTTATTACCCGCCTCCCCATGCTTCGGCTAGATTCTTTCTTTCTGATTGGTTCCGTCCCTCAGGGCCCACCCAGCACGTACCCTTCTTTGCCTACCACGCCTCTTACTCGGGCCTCGCTCCCAGGTGGAGATCCTCGATGGCCGCACTGAATGCGTGCTGAGCAACCTGCGCGGCGGAACGCGCTACACGTTCATGGTGCGCGCGCGTATGGCCGAGCCGAGCTTCGGTGGCTTCTGGAGCGCCTGGTCTGAGCCTGCGTCGCTGCTGACGGCTAGTGGTGAGACCTCAGGCAGGGGTGTAGGAGGGGCTGGACCGAGCACGAGGCAAGCTCATCACCCTGACCTCTTCCCTGCTCCCCAGACTTGGACCCCCTCATCCTGACGCTCTCCCTCATCCTCGTGCTCATCCTGCTGCTGCTGGCCGTGCTCGCCCTGCTCTCCCACCGCCGGTGAGCGCCCCATTCAGGCACCTGCCTTGGACTCCTCACCAACGTTCCCCTTTCCGTGTGGAAACTAGGCAGAAAGGGGCAGGCACTTGCTCAAGGTCACACGATGAGGGGTCAGTGGCAGGGCTAGGATGCAAGCCAGGGCAGACCCAGACTCTTAGTTAAAATCCTCCACTCTTGGGCATAATTTCACCTGGTTTTCCTCCTACCTCAGTGACTGCCCCTTCCTGGATTCCTTTTCCCAATTTCATCAACTTCTGTAAAATCAACCAGATGGGCTTAATGGAACAATTTAACCCCAAGTGCCTCCTGCCCCGTTGTCAAGCTCCTCGGGCGCTTTATGATATGACCAGCAATTCTGAGGCTTTTGAAACTCCAAGTACATAGCATGTGGTTTCACACCCCCACCCCTGGCATATGCTGTTCTTTCTGCCTGGATTTTCCTTCCTGCCATGTCTGCCAATCAGTCTCCTTGTTGTCTTTCAAGGCCCTGTTCATCTACTTGGTTGGAAAGTACATATTAAGTGCCAACTATGTGCTAGGCACTGGGGAGAAAGTGTAGGGTAAACCAGACATGTCCCTGACCTTGTGGATCTCATAGTTGAGTCAGACAGATATACATAAGGGAACTTGCAGATATTTGATTGTAAATTGTGATGAGTGATATCACAGAAACAAATGGGGCATGGGGACATGAGAGGATAGTCAGGGAAAGCCTCTGGGAGGTGACATCAGAGCAGAAACTTGAAGCCTGGGAGGAGGCAGCCACATGACAAGCAAGGAGGAGAAACAGCAAGTGCAAAGGCCCTGAGAACGGAATGAGCTTGGAACACTGAAGCAGCTGCAAGAAAAGCTATATGGCTAGAGCACAGTGTGTGAGGGGAAGTGGTGAATGATGAAATGAGGGAGGTGACAGGTCAGATCATGCAGGGTCTTCTGCAAGGCTGTGGGGAGGGGTTTAGATTTTATTCTGAATACATTGGGGAAACATAGAAAGGAGTGAAGAGAGAAGTAATAGACTTTTAGGCAAGCCTGATTCAGTTTTAGAGGGGACATAAAGCAGTGTATTTGAACTCCTATGCATCCTTCAAAACTCTGTTCCAGTTGCCCTTATGTAGGGCCTTGCAGATGCTTTGGCAGAGCTCCTGTTCCTCAGCCCATTCACTCCTCTGCCTCCACCACAATCACGAGGGACTCAGTATCCACACCAAGTGACTGGTGCTGAGGCGGGTACTGATGAATGTGCAAGGACACATGCCCAGATACTCATTTCATTTGGCTTCACCAGGACTCTAAAGCAGAAGATCTGGCCTGGCATCCCAAGCCCTGAGAGCGAGTTTGAGGGACTCTTCACCACCCACAAGGGTAACTTCCAGGTAAGTGGCCCAGTTGTTCCCTCAGGGCCTGGGGCTTCCCTGCTCCTGTGGCTGAACGCCCAGTCTCTGAGCAGGCTGCTGCTGTCTCCCCAGTTGTGGCTGTACCAGACTGACGGCTGTCTGTGGTGGAGCCCCTGCACCCCCTTCGCAGAGGACCCACCTGCCCCTCTGGAAGTCCTCTCTGAGCACTGCTGGGGGGTCACCCAGGTCGGGGAGCCAGGACCAGATGAAGAGGGGGCCCTCCTGGAGCCTGTGGGCAGTGAGCATGCCCGAGACACCTACCTGGTGCTGGACAGATGGTTGTTGCCCCGGAGCCTGCCCAGTGAGGACCTCCCACGGCCTGGTGGCGGTTTGGACACAGCAGCCGTGGATGAAGCCTCAGAAGCATCCTCTTGCTCCTCCGCTTCAGCCCTGAAGCCTGGGCCAGAGGGGGCCTCAGCTGCCAGCTTTGAGTACACCATCCTGGATCCCAGCTCCCAGCTCTTGCGCCCAAGGGCACTGCCCACTGAGCTGCCCCCCACCCCACCCCACCTCAAGTACCTGTACTTCATGGTGTCTGACTCTGGCATCTCAACTGACTACAGCTCGGGGGGCTCCCAGGGAGCTCGGGGGGGCTCATCCAATGGCCTGTACTCCAACCCTTATGAGAACAGCCTTGTCCCAGCCTCCGAGCCTTCACCCCCGAACTATGTGGCCTGCTCCTAGGACTCCAGTCCTCAGGTGCTTGGGGGACCCAGTGTGACATCAAGTGCTACTGCATACCCAAGATTTATCAGGCAGCGTCAGTGTGGCCTCCCTTAGGACTAGAGGCGTTGCTGACCTTGGCTTTCTACTCAATTCATCCTACTCAGAAAGTCACAACCTTGCAGTATTTTTACATGTACAGTTTTCTATGTAGATATACATATAATATATATAAACACGTATAAGTTTTTCTGTCATGACTTCTATCAATACCCTGTAAGCCCCATCTTTTCCCTAGGCCCAGATCATAGGGGCAGCCAAAAAGGCCTTGAGTTCAGTCTGAAATTCTGATCTGGCCATAATAATAATAATAATGATAATAATAATAATAAAGTGAATTTAGGGGAAGGGTATAGCTCAGTGGTAGAGTATGTGCTCACCATGCACAAGGTCCTATTTTCAATCCTCAGTACATCCATTAAAAAAAATTAATAAACCTAATTTCTCCCTCCCCCCAAAAGAAAGCTTTTAAAAAAAGGATGAAAAATAAATAAATAAAATAAAACGAATTAGTCAGTATAAGTTATGCTAGCTGCCCTAACAAACAACTCCTGAATCTGAGTGGCTTAACATAGTAAATGTTTTCTCTCTCATATCTCAATTGAAACAAGGTGACAGCTATCCCTGGGATGAGACAGAAGGCCAGACTATGGCTTTGCCCAGGGCTGCTCTGGGGCCTTTAGATGGATAATCTGCATCTCGCCAACCAACAAGCAAAGAGGGAGACAGCAGAAGATTCTGTGGGCCATTTTAGGGATCTAGCCTAGAGGTGAGTGCTCTCTCTTCACAAATTCTCCTGGCCAGAAATGGTCATGAGACCCTGGCTAGAGCTGTTGCCAATGATCAGGTTCTTGTCTCGTCGCAGAAAGAATTCAGAGACAAGACATGGAGGTTAAGAAAGTAAAATGGGGATTTATTAAAGGACAGATAATACACTTGGGAGAGCAGGCAGGCTCAAGTGAGCGGCTGCCCTGAGTTTCTTTGGCAAGTTGGTTACAGAGAGCGTAAAAATGAATCAGCAGACTATTCATTGGGGAGGGAAGGGTTTGGGTTTGTATTCCCTGATTTTCATCCCAACTACACCTTCCCAAAGGGAAGATGGATTTTTATCCTTATTTAGTTTGGATCGGAAGTGTCATGGCGTCAGCGTATGATGGCTACTTCTTATCTGCAAAGCTAATTTTATTGTAATGAGGGCATAAGTTGCAAAAGGTTACATTCGGACACTAGATTCTTGCCTTTTCCCACCTTTCTTTGTTTGCCTCCAGGCCACCTGTCACCCCAAAATGTGTGGTTTCTTATCAGCCCAGAGGTTCCTCCTTTTCCTTCTCTGCCCAGGGACCCCTGTTGTTTACATGCTGTATGGTTTCCTGCATTTGGCCTGTGCTCCTCCATTTTTGCCCAATTCCTGCCATTTGGCCTGCGTCCTCCTTTCTCTGCTCATATCTAACTATCTGGCTGCTCTAACAGAACCATGGACAGCTGGGAAATGTAGTTTAGCTGTGCACCCAAGAGAGAAAAGCTGTTTAATGAAACGCCAGCTAGTCCTTGCCACTAATAACAACAATAACATGCATTCATAAGGCTTTATTCTGAATCAGCCCTGTTCTAAGAACGCACTCTGATGACACCAAATGTCATCAAGTGGCTAGAACTGGGAGTTTGAGTTAACCACTTTTTTAAAGTTTCACATAACCTAGGAAAGCTGAACATATCCAGCAATTCCACTTCTAGGTATCTACCCTAAAACCCCTTGAATACATGAACCAGGACATGTCTGCAAGAATGTTAATAGCAGTAAATAAGCCAAACTGATGAGTAAATTGGGGTATAGTCACCCACGGAATTATATGCAGTAGGGAAAAAGGAGTGAGTGAAAAAATGTGGCCCAATCTTAGTGACAATGCCGAGTAGGTGAAGAAGGAAGTCTAAGAAGATTACATTTATCATGAAACTCTTTTTATAAAGTTCAAAACAGCAAAATTAAACAACACATTAACTGGGCACAATATGGACATGAAAATGCTATGTTTACAACAGAAAAAAGGACTTTATAATCTTTAGGTCTTTGAATCTGCTTATGTCCCTGAGGTAGGTATTCCAGTCATGGGAAACTGAGGCACAGAGAGGTTGTCACACACCAAAGCTCAAGGCTGGCCTCCAGAGCTTGAACCCTTGTCTGAGCTGGGGTCACTAGGCTGGTGGGGGCATGGGGTGATTGTCATCTCTCCATCTGGTCGGAAAGCCACCCACCACTCTGCCCTAGGGCCCCGCCCACCTGGCTCCAGGCAGGCTCGGAGGCAGTGCTCACCTGGGCCCAGTGCATCCGGCTGCAGCCAGCACTGGGCAGGGAAATACCTCTGGAGCAGCGCAAGCTGCAGGGCATCCTCACTGTCTCCCTCCTGGGTCTGGAGGGCCACAATGAGCCCACAGCCCCCGCCAGGCCCAACCTGGCTGAAGTGGGCAGCTGTATCCAGAAGCAGGGCAGCCAGGTAGGCGGCTTCCTGGGTCCCGGGGTCTTCTGCTAGGTACTCCTCCAGGCCGTCGAGCAGCAGGAGAGAGGGGACTGGCCCCCGGGCCTCATGGGCAGAGCACAGGAACCGGAGGAGCTCACGGGTTGAGGGTGGGTACTGGAAGCGGATCTTCTACAGAGAGGAAGAAAGGAAAGGGTCAGATTCAGCACAGGAAGCCAGGCTCCCAGCTATAGACGCTTTGCTTCCTTGCATACTTTCCTGGACGAGGCTCTCACTCCCCAGAATGGTGATTCCAGAGTGAAGCTGCTCATAGTTGAATACTATTCTGATCGCGCCTCCCCTTCCCCTTTCTTTTTAATACAGCGCTCACCACTGGCCGGTATTAGTTGAGAAAAGGTACGTCTCTTTGCCAAATCTCTAGGGCAGTCTTTCCACAGAAAACCCGCCCATAGCGTCGGACCCTATCGTTAACTCCGGCTGCCCAGAAACCAACTCCTACCCAGACAAGACCCTGATTTAGCTCCACCCCTTCCTCGCCCCTGACTCCGCCCTTTTGGCGCAGGCTTTTGCTAATTCCGCCCCCTCATTGGGTGGTTTCTCACTCAATCTTAACAAAGCTTCGCATGGTCCCACCCCCGACTCATTCCAGAATCTATCCCGTAAAGGCTGCTCTGGCTTGCCCCTCCTTCGTCTCCGCCATGGTCGGGCTACCTGTCACTCCATCCCCCATCCGCCCCGCTACTGGTTGGTCCGCCTCTGGTCCTGCCCTTCCCTACCTGTAGCCGCAGCGGTTCGAGAGGGGCTCTAGTCCCGCGCGGCAGGCTTTGCAAAGGCCTCCGGGTCAGGAAAAGGACTGGGCCTCGACCCTCCCCTGCCGCCTCCAGGGCCGATGCGAATAGCAGCGCTGTCTTTCCAGAGCCTGGGCCACCGAGCAGCAGCAAAGGCGGTCCGACCTCAGTTGTGTTCCCCTCCCCGGTCCCAGACGCGCTGCCTGAGCTGAGCACCCGCCTCAGCGTCTCCGCCATTCGCAGCGTACCTCTGTCCAATCGGCGGCCCCTTCCTGTCTTTAATCCCGCCCAAGATGAGGTCTCATTGGTTACAGTGCACTTAGCTTTTCCATTGGTCCAAGAATCTGTTCATCAAAGCCAAATAACGTTTCCTAGCTCCTCCCTGGTGAAGGGGCAAATAACCTAGTCTGAGGAAGGAAAGGAGGCTTTTGAGGGAAATAAGGCTCTTCCCTGGGTGAGTCCGCCGGCGGAAGCAGCACGAATACTATTATTGTGAGCTAATCAGCTAATCAGACAATATAAGGGCTAAGATTTGGAGGGAGCGGGCCCTAATCACTGATACATTACTTAAAGTCTCCTAGCCTCAGTTTGCTCACCTGTAAAATGGAGCTCATGATATCTCAAGAATATTGTGATGAGCATATTTCTGTGTTTTTGCTGATGTAACCCAATGACAGTGGAGAGGTGGAGATATGGATGAGCTGTGTGCTCCTCTCTCTGCATTTGAGTACCTGCACAAGTGTGTGTCTGGGCCTGCAGGCTTGCGGATTTTCGTGTGCATAACAGCAGCAGCCACCTCCGAGGATCTGTGAGAAGGGGAGTCTCAGCTTCCTCACTGACTGGGGGCCTGCTGGAGTCCTGCTTGGGGTACGAGGGTGGGGGAAGGCAGGACCACGGAACAAAAAAGGGGCCAGAAGAAAAGAGGCAAAGGGGCAGGGGCTGGGAGACTGAGGGAGAGCCACAACAGGACCTTGTCACGTTCACTTTGGTATCTCCAGCTCCCAGAACAGTGCCTTGCGCCTTGTAGATTCTCAATAGAGTTTCATTAAAGGAGTGAATGAAGAAAAGAAGGGAGGATCGATATAAAACTGGTAGAGAAGGAGGAACAAAGTGAGTGATCAAGTGATCACTGGTTGGGTCTCTTCACCTAGACTTCTCCCCAGAGCAGCCACTCATGCCCCTGTTGCCCTGGCAACTCTGTCTCCTGGTAACTTCAAAGTGGTGCTGTTGCCAGGAGACCCAGGGGCAGGGCAGAACTGTGATTTCCAGGGATTTCGCTCTCCCTCTGGGGCCAGAACACAGCTGAACAACATCCTCTGATACACCCACTCACACAGCTAGGCACCCCCACACCCCTCTACACACACACACACGCACGCACACACACAGCACAATGTTAGATTGCATTGTCAAATGCACTACCTCAGCCCCATGATTCACCTCACTTTGCAACACTCTAAATGCACAGGCACCTAGTAGTGACACCCGTATTGCAGTTCCGCAGTTTTATACATGGGAGCATGCCAAACATAGCCCCATTTCAAGTCCTTTGCTCTTGCTGTTCTCTTGCCTAGAACACTCAGCTCCCAGAGCTCCCTCATTTTTTTTTTCATTCCATTCAGGTCTCTGCTCAAATATCACCTACTTAGAGAGGTTTTCCTTGGCCACCCGTGTAAAGTCACACCCCCTTTATTCTAACTGCTTATCCATCTTTCTCTTCAAACAACTCATCACTTCCAACCTTATGTAGTAATTTGATTGCCTCTCTCCCCACTAGAATGTCAGTTCCACCAGGGTAGAGTCCATCTTTCTTTAACTGCTGGGTCCCCAGCTCCTAGAATAGCACCTGGCATACAGTAGATGCTCCTAAATGTAGCTGAGTGAGTACATTGCAGAGATGCAGACATTCGATGTATCTCTCATGAACACAGTACTTCTTTCTTTCACTTCTCTGGATACCATTTTCACATCCTGATAGAAGGAACCTTACCATAGAGGGACTCCCTGAAGGAGGCAGGACTGAAGGGTGAGGGAACAGGGAAGTGGACAGCTCAGGTTCAGTGTGTGCTTCTCCTTGGTTTATCAGCATCCTCAAGTGATTAGTTCATTCATTTAGCAAACATTTCTTGAACATCTACTGTGTGCCTGGCCAGCTCTGTTCTAGGCACAGGGGTTCAGCAGTGAAAAGACAAAAATTCTCAGTCCTGGAGGACTGACATCCTAGTGAGGGAGGAGATAATGGCCACCAAGCATAATGAGAAGTTTAAATAGTCTATGAGCAGATGATAAGTGTGTGAAAGAAGAAAAAAAGTTAGCACAGGAAAGTTGGAAAGGCTAGTTGTTTGGGTCTTGCAATTTTGAATAAGGTGGTAGGGGCAGGCCTCACTAAGAAGGTAACATTTGAGAAAAAGTTTGAAGGAGCTGAGGAGGTGAGCCATGCAGATATGTGGGGGAAGACCATTCCAGGTGGAAGCACCTGCAAGTGTAAAGGCCTGGATGCACTGGGAGATCTTTGGCTTTTACATAGAGTGCCATGGGGAGCCCTGAGAGGGTTTGAGCAGAGGAGGGTCGTGGTTTGACTTACATTGTCAAGCAGAGCTTAGTTTTGGTCCATTTGAGTTTGGCAGGCTATGAGACCCACTGGGGCAATTAAAGAAGCCCTTTGAATAAGAAAGCACAATTTAGTCTGGAGTTTCTACCTAAGATTTTCCAGCCTAGGGTGGGGTGTGGGCAAGGCCAGAGCTGCTGTCTCCACCCTCTCTAGTGGGTCCCAGACACTTCTTTGTGCCTGGCGGCCCCGACTTTTCCCTCTCCTAGCCCGTGCTTAGCATCAGAACCATGGACAGCGCCAACTGGGTTGGCTGGTGGGCGCTGTCCACCGTGCTGAAGTCTTGCTTCTTTCCCTGCCCGCAGTGATAGCAGCTGTGCAACGGGAGGGACCATGGGTCTCAAGGGTGCAATCCCTGGAAACAGGAGCTCTGGGCGGTGAAGCAGGGGACTCCATGATTCTGTCCCTCTTCTGCCTTCAGCCCTCTCATGCTCCCATCTAATTCCCCTGGGGCCCACAATCAACCCCACCACCTCCCCCACCTCCTCTCCCTCTGTCTGCCCCTCGCTGGCTCAGCTCCAGCCACACAGGTCTCCTCACTGTTCCGTGAACACAGCAGACACGTTTCCACTTTAGAGCCTTGGTTCTTGCTGCACCCTCTGTCTGGAACTCTCCTCCGCCCCTGACCGCGCATATTTGCCTGGCTTCTCTCCCTCCCTCCTTCACACCTTATCTCCAGTGCCAACTCCTCCAAAAGAACTTCCCTGACCACCCTCTTTAAACTGCAAACCGTGTCCCTATTCCAAAGCTGTCCCATTGTGTTCTCTAGCTTGAGTTTTCTCCTTAGCACTTATCAATACCTAACATATCAGAGATTTCAATCCCTGACCTAAATCCTTGATCCTAGAGTTTGGAGTTCAGAATTTTTCAGATTTTCAAAAGGCGTAATGCCATGTACTAACACCTCTAGTTGGACCTGGGATGACATTAGAAACCAAACACTATCTGCAATAAAACTTAAGAATATTCACATAAAGTTAAATTAATAAAAACTGTAATAACCTTATGTCAGTTCAGGCCAGGTATTGCCACAGATGGGTTATGAAAACATTTTTGGCTTTCAGACCTTGAAATTTGGAATTGTGGCATTGTGTATAACTTATATACCTTGTTTATTGTCTGTCTCTCGGGTGTTAGAACATGAGTTCCATGAGGGCAGGATTTTGTCTGTTCTGCTCACTTGCTGCAGCCACTGTGCTTAACTAAATAGCACCTGGCATGTAGTAGGTGCCCCATAGTGTTCGTTGAATGAATAAGTGGGTGGATGAGTGAGTAAACGAGGAACAAAGGAAAGCAGACTCCCCTTTCCTAGTTTCTGGATGACTCTGCCCCGCATGGCCTGTCTGAAGCTGCTTAGAGCTAAAGTGTTTGTGGGGGGAGGGGAGTCTGTGGCTCCCTGTTCCTCCTACCTTCCCTGGTCTCTGTTGGGTCCTCAGGGGTTGGTTCTCAGCACAAGCTCATGATCAGAATCCCTGCTGTAGTCCATGTAGTTCAAGGGTTCAGCTTGGAGGTTCCTATCATCCTCAGCATCCCCTTCACTCTTAGAACATTTTGGGTCCCCTCACCCTATTCCCTGTGTTCTCTGCACCCTGGTCATGGTCAGAAACAGACCAGCCATCTGGGAAAAACAGTCAAGTGAGGTCCCTCACAGTGTGTTTGTGTGCCTTACATGTGGCTTGTGGGGCTGTTCGCATTTGACAGATGAAGAAATAAGGGCACAGAGAGGTTAATGAACTTTCCTGAGGCCACACAACCAGAAAATGCTGAGCCAGGATTTGAAGCCAAGTCACAGATCCCACAGCCCTACAGTGCTTCTCCACAATCGCCCTTAGATACTGTGACAATACCTCCACTTCCAGCCTCACTGATACCTAGACCCACAATTAAAGTCTTCCACACCCTGCCACCTGGGGGAGGAAGGCAGGTGGCCAAACTTCTGTTACAAACAGGTCTTTATTAAAGATGAGGAGCAGGCAGGAAAGGGGGGGCAGTGTCTCCCCTGCCCACAGCCTTTGGCTGCCTAGGGTGGAGAGCCCTCTCTGCTCCACTCATGCCTCTGTGATGGCACAACTGTATGAGGCTGAGGCATAGGTGGCAGTGTGAAGAACAGGGATGGGTTCTAAGGGGAAAAAAGTCCTTTCCCACAGCCCTAATAAATAACAGAAGGATTTGAGGTGGCCTGGGCACAGAGAAGGGGAGACAGCACCCTGAAACCCAAAACCTCTGAACTGGGGCAAGCCCTGCATAAGTAAGGAGTCAAGAGGACTGGGTGAGAGATTGCATGTGGGGGAGGGGCAGAGAGGAGAAGGGGCACCCCAAGGACCCTGCCATGGGGGAGCCTGCCCCCCACCCTCCAACTGGACTCTGATTATGAGGAGAGAGGACCCAATGACAAAGGATAACCCCATCTCCCTCCTCTCCTTTGTATATGCTTAGACATGGGCGGTCCCCCATTGACTGGAATCATACCCACCCACCCTAAAAATTCTGAGAACCAAGGACTCTTATTGGTTGTTCAAACGCTGAACACTGGCTGGAGCTGCCCACTTGCCTGAGGAGTCTAAGAAGTAATGGGGAGGCTACTATTGGCTGGAGTAAACTCCTTTTGGTTAAAATTCTAAGAACTGGGGGGCCCCCATTGGCTGAGCAATGGCGGGGGGGGGCTTTGGCCCTTAAAGGTCAATCTTAGGAGGCAAGAACCCCCCACCCAATTTTGCCCACTTGGAAGATGTCCCATTGGGCAAGAGAGGCAGGGGGTTCCTCAGATGTCCTTCCAGTCATCCTCTGATGTCTAGGCCTGGCTGGTTTGGGGACAGGGGCTTTGGCACTCACACAACACACGCACACACATGTGGCGGGGAGAAATGGGGACCGGGTAGATTCTGGGTGGGTGTCAGGCCTCACAGCAGGTGGTCACGGCTGGCAAATAGATAAGGGCTGAAGTTGTCCCGGTGGAAGGGGGAGGGATAGAGTCCGCTAAGGGTATACAGGTCCCGCAGCAGGGGCGTGGGCAGCAGCAGCTTCCGGCCACGGCCACCCCCCCCACCCGGCCCCCCAGGCCCAGGGGAGGAGGGGGAGGGGCCCTGGCTGGGGGTTGGCGCTGGCAGGGGCAGGGGCAGAGGCAGGGGCGTCGGCTCAGACCTCAGTCGAGGGCGGGGCACACGGGGCGACGAACACATGGCTGGAGCCCTGGAGGACACGCAGCTGGGAATCAGGTGGCCACGGCGGGCGCAGTTCTGCGGCTCTGGGGATCAGGGATCAGAAGTCAGGGGATTAGAGGGGGGCCACAAGAGCACAGGTGAGACCTCTGTGGCAGTGACTGCCATCTGGAGGTCCCCCCACTTCCCCGCGTTCCCTTGACACTCACTGGATGGGGTGAGCCGTGCCGGTGTCGAATGCGGCCTGCAGGCCTCGGGTTCCTGAAGCAAAGAGGTAGAGGGAAGGGGCTAGCGGCCCCCTGGGCCCCGCTGGCCACAGCCACGAGGGGCTCATCGGGCAGAGAACCCAGTGGAAAAGACGACCAGTTTTCAGGATTAATCAGGTCCCCTTGGGAGGGAGAAGGGGGCACATCTGGATCCACAGAGATAAGCGATCTCTCTACCTATCCATGGCCCTGAGACCCCCCCACCTCCTGCCTGACTGTCTACCTCCGTGGTTCCCCTCCACCCACCACCCTCTCCAGCCAGGAGCAGCCCCCAGCCCCCCTTACCTGGGCCACACTTAACTTTTCGAGGGGGCTATCCATGGTGGGGGCTTGGCTCAGGTCCTCCCAAGGAGAGAGCCTTCGGCCAGAGGGTGGCCGGCTCTGGAAGTTGTGCACGACACAGGTGACCTGTGACAGAGGGAGAAGGGTGGGCTGAGGTCTGAGGCTAATAAGGTAATTACCATCCCCAGTTTTCAGACAGGGAAACTGAGGCTCAGGTTTTCAAAAACAGCACTTTAATGGTGCTTACTATGTGCAGAACCCTGTTATTCCCACTTTGCTAAGGATAGATACTATTATTATTTATTCCACAAGGGTGGGGATAAGCAAGGCCAAGTCGTGTACCAGCAGGATCTGATCCTGCCCTCATTTGAATCTTTGATGTTTTGGACATTATGGGCTTTTGCATTAATTTTTAAAAATGCTTCATTTAAATAATATTTATCTTGATTATTGAGTGTTTTGGCACTCTTAGGTTCTGTACTCAAGTGAGGGCCTCACTCGCCTTATCCTGGTCCCAGTGCCGTTATCTCATTTGACAGATGAGAATGTCCAAGCTAGGTAAGGTTAAGGGACTAGCCCAAGGTCACACAGAGTCCACACCCTTCACCATCATATGGTCCTGCCTCTTGGGACAAGGACAGATGTTAAGAGGCTCACCAGAAAGGTGGCGATCGCCGCCCCGGTCAGGAAGCCGGCCAGCACGTCGGACCAGTGGTTGCGATATTCGGCCACGCGGACCACGCCCACCAGGAAGGCGGGGCACAGCAGGGCCAGGCAGAGTGAGGGTTTGACCAGGCGGGAGCCCTTCACACGGAACACAAGTGTCACGTACATCTGCAAAAGCCAGATGGGTCAGAGGACACACGGCAGTGGCAGTCGCCAAACTCAACCGAACACTGCGTTCGAGGCTAGGGGGCATGGCCAGAATCCTGAGGAGCCGCTGGAGGCTCTGGCTAGGGGCTCCAGGGAACAGAGCCAGGGGTACAGGGGTTCAGGGAGTGGAGTCATGGACCCCCAGTGGGCCCTTGCAGGGATGGGGTTGTGACCAGAGCATTAAAGAGCAGTGGCTAGGGGCTCAAGTCTCTGGAGGACCAGTCCCAGATGGGGAAAGATGCATACTGGGTTGGGGTGTGGCCACAGAACCAGAGGGTGGAGTCAGGGCCCAAGAGGCAGGTCCAGGAGCTCCAGGAGGTGGTCCCCAAACCCCTGGGGACCATAGGGTTAGAAGCATAATCCCCAATGCTAGAAAAAGGAGTCAAAGCAACAGGGGGTGCGACCAGGGAAATGCAAGGGACAAAGTCAGGAAGTTCCAGCAAAATCAAGTCAGGTGCATGGCCAGATCAATAAAGGGCAAGGACAAAGTGGATGACAAGAGATCCAGGGAATGGAGTTGAAAGCTCACTACCCAGTCACCCAGTAAATATCCAGGACCTATAGCATCGAGGGGACATAACTTGGCGTCAGGAGATGGAGTCCTGCGCTCCAGGCCCTGTGGTCCAAAGAACCAATAACCGCCTTCAGGCATGCCACTACTAGGTCAGGAGGCGTGGCCAGATACCAAGTGATGCAGTCAAGACTACAGCCAGACTCAAGCTAGGGGCATGGCCAGCGGGTGAGGGGAGGAGTCAGGCCTGAGCTGAGTAGATTCCACCCCAGGGGCGGTGTCACAGCCACGAGGCATGGCCTCAACCCTGTAGGCTCTAGCCCTGAGGGTCCACTGCCCGCTGGCCGCCCCGTACAACCCTGCCCCCATTTTGGGGCTCACCGCTGTGTAGGTGACGGCGTAGGCGCAAAGGGCAGCGTCCTTGCAAGGGAAAGCTCGGCGCGCAGCGGCCACCAGGCTGGGGCTGCCCGCGCAGGCGCCTTGGTCAGTGACGAAACGGTCGGGCCCTGGTCGGTCCGGTGACGGTGGCAGACAGCCCAGGGCCGTGTAGTTGGGGCGGCACACGGACAGGAAGTGCGGCGTGGGGTTGCCGGTCACCACCTGCCCCGCATTGGCGAAGATGGTTGTGGTGAAGAGACCGAAAGAGTAGACCCCTGCAATCGGATGGGAGAAGGGGTTCATGCCAGGGCCCTGATGCCCCAGTGGCTGTCCTCCTGTGAGTCCTCTATGGCTCATCTGGGCCCCTGTCTCCTTGTTCCTATGCCTGCCATTAAGGCACACCTGGGACTTCCCCTAACACCATACTCCATAATAGTGGAGCCATGTTCCTCTTCCCTTGGGACCACCATGATGGCACTCTGGGCCTCTAGCCTCTGTCCCTCTGGGATTACCACTATGTTAGGAGGGGACCCTCCTCTGGAACCCATTATAGCTGGGCTGGGACCCCTTAGCAGCATTACATCAGGACTGGACCCATGCCTGGGGCCTCCTAGGACCACACTGATGGCAATTCTGGGCCTACAATACCTGTCCCTGGACTCGCTTTTGATTGCTGAATTGATCAGTTTTCTCCTGGATCATCAATCAGCCAGAGCTGAGTCTCCAGCACTTTGCCACAAGGACCACTACTTTGGACAAGCTCTGCCCTTCTGCTACCCCAAGTCCACCAATTGTGGCTGGGACCAAATTCATAGCACAGCCAGGGCCCTCATCACCCTGCCCCTGTGGCCCCCTGGCATTTGTCCTGTGTCTTTTCTGCCTGAGACTCTCCTTGTGGCAATTTGGGGCCCTCCTCTTATAGGTGCCAGCATGGCTTGCTTAGACCCCCCCCCCACCATGTCCCTAGAACCTCCACTATGTCTAACTCTTTTGCCACATGAAGTCACTATCATGGCAGTTCAAGGCCCTCTTCCCCCTGGAATTCTTATGATGGCTGAGCCTGGCCCATATGCCTTCATGTAGCTGACCCCTGGCCCAGTCACTCACCCAGAAAGCGGACCAGCCTCCGCAGCGGGGGGCTAAAGCGGCAGCAGGCCCCGGACACGATGGTGCTCTCCCCAATGATAGGGATGGCTGAGGGCGGTGTGGGGAAAAAGGCACGCGCCAGCTCCCCCAGCAGGATCTGTGGGCAAGACCAAGGTGTTGGGTTGAAGGGTGTCTTCCTGGCCTTCAAGCCCAGCCCCCCATCCACCTCCACCTGGCCCTCCTGCCTCCTGGAAGGCCCTCCCCACAGTCCAGGCCAGGCTACCCCAAGTCTCACTGTAAGTGTGGGCCCAGCGGTGACCAGCGCGTAGACCAGTGCCGGAGGCACTCTGCTGGCAGCCTCAGGTCCCGGGTAGGGCTTGGCGTATGTACTGTCATAGCAGAAGAAGCCCTGGGTGTGCACTGGGAAGGTGTCCGTGAACTCCAGGCGGTAAGCAAGCAGGACCACGATGCCCAGCAGCACCGACTGTTGCCCAGCCAGGGCAGGGAGAGAGATGGAGAAAGGAGAGAGAGGGTCAGGCCTGAGGTGGGCCACGGAGATGGAGACACAGAGATGGAGACAAGAGACAAGAAGGAGAGAGACAAGGAAAGATGAAGAGGAGAGAGGAGATGGGACTAGAGAGAGGGAGAGAGAACAGGGCCAGTGCTCAGAGAGACAGTGGGTGTTGGAGGGACTGACTAATAGAGAAAGAACGAATACTACTGATGTAAGCACTAGCAGCCTTAACGCTTCTTGTGGGCAGGGCATCATACCAAACCTCTTCCATGAATTAATACATTTTACTTTCATAGTAGCCCCAGGAGAGAGGGACTCAAATTATGCCCATTTGACAGATGAGGAAACTGAGGCTCAGGAGGGTATATGAGGTGCCCAGAGTCCCACTGTAAAGATGGGCAGAGCTGGATTGGAAGACCGGGTGCACCACTTCTGAAGGTGCCCTTGAGGTTCTGGTGGGGAGGTACCAGCGCGTGATCCTCACCTCCACGAAGACAAAGCAGGGAATAATGGAGAAGCTCCTCTTCAGCTGAGGTCTCCCTCCCGCCATGGTTAAGGCTGGGCCTGTGGAGATGGGAAGGGAGTGGGGCCGCCAGGGCAGGGCCTGGGGGAGGCTCACGTCCCTTGCTCAGGAAGTCCTCTGGCCACACCCTGGCCCCCATCCCTGGAGCTATAGCTGAGGAGCCTGGCTCCGCCCCCTGAGGCTTCTGGCCACGCCCCTGCAATCCAGGTCTTGCCCCCACCCTTGCTCATTGGAGGCAGGGGTCTCCCCTGACATGACCTGCTCAGCTCAGCCTCTGCTGGGGACCCCACAGGTAGTATCGTGGTCTTCTTCCCCCACAGCCTACATAGGAGGGTCACAGCCCCACACCTTTTAGGAGGGCACATCCTCCTTAGCTTGCGGGACCCCTCCCTTCAGTCTTTAGCAGAGACTTCTCCAGCTTAGTGGGAACCCCCGTAACAAAGAAGGGTCCATTTAGAAGGGTCCTCAGCCTCACTAGTTTTCAGGAGACCCCATCCTCTTTCCCTACATGCTTTACATGAGACCCATACTCCCTGTTCCCCACCTCCACCAGGCCCCTCCCCTGAGCTCCTTCCCCCATGGCCCACAGAGTCCTCTCTCTCCTGTCCCCATGGGCTGTGCCTGACTGGTTTGGGCTGATGGCCAGGCCCTCCTTCTCTCCCAGATGCCTCTCCCTCCCTCCGTTCTTCCCCCTCCTCCCAGTCTGTCTGCCTCCCTGTATCGCAAGGGGGGGCTATCTCCCCCTCAGTGCTCTCCCTCTCCCCAGTCAAACCTCAGTCCCCAGCACTGAGGGGCCAACACAGCCACACCTGCTTGATCCCTTCTCCCCGCCTGACCTCACCTGTGAAAGGGACCTATGGCTTCCCACAGGCCACTGCTGCCACACCCACAGACTCACAGCCGCTCCTGGTGGCCAGCAGGGCAGAGATAGTCACCCCCATTGCACAGATGTGGAAATGGAGGCCCAGGCAGGCGAGGGTAGGCACTCTGAGTCCAGTGCCCCATCCAGTGGCTTGCTCTGCAGTGTGACATGTGGGGTGAGGGTCATAAGAGATCCCAGATGCCTGAGATGCCCACCTGATCATGGCTCCCTCCCCCTCCCAGAGACACAATCACACACACTGGCTCCCCCAGAGTACACAACTCACCAAGAGTCTCCATCCCAAACATCACACACACACACACACACACACATACCGTGGCAGAGCAGTTGTCCATCCCACCAACAAGGATCAAGGGCCTGCTGGGTTCCAGGCACTGCCCTGGTTACCAGCCTTGTGGTGAACAAGACAGGCTCGCTCATTCAGACAGGTGCCCAACACCCACTACACATATAACTGCACACTCACACACAGCACAGTGTGCACACGGCCTGTCACAAACACCCACACAAATCAAACAATCTCCCCCAACACACTGGGAGTCACTGGGCCACAACAGGAGGTCCTTCACACACCTCACAGCCCCACATACTGCCCCACTGGAGCCCTCACTCCACCACCGTCAGGGACATAGACTCGAGACTGCCAGCACACTTAAGAGCCAGATCAAAAAAAGTCACCACACACAATGGGGGCGTCACAGAACTGGTCACAGTGTCACACCCCCAATTACAACGCACTCAGTGACACACATTAATGGTCTCTCATCCACACTGGTAGTCATAGGAAAGCACCGCTCCATCCACAACCACAGCCACATGGCCACACAAGGGCACATACATGGACCATGGCACAGACTTGCACACAGAGCCACACGAGAAAGGCACATGATCACAGCCACATACTGGAACACAATAACGGCCCCCCACACACCATCCGAAGGAACACACAACAGCGGTCACACAATGACAGTCATATGCACACAACCATACAGAAACCAAGACAGCCACACAATCACTGGAATAGCAGTCACACACTCAAAGGTGGCCACAACCACACAGCCACCACACACACACACACACACACACACACACAATCAGAGTGATACCCACGGACACAGCGGCACAATGACAGCCACAGGAGACACAACCACACAGGCACCCCTGAAGCCGCACAATCAGTCTTACAGCCACACTCTGACACATAACGACAACCACACAATCACCGCCAGCCTCATCGGGGTCCCCTCCCCGTGGTCCCCTCCCCCAGCCCGGTCCCCAAGCCTCAGCTCGCAGCCTCCCCTCCCCCTCCCAGCGCTGGACCCACAGGAGACCCGACCCACAGGAACCGAACCCTGGCCAGACAGACGGACCACGAGGGTCGGAAGCCCGCAAGAAGGGGTATAGGGGGCACCCCGAGCCCTTACCCCTCACCGGGTCGAGACTGCCTCCGCCTGAGCCCCGGCTCCGCCTAGACGGCCCCGGCGCGGCGGGACGGACTGACAGACAGAGGGCTGGCGAGCGGGCCAACGCAGAGATGGAGATGCTGCCTGCCGGCCCGGCTGAGCCGCGCAGACTCAGCGGCGGGGCGAGGGGCGGGGCCTCCGGGAACATCATTTGCATAACCCGTGGGGCGGGGTCTCGAAGTGTCTCATTAGCGTGATCCGGGGTGGAGCCTCGGTTGTTCTTGGGGGCGGGGCGTGTCAGAATAGATTCAGGAGGGAAGGGAGGTTGGAGGTTGAGAGGGAGGACGCAGGCGAGTGCTGAGAGGAAAAGGAGGGTATGGTGTCAGAGCATGACCTGGGGCCGCGACCCTCCCTCCCTGGGCCTCAATTTCCCCCATTTGGGCAGTAGGGACAGTAGGCCAGATAGTCAGGACACCCCAGAAAGGAAGGCTGGTGGCTTGTGTGGAACACCTATCTGGCCACTCATATCTAAACAGACTGATCCTTGACTTTGCCATATTGTAAATCCAGCCTCACACTGTCCCCTGACCCTAGGCCTACACATCCCACACAGCCCCTGAAGTCTCCACACCCTCCCCAAGACTGGGTAGTAAATTGAGGTGGGGTCACTCTCAGGCACAGGAAACAGCAGGAGCAACAGTCCACAGGTGGAGGAGGGTCTCAGCTAGTTTATTTTCTCTCTGGAGGGGTCTTCGGGAGAGCAGTCCCAGCTGCTCAGGCTGTGGAGAGAGAGGGTGTGTCAGAGCCTGGCCTAGTCCAGGGGACCCCAGGATGGAGGTCAGTGAGCAGACGCCCAGGTTGGGCGCTGGGAGGGTCCATACTGTGGGATTCCAGGGCAGGCCAGGAGGGGAAGGCTGGGGTGAGGCAGGGGAGGATCCACACCAGGTGGGAAGGAGCGGCTCTTGCTGAGCGGTGGCTGGGAAGGGTCCTGGTCTGAGTCTGAGTCTGAGTCCCAGGAGGGGAGTGGAGGGCTCAGGCATCGGTGCCCCTTATAACCTGCAGGAAGGACAGATGCAATTCTGGCATGAACCCTGAACTGGATCCTTGTGTGACCTCTGAATAGGGGCCCAGTGCCCTTGATATTATACTTAATGATCTTTGATCATGACCCTTGAATATGATATAACACCAAAGTATGGCCTTGATGACCCTTGCATTTTACCCCACTGACCCTTAAAAAAGATCATGGTGACCCTGAGAAACCCCTGGATGAAACCTCCAGGAACTAATGCAACCCCAGAATAAGACCCAACAGATGTGACCCCCAAATATGGCCTCTGAACATGATTTTCCTGTGTGAAGTTGGAGAATGACCCTCCCACCCTGGAGCAGTGTGCAACCCCCCTCACCCCTGAGGCTTGCGGCCTTGGGGCGGCCCCCTGAGGATATGGCGAGGCCATCAAAGGAGTTCTGTAGCACGTGCACAGCAGACCTGTGGGGAGATGGGGATCTGGGGGCCCTGGGAGACTCTAGACTGCTCAGGGCTGAGGTAGGGGGGCTGTGGTGGGGGCAGGGGCAGAGATGAGTCTTGGGAGGAGAGGGAGGAGATCTCGACTTGGGTGGGTTCCAGGTTCTGGTTGTTGCCTCTTGATCTATTGGGAGAAGGGCAGGACAAATGAGGGTCATGGGTCAGAGGTTAGAGTGGGAGCTGGGCATCACCATATGTCACCCAGTTCCTTCTGGAGGTCATCCCTCCAGGAGCCACTGCCTCCTGGTTTCAACTCCTCAGTCTCTGGCCAGTTGGATGTCTCATACCCCTGCTGTTTCATCTTGGTCAGGACCTGAGGCCGGGGGGAATGGGAGAACAGTAGTAATAACAATGATGATGGTGAAAGGTGTAATACAGCATTTATTACGTGCCAGGGTGCCTTAAAGGTGTTTATCACTCAGTTAATGCAACTACTGGGTCAAGTAGGGCTGTGTTGGGGAAACTGAGGCCCAGAGAGGGGAAGTGATTGCCGACAGTCACAGAGCAGTAAGTGACAAAGCTGAGATTTGAACCCAGGCCTTCTGGCTCCAGTCTGATGGTAGAGGCCGACAGAGATCCCCATGCCCCCAACTCATGCAAGGTCCCTGTCCTCTCTGCTCACCTTGCGGCACTTCACCTGTGTCTTCTGCATCTTTTGGATGTTCACCAGGTTCTGTGTGATTTCCTCTTCCTGTGCCTCTGTGGGGAGAGGGGACTCAGGAGGGCTGGAATTGCAGAAGGACCCCCCTCCCTTGGCCATGGGCTTTGGGCACTCACGAAGCTTCTGATAAATGAAGGTCACCTCCTCTCGCACCAGCTCCAGCTCCTCCCACAGGAACTTCTTGCTGAGGGGACAGTGCAGCCTAGATCCACACTCTCTGTCCCACCCCTGGCTTCCCATTTCCTGGCCCACCTGCCTTCCCAAGGCCTCCTCCATCTCCCATGTCTCCAGGTGTTCAGTCACCATCTCCCAGGCTCTGCTCTCTCCCCCAACATGCCTACCCACCTTTCCCTTCCTGGCTACTATCCCCCACCTCCTAGCCCTCCCCAGCCTCCTGTCTTCTCCTCCTGACCTCCAGCCTCCCACTCCCTCAGCCTCCCATTGCCTGGCTTCTGCCCCTCAGCCTTCCACATCCCCAGCTTCTTCCCCCACAACATCCCCTCCCCTCCCAATTTCCATGCTACACCCCAGCATCTGATCCCCTGGCCTCCCTTCCCATCCACTTCTTGTCTTCCCTTCCTCTGGCCTCCAAGTCTCCCACACACTCCCACTTCCTTCCATCTCTCCATCCCCTCCTCTTGTCCCCCTAGGCTTTCCCTGGCCCCCAAGTCTCCCTTACTCTGGCCCCTCCTACTTTCCCATCCTGCTTGTGGTTCCCTCTCCCTGGCCTCTCTTCCCTCCTGCAGCTTCCAGGCTGCCCTCCTGGCAACACCCACCTGTCCCGGATCTCCTGGGCCAGCAGCTGCAGGCAGCGGGTGGTGCGGGCCCGCTGCACCTCCTCGCTATCACGCAGGCTCTTCTGTAGCCCTTGCAGACCTTGAGCCAGGGCCCCATATAGCTCCTGCCGTCCCTCCTCCAAGTCCCACTTGTGCCCCTCCTTGTCCGTCTGGCGGCTCGTGGGGCCCAGCACCTCTGCAGAGACGGTGGGTACTTAACTGAGCCCCATCCCCACCCCGAGCCCAGTTTTAAACCCAGATTGCCCTAACACTGACCAGACCCCAGCCCTGAACCCAGACTCACCCAACTTCTCTCCCGCTGGCCTGACCCTGACAGGACCAGCAACCTCCAGACTGACCCTGACCCTTGGCCCGTCCTCACCTTCAAGCTGTTGGATCTTGATTTGCTGCAGGCAGCTCTCCTTCTCCAACAAGGTCACTGAGTGGTTTAGGAACTCAAAAGCCTAGGGGAAGAGGTCGGGCAGGTCTGGGGGGCAGGGAGCGCAGTGGAGTTGGGGGGTGGGAAAACAGAGGCAAAGATCGCCAGAGGGGGTGGTTCAAGGTGGCTCACCTTGGTCTGGGCCTGTAACTGGCTCTTGAGTGACTCCAGTTCACATCTCAGAAGCTTCTGGGAGTCGGGGATCATCACAGTGGGCTTAACTGTGAGCAGAGGTGAGGGTCAGCCAGGGCTGGGAGGGGGCAGAGTCAGGGGTAAGGTCAGGGTGGAAGTCAGCAGAGGCTAAGGGTAGGGGTGAGGCAGAGGACAAGGTAAGGAGCTGGGGGAGGCTGAAGCAGAGGTAGAGCCAGGAGTAGGGGTCAAGGTCAGAGGCAAGAGTCAGCTGACAATGGGGCAGGGATGAGCAGGCAGCAATGGTGGGCTTCCACTGAGGTTGTGGCAGAGGGTGGAAGTAGAAACTATCAGGGCTTCCACCCACAGTCTGGTTGGGAGGGAAGGTTCTCACCTTTGGCTTTGGAAGAGCCGGTCTCCAAGGACTTCTAGAGAAGGGGGACATGAGGGCGGTAGAAATTCATCCCTGGGCTGTCTTCCTGCTCACCCCAACTCAGCGTGTGGGAGTTAGACACGATTTGGGTTGGCTGAGTTCTGGGTGTTCCAGACCTCCGAGTGCAGGCAAAGCTGCCTCCAGGCACATGCAAGTACCCATCCACTCACCCACCCCCACCCCCAGCCTGCACATGCTCAGAAGTGCATTTGTGTGACAGGTCAATGGGCTGCCTCTTAGCATGGGTCTTCTGAGCCCTGTCTCTGGCTTGGGCTCAGGTAACGGCCCTCCTCTTTAAGGGCAAACAACATCAACAATGTCTGCAGGGAGCACCAGTAGTACATGATGCACAACGACACACAGTCACGGAAACACAACCGGACACATAGCCTCAGACTCAACCATGCATGCGAAATCCTAAGACCCAAGGCACCCACTCATGTCCATCTCAGACACACAGTCACAACCACAGACACACAGGCAGTCACACCCAGAGACAATCACAGACAGGACCCCATTAAGATACACAATCATGCATCCAGTTTCATTCATTCAAGACATTTTCAGTGCTGCAGCCCTGCTGAGCACTGGGCGCTGTTCTGGGTGCTGAAGACATAGGGTATGAGGGCTCTTGAAGTGGACTCTCTGCCCCCACAACCCCCTCCCTAAGTCCCGCAGGGGTAAATTGCAGTGTGGCAGGAAGGGGTTTCCCCGGTGAGAATGACCTTAGCGTTGCTGTGATGCCTCTTTGGAAGGTCCTGGTCATTACAGTGCTCCTGTGATTCTGAGTAGGGGAGTGGGGGAGACCCATTTGACTGAGGCCCCGGATCCCTCCCTGGCCTCCAGTCTCCAATTGTGGCTGTGTTCTCAGATGCAGGGGGCTCCAAGGTCTCTGGTTCTAGGGTCCTGGACCAGTGAAAAGTATATTCCAAGGTCTTGTCTGAGGAAGAGCCTGAGAGGAGGGTGCAGAGTGAGGATTTCCTGAGGGCCAGCCCAGAGTGCTCCAGCCCATCCTGCTCCCCAGCCCCAGGGGCAGCCTCTCAACGAACCCCAGCACTTGTCACACTTCTTGTTAGCAGGCAAACACTCGTTGGAGGGTGAGGGATGTGAGCAATAGCAAGGCACGGAGTAGTCAGGGTCCAGGGGTAGGCCGGCCAGAAGAGGGTTGCTTTGAGGAGAGGGGATAGAGGGGGCTGCACTGAGACTAGCTCCCAGGTCCTGACTCCCAGACCCTCCCTGACATCCCAGAGATGCCTCAGCCTTGAACACAGGGCCTCTTAGTTATGGTAGGAGCCAAATCTGGGTGAAAGATGATCCCAGCCCCAGGAGTTGGGCTGGGTGGTGAGAAGGGATCCAGAGAGGGGGACCCAGAAGACCCCACAGGAGGAAGTGAGGCTTGAGAAGAGCCTAAAAGAAAAAAATTCTCAACATTGGGCCCTAAAGGAAGGACATCCCTGGCAGGAAACAGCGTGTGCAAAAGCTTGGAGACCTGGAACCATGTTCTCTGTGCTGACAAATTCAGGGTGGCTGGAGGCAGGGTCCAGGAGGAAGGAACAGGAGGTTAGCAAGGCAGCTCAAGTAATGTAGGGGAAGCCAAGAAGGGGAGTTTCAAACTGGCTCCCCAGGTAAATGGAAGTCATTGAACATGAGCAGGAGAAGCAAAGGGTATCTATTCAATAAATGTTAGCTGAACTGGGGCCCAGGCCTGCACTAGGTGAGGCTGGGAACAGGGAAGAACTCAGCTCTAGGTCTCACAACCACACCCCCTGCCCTACCAGTGTAGTCATGGCTGGCACAGCTGAAGAAACCTGGGGCAGGTCTGTCTGGAAAAACTTCCAGGTGAAGGGCATCTTGCCACAAGTCACGTTCAGCCAGAAGGCCACACTACAGGCCTTTCTCTTTTTCTGTCCTTGCTGGGCCCTCTGGTGTCTTTCCCCTGGCCAAGTCCTCCTGAAAGACTCCTATACACCTTTCAAAACCCTACTCAGCATCTCCTCTGTAAAATCTTTCTTAACTCTTTTATGTTCGTATTTTCTGAGCATCTTACTGAGTGCTGGGCACTACCCTAAGCCCTCGCTGGGTCTTCACACTCACCCTGTGATGTAGGAGTTACCATTCTGCCTGATATGTTCTAAGCTACCCCTTTAAGAGTTACTTCCTCAGGGATGTCCTCACTTCCAGAGGCAGTACAGCATGATAATTAAGCAAGGAGACCCTCCAGCTTGATGGCCTGGTTTCAAATCCTAGCTCTGCCCCCTTCTCAGCTGTGTGATGTTAGATGTGTTACTAAACCTCTCCGTGCCTCAATGTCACCAACTATAAAATGGGATGTCATACTATCCACCTTACTGCGTTGTTGTGATTAAGTAAATTAATCCATGCCAGCGCCTGATATGGTAGTAGGAAGCTCAATGTTTGTCCTTGAATGTCACACTGAGAACCTGGGACCTGGGGATCATAGAAGCCCTAGGGGACTTGGAGGGGAAAAGGCAAAATGCATTTCTGAGTAACAATTGCAGGCAGGTCCCCAGTCGAGCCCCCCTCCCTCCCACAACAGCTGTTTCTCCCTCAGTCCTTCAGGTTAGAATTCGGGGGAGGGGGCGGGGTCATTTGTCTGGGCCCCGCCCCCCCGGGCCTTGAATCCTGGTCCCGCCAGGATCCCGACCCCTTCCACCCCCACCTACCACATACCACCTGCTCATGCTCTCCCATCGGGGATTGTGAATCCAGTCCCCAGCTGTGACGGTGAAATTTGGTCCTGTGGGGACACCATCGCATTAAAACGCGCGGAGCCCAAAGGTAGAGTCACAGAGAGGGGTGTGGCTGGCATTTTAGCTCCGCCCCCGCCGATGCAGCCGAAGGCCTCATTGGCGCCTTCTGGCTTCCGCAGCTCTAGGAGCGGCGGTGTAATTGGATAAAAGCCCAACGAGGGGGCGGGATTCCAGGCTGGTTTTTGTTAATCGATTAGTCGATATCTAAGAAGACTGTACAGGAGGCTGCAGATCTCCGATCTGATTGGCTTCAGGCTTAGCGGGGAGGCGGGACGAATTCTTGTTTCCAAGAGGGGAGGTGGCCGAGAAGGTCCGCGTTCCAACCGGGAGCGCGGGAGTGAGGTACCGAGCCCAGTCGGCCAGGTCCCCGAGATCCGGCCCCGGAGCCTCTGGTCTTGGACCCTTGAATGCTCACGGTCGAAGTCCGGGTCCAGTGGTGGAATCGGTGTCCTCGGGATGAGATTTGGGGTTCCCTAGGATTAGATGGCGCCTCCGGAGGGTGCTTTGGGGATCTTCAAAGTGATGTCTGGGATCCTGCTACGAGAGGAGGGCTATCTGCTGTTAGAACTGGGTCCCTGGGGTGATATTTGGGAGTCACTGGTGGGGGTGATCTCTGAAGACCTAGGGCTCCGATCTTGAGCTGCTGGGGCTGAAATTTGGGGGTCTCGGAGGTGGCTTGGTTGTTGGGGACCAGAGAGCCTTAAGATCTTGAGGGCTGACATTTGGAGAGATGGGGTCTGGGGATGTCGTAGGACTGCCTTGGGCCTCTCCGCCACCCCTATTCCTGGGCTTCTACCTCTGAAACTGTGTTAGATTGGCTGTGACCCTCTCACAGGGTCTAAAGGCCACAGGACAAAGGTAAAACTCTGACCCACACGGTGCTTCCTTCCCAGGCCAGCAAGATGGAGGAAAGCGGGGACCCAGGAAGCCTGACTAAGGTGGTCCATCTACTGGTCTTGTCAGGGGCCTGGGGCATGCAAGTGTGGGTGACTTTTGTCTCAGGTAGGGACCCTCGGCCTGGACACGAGTATCCAGGGTGGGGACAGGGATGTGAGGGGGAACCTGGAAATGTCCTAACAGGCATGTGGTCCCCTGTGTCCCACAGGCTTCCTGCTTTTCCGTGGCCTTCCCCGACATACCTTTGGCCTCGTGCAGAGCAAACTCTTCCCTTTCTACTTTCACATCTCCATGAGTTGTGCCTTCGTCAACCTTTGCATCTTGGCATCACAGCACACCTGGGCTCAGCTCACGTTCTGGGAGACCAGCCAGGTATGTGGGCTTGGGCTTCACTACCCTCTGGAGAGTCATTCCCAGGACCCAACTGAGCACCTATGGCTATACCTTTAGGAGAATTAAAACAAAACCCGAAAAACTGCCTCTCCTTCCCGGTGGATACAAAGCTGGGCTCTGGATACCCTTGAGCAATGCGCATCCTGCACAATGATCCCCAGCAGCCCCATTTATTCCCCAGTGTCTCTCCTGGCTGTTGCTCCCTCTCCTCCCCCTAGCTGGGCCTGCAGCCAAGCTGCGGTGACTCAGCTGGGTCAGGGCACTGACCCTAGCTCATTGTTTAAAAACCAGCCTGACTGGGAATTTAGAGTCCCCCACCCCCGTCCACACACTTTCCCAGCCACAAGGCAAGGAACCATCTCTGCATCTCATATTTCTTTATCCTGCCTTCCCCCTGCCCCTATTATATTGCTCAGATGTGGGCAGTTGAGGCCTGACAGGGGGTTCATTAATCCTACACAGGAGGGATTATGGGTGACTGGAACTTCGAGGACATTTAATTCACTCCCTTGTGGGCCCAAAGTCAGCTTCTGGGGTTTAGACTGGGGCCACAGAGGAGATGGGGAATGAGGGGACAGTTATGGTGCTCTGTCCCTACTTGGAAAAGAGAGGTTCTGCCCTGAGATACCCTCAGTTTGGGGGAACAGAAGTCAGGAAATAGGCTGTGTTCTAGAAACTTCCAGTCTGGGTATCAGAGGAGAGGAGGTTCAGAAGATTTGGGGGAGAGGAGACAGCAATGGAGCCTTTCCTCGGGACCTGCTGGTTTCACGGTATGAGTGCTGGAGCTCTGTTTGGGGCTGCTAGTCTGGGTTTGGGTGGGGAGGTAGGAGGCCTGGCTTTGACCCAATGCTGTCCCCTCTGGGCTTTGAGGATGCAGAATGACCCTCCTTAAGTTCCCTCCTGCCTCTCAGGCATGGCTCATCTTGTCCTCCCTCCACCCCACCAGCTCTGCCTGCTACTCCTGAGTCTCACACTGGCCACCATCAACGCCCGCTGGCTGGAGCCCCACACCACGGCCGCCATGTGGTCCCTGCAGAAAGTGGAGAAGGAGCGGGGCCTGGGCGGGGAGGTGGCTGGCAGCCACCAGGGCTCTGATCCCTACCGCCAGCTGCGGGAACAGGACCCCATGTACAGTGCCCTCCGCCAGATCTTTTTCCGCTACCATGGCCTGTCCTCCATCTGCAATCTGGGCTGCCTCCTTTGCAATGGGCTCCACCTCGCAGGCCTCGCCCTGAGCCTCAGGAGCCTCTAGTACCCACTGACTCTTTGTCTCTGCTGGGGCCCCAAGTGTCAATAAATGCTTCTTTGGAAATGACTGCTGTCATTTTGTTCCAACTGGGAAGCAGCGGGGAGGGGCAGTCAAGGGTAGAGCTGAGGGCTTCTGCTTCTGGATTCATGTGGCACAGTGATTTGCAACGTTAGCTGTTGCCGCCCCTCAACTCTTCCTATAACGGTGCCCACTTGTTGAACACCCACTGTGTGCCAGGCGTGGCGCTACCCATTGCATGTACCACCCATTACTGTGACAACAGCTGGTTCTGATCCCTAGAGGACAAGCGTATTTCCCACCCCATTGACATTGGGGGTGGCCATGTGACTTGCTTTGGCCAATGAAATATAAGCAGAGTCACTTCCAAAGAGAAGTATGCAAGCCAGTGCATGACTTGCCACATCATCCCTTCACTGCAATGAGCAGTGTGAGTGAGAAGCAAACCTTGGGGGTTGGCTGCTGTGGAGGCTGTAGGGCTGCTTGTTACTGAGCATATGCCAGCCCTTCCTGACTGGTGCAAGTCATCTCAGTTCATCCACAGCAGCCCTTGGAGGCAGCTAGTGTTCCCATGAAGGAATGGGGGCTCAGAGAAGTTCAGCAAGTGGCTTCAGGTGGAGTCATTGGGATTTGAACCCTACCGAAGCCTGAAGTATTATAACTGCAGATCCTCTCCTGCTGGCTTGAAGAAAAGTCTGAGACGTCAGCTGAGCCTGGATGCCAAATTTCCTTATCATGTGGCCTCAAGCAGGAGGCTGCCCCTCTCTGATCCCCAGTTTATCTGTTAAGGGATGTTAATTCTAAGGGCCCTTAAGAGTATTTAGAAAGGGGGGGTCTAGCCCACTTTAGGGCCAGGCGCTGCACTTGACAAATACTAACTCAGATCGGAACGTTCACACAACCCTATAAGGTGGGTGCTCTTGTTATGGACCACGTGACGGATGGGGAAAATGAGACCCAGAGAGGTTAACATGTCCAAAGCGACAGGGCTGGAAAGGGGTAGAGCCGGGACTGGAAACAGGCTCCAGAGTCCGCGCTCTTAGCAGCTGTGGACACAAGTAGAAGTTCTAAGTATGGTTTAGTTAAAATGAAATGTTTATTGTTGAGGGACGGATTTTCGACAGCTGCGCACGCGGTGCTGCTTCCAGCCCCTCCCCCGCTCTCCACAAGCCCCGCCCCGCCCTCAGCCGGGAGCGGCCCCTCCTACCCCCGCCTGGGCGGAGCCGGCGCGGGATCCGGGTGGCTGCGGGCGGCGGCGGCGGCGGGGTCGGGGTCGCAACCGGGGCCAGGCCGCAGCGAGTTTGGAGGCAGAACCCCCGCGGGCAGCACCCCCCACGCGAGGTGACCCCTTCGGAGGGAGCGCAACCAGACCCACACCTCCGCGTCCCAGCAGGTCTTGGGGCAACAGGGGCTTAGGGGGAGGGCCCGGGGCCTGGGAACAAAGGCAGGCGGCGGGGGACGCCTCTTCCCTCGCCCCCACCCAGCTGGGCTCATCGGGGAGCCTTAATGGGGCGCGGGCGGGGCAGACAGCCCAGATGGGGACTTGAGATGGGACCATATGGTGATGGGAGGAAGCTCCTGCACTCTCCTGCACTGGCTGGGGCGCCCCACATCTAGTGATGGGGGACAAGGCTGAGCCCTCCGGGTTTCTCACCTAGTGCCGGGCGTGAGGGAGGGTCCGCAGATGATCAAAAAGAAGTGGGACCAGAGGCCAAACAGGTGGGCTGGGGCTGCAGGTGGGGTGGGGTGGGGCGGGGCGGGGGACCTACTCTGGCGGCCCTGCTTGGCATGGGGAAAGTCTTCCTGCCTCTTCTCTTCCCCTCCTGAAACTCGTTCTCCCGGAACATGGGGTGGGGCAGAGGGCTGGGCAGGAAAGGGGAGGCCGGTTGGGTCCTCCTTTAAAATGGAAAAAAAGCCACACGGGCAATTGAGAAATGACTTTACCAGGGGTTCCTCTGCCGATTGCCCATTCACCTAGGCCTTCTGGAGCCTCTCTGAGAGGCTCAGGGAGTAGCCATAAACTGCTGGGGGAAACTGAGGCCAAGGGACGCAATGAGGGCTGAGGGGATATGCTGGACCAAGATGAAGCAGCCCAGCTGTGGAGACAGGTGGCCGGGAAAGGCAGGGGACCAGGTGGTCGTGGTGGCCGCTGGGGTGGTTTCCTTGGATTTGGGGACCGTCGCTCTGGCCTCCATGGGCTGGAGCTGGGGTGAGTCAGCCCTACCAGGAGGGAGATGGGCCTGGCCCTTTTGACAAACAGAAGATGGCAGTACCTACTGGGGGGTAGAGCTGGGCTTTAAACCTGGGCTGTATCCACTGAAACCCCCCTCCCTGTGGGGGTCATGGAAGGGGTTAAACATGGCTTAGGTAGGAGCAGGCAGGTGGCCAACACCTGCCAAAGTCAACACCCAGGCCCTGAGGTGGGGGGGGCTCTATCCAGCTGGCAGCCCCTCCTCCCTCCAGCTCACACCTGGGCCACGCCGCCGGCTGCTCACCCCGGGGCAAAGTCCACACCTGTACCTTCCACAGGGTCTGTTTCCTCAGCCGCCCTACTGGGCACCCCATGCCTCCTGCCCCAAATCTAGGTCCTTGAATTTGACGAACATCCCCATTGTCCAAAAAAGGACACTGAGGCCCATAGAGAGCAAGTGCTGCATCGAGGGTCACCTGGCTTCCAAGCGACAGAGTCAAGATTTGAGCCCAGGTCCAATGTAGACACTGGAGCCATTCCTGGCATTTTATTTCCCTGCAGGGCTCCAGCCCTCCCCACCTCTGCCCCCTCAGGAGGCTCCCTGTCAAGATGGCATCAGCGGGAGACCCCCCGACGGGCCAGCGGGATGCAGCAGACCAGAACTTTGATTACATGTTCAAGTTGCTGCTCATCGGCAACAGCAGCGTGGGCAAGACGTCCTTCCTGTTCCGCTACGCCGACGACTCCTTCACGCCCGCCTTTGTCAGCACCGTGGGCATCGACTTCAAGGTCAAGACGGTCTACCGCCATGACAAGAGGATCAAGCTGCAGATCTGGGTGGGCCAGGCAGCTGTCTGTGGGTCTGTTGGCCAGGCAGGACCTGGGGTTCCTCATTGGAAGTCCAGGAGACAGTGTCGGGCTGTGGGGATGGGTCCCAGCTGAGGGAGAGTGGCCCAAAGTCAGGGAGGGGGCTTGGGGTAGGTGTGAAGAGTGGTGTTATCTACAAGATGAATTCATCAGGGTGGGGGGGATGTGCCCTGCCCTGTGGGGTCTGAGGGGGAGACAGTACTCACCCAATGTGGGCCATAAGTCCTGGTGACCAATGGGGAAGAGGTTTGGGTACCCTTTCTGGGTAAGCCAGGGGTGCTCCCACTGAGCCTGCCTGCTCTTCAGAGCCATGCTCCTGCTCCCCCCCGCCAAAAATCACTCCGGCTACTAGTGGTTGTCATGGTAACGAGCACCAGGCTGTCTGCGTCAAGGTGGCGCTCTGGCCCAGGTGGCTCTTGTTTGTGGTCGTGAAGTTGGTTCTTGGAGATGAGGTCAAAGGGGTTGATAAATCCCTGAGAGGCTACTGACCCCTTAGACTGGGAACCCCTCAAGGTAGGGGTCTGTGTTTCTCCCATCGGACTGGGGCTGTGTCAGGGTCCTGCAGGGGTGAGGTAGGAAACAGAGTGACTTCTAGATGCCTGACCCTACTGTGTGCCCAGGACACGGCCGGCCAGGAGCGCTACCGTACAATCACCACAGCGTACTACCGCGGAGCCATGGGCTTCCTGCTCATGTATGATGTTGCCAACCAGGAGTCCTTTGCCGCCGTGCAGGACTGGTGAGTGCTTGCTGACCCCTCCCGACCATTGCCCTCTCCCCCTGACCCTAATCTCTGGCTTAACAGCCCTCAAACTCCACAGGGCCACACAGATCAAGACCTACTCCTGGGACAATGCTCAGGTCATCCTCGTGGGGAACAAGTGTGACCTGGAGGACGAGCGTGTGGTGCCCACTGAGGAGGGCCGGAGGCTCGCCGATGACCTTGGTTAGTGCCCCGCCTGGGCCACAGGCCCTGGACCTCCCAGAACAAAACCCCCATCCCTGTGCTCAAGTCCCAGATCCTACCACAGTCCTCAACCCTTTGCCCTTTGAAGATCTGCCCAGAAGAGTACCCACATGTATGTCACCTTCTCCATTTAATTTCAGAGGATTCACCCACAGGTACTCCTTACTTCCCCACTGCCCTGGGAACCCAGACTCAGCAAAACCATTTCTGGAAATTTATCCTACAAACATCTGCACCTATGTGGGAAGTGGCAAGTATATCAAATTATAGTACTGTTAGTAGTAGAAAACCTTGACAACTTCCCAAATATCTCACAGTGGAGAAGACAGCTACACATGAAGTATAGTGCTGTGGTGGAATATTACGCAGCTGTTAAAAAGGATAAGGACATTCTTTATGTTCAGGGGTCCCTGTGGTATATGGTTAAATGGAATAAGCAAACTGCAGAATAGTGGTTATGGCCACTTCCTTTAAGTCCAGGGATCAGCAAACTTTTTTTTTAGCAAACATTTTCTTAATGGGTCAGGAAGGAAATATTTTCAGCCCTAGGATCTTTGTCATAACCACTCAGCTCTGCCTGAAAGCAGCCATAGATAATACGTCAGTGACTGAGGGTGACTATCTGCCAGTAACTTTATTTACAAAAATGGGCAACAGGCCAGACTTGGCCTGTGGCTCAAAGTCTGCCAACTCCTACATTAGCCTATAAAGTGGGTGAGAAGAAGGATGTATACTTAGGTTTGCTGAAAGGAACTCCAGGAGGATACAGAAACAGTGGTGAGCTTTGTGTCTGAGAACTAGGAGGCCAGGGCACCTGGGTGGGAGGGGAACTTTTCAGTCCACCTCTCTGAATCAGGTGAATGGATTAGTGATTCAGTTTAAGCTAGAAGAAAATCTTGTCCTGGAGTATCCTAGTATTCTAGGCCCTCCCCAGGACTTCCCTTGCGGGAGGCAGTGTAACCACTACAGGGGAGGGTGGGTTAAGGATCCAGACTCTGGAGCTAGAATCCCCTTGTGCAACCCACTAGCTGTGTGACCTTGGGCACCTCGCCTACCCTCTCTGGGCTTCTATTTGTTCATCTAGGAAACAGGTGAAAACTACGTCTCCTTTTTAGGGCTGTTAGAAAGATTCAATAAGCAAATGCTCTGATTGAACATTAACTCGTGTTATTTCTTGATTGCTTTGTGATCTTGTACCGGTGACTTCAGCTCTCTGGGCCTGCACTTCCCCATGTGTGAAATGCAGATAACAGCCCCACCTCATCAGGTCGTCAGGAGGGTTACACGAGTTATGATGTATGAAGCGGTTCTAACAGAGCCTGGCAAACTCTTAGGTTGCATTCAGGTGTTAGCTAGCATGATTGTGAACTATTGCTGATGCTTGTGCAGAAAACCTAAAACATTTACTCTGGTCTTTTATGGAGACAGTTTGCAGACCCCTGGACCATAATGGTCCTCTTTCTTTCTTCTTCTTTTTTTCCCTTTCTCCTTTTTTTCTTTTTTGTTTTAATTTTTTAAATTTAAAAAATTTTTTTGGTGGAGGAGGTAATTAGGTTTATTTATTTATTTATTTACTTTGATGGAGGTGCTGGGTATTGAACTCAGGACCGCATGCATGCCAAGCGCAAGCTCTACCGCTGAGCTCTACCCTCCCCCTCTTTTTTTTTTTTTTTCTTGCCATCATTTATTGGAGTAACTGGGCCTTTGTTCTGTAGAATGTCTCCCATTTGGGGTTTGAGTCTGCTCCCTCATGGTGCCATTTAACCTGCTCCTCTGTCGCCTGTGTTTTCTGGGAACCTCAGCCTGGGTCTGATTTCCAGATGTGCTGGGGATTCAGCTTTGGGGGCCTGGCCCTGGGCTGGAATACTTGAGGATGCTGCCCACACCTCCTTGCAGAAAACAGCTAGTTCCTGGGGGTGAGGGGAGACTCCCACTCTCCATTAAATTTAAAATATTACAATACAAAGCAGGAGATAGAATTTGACCCCCATGCTGTAAGAAAAAGGCCACACACATGCACACACATGCACATACCCTCTACAAACTGAACCCCAGCAATTGTGTATTTATATTTTCAAAAAGAGTGGAAAGTTGATCATCCAAGCACCAATAGTAATTGTTTCTGGGTGATGAGGTTACGCTTTTCTGTCTGTCTTGATATTTTTCAGTAGTTTCTAGTTTCTCCAGTGAATTTCTTCACTGAATATTTATAATCAGAAAGAAAAAAGTGTTCAGAAAGAAAAAAGTCCTCAGCTTATTTGAGGCAGAGCCAGACACGATTAAGGAAATGCCAGCTTTGCCTAGGAAGACAGGGGGGCGACACTGATGATCACCAGGCTTAGAGGAGAGATCTGTGTTGGTTCCCTGCCTCTGTCATCCATCCATCCATCCATCCATCCATCCATCCATCATTTGTCGAGTACTTTCTGAGCGCCTGCTCTGTGCCCAGCACCATGCTGCAGACGTGGACAAGGCAGACAGAAATCCCAGCCTCTTGGAGCTGGTGTTCTAGTAGCAGAGACAGTAAATGGATAATTACACACATAAATAATTACGAGTACATTTTTATAGTGCAGCATGATACAGTGCTGGGATAAAGATCGTTTACCCTGTTCTGTATGCAGTAGGGTGGGTGTTTGTCTGAATTCCTGGCCTACCTTGGCAGGGATGGCAGATGGGGACACATCAGGGACCATTCAGGGTCAGCTCCCAGCAGGCAGATCCTGAGCCTGCCTTTTAGGGGTGCAAGAAGGACTGTTATGTACACCCTTATTTGTAGGTTGAGCGGTCAATTCTATAGCCCAGGGACCTTGGGCAAGTCCCCAAAGCATTTGTACCGCCTCTCACTTCTAGGGGTATAAACGTTTTTTAAAAATGAGAAACAGATTATGACAGTCACTGTGATGCTAAGAATATATTCAAAACAACCTCACCATCATCCCCCTCCCCAGAAGTCAGCCAGCCTGCCCTCCCTCCTGAGGCCCCAGGTCACACAATAGGAATGTTTAATCTTTATTATTCCCAGCCAGGCAGCCTGGGTGTGCTACCTGGGGAGTTTACATGAATGACTGTTCTTCCGCACCTCAGTTTCCCCGACTGTAAAATAGGCTGTAAAAGTCTGAACCTCAAGAGCATCCTTAAATGAGTTAGTTTACATAAAGTGCTTAGAAAAATGCCTGCCACGTCATAAGCATGACGTCAGCACTGCCTATTACCATTAGTATCACCATTTTTAGTGCATTCTGTAGGCCAGGGACTGTGCACATTGTATACTCTCTACAAAGTTGGAAACCTGCCAGCCCATGGGCTGAAGCCAGCCCTCAGCCACTGCTCAGTCCTCTGTTTCATTTGACCTGGAGCATTATTTTCCAGAACATGTGAAATACTTGGCTGCATTAAAAAAAGTCCACATAAATATCTGGCTTTGTGGGCAACCTGGCTGTGCCTTCCTGGGCAGCAGACATTGGATGGAAAATGAGCCCCACTCACCCGGGCACCCCCATACCTGCTGGACACCAGAATGTTACAACCAGGACTCTGGCCACCACTGCCTTGTGACAAAGAGATGCGCAAAGTAGTGCAGGCAAGAGCTGCTGCCACAGATTTTTATCAGCGTCCAAAGCATCATTGTTCCCACTTTACAGACTAGCAGACTGAGGCTCAGAGAGACTAAGAGACTCAGCCAAGGTCCCACAGCCGCACAAAGGGCAGAACTGGGCTTGGAACCCAAGTTCGGGTGATGCCACAGCCCAGGCTATGCCCCTTGAGGTCTCACAGGTGTTCCCCCTTATGTCCCTCCAGGTTTTGAGTTCTTCGAGGCCAGTGCCAAGGAGAGCATCAACGTGAAGCAGGTGTTCGAGCGCCTGGTGGACGTCATCTGCGAGAAGATGAATGAGTCACTGGAACCTAGCTCCAGCCCGGGCAGCAATGGGAAAGGCCCGGCCTTGGGGGACACCCCACCCCCGCAGCCCAGTGGCTGCAGCTGCTAGAAATGGTCCCCCACCCCCCCACCCCCTCCTGCCTTGGCAGGGACTGTGACTGAGGCATGAGCCATAAGGGCTGTTTCCAAGCTCAGGGCGCCCCCTTGCCTCCCCTCAGCCATCCCCAAGCCCTGCATGGCTCATTCGCTGGCCATGGCCACCAGCCTGCCTAAGCAGCCGCTGTCACAGGCTCCAGACCCTGAGGACCCTGCACTGTGGGCAAAGTCTGGAGATATGGGCGTGCACGAGCTTGCTGCTTTCAGGCGTTTTAATGGGGGTAGTGTGGGCAGCGTGTCCCTCCCTGCCTGGTGGAGGGACATCCACAGTGCCTTCTGGGTCAGAACCACTGTCCACTCTGTTCCGTGTTGGTCACGGCTTGGAGTTCACGTGCTGGCTGAAGATGGTTCACCTGTCTCGTGCAGTGTGGGTTCTCATCCCTGGAGATGAGGAAGTCGGCTCTGCCTGTGAACATTCTCAGACCTCAGGGCTCTGAGGCGGGGCAGTGGATTTTGGCCCTGGCAGACCCCTCCCTTCTGACCTGCAGCTTCTCTGCCTGTGAAAGCAGTATTAAAGCGGCTTCTCCCATTATAAAGGAAGAGGGGGTCAGACCTCCCCCGCCCCCACCCCACTCCACTCAGCTTCAGGGACCCCAAAGTGCCTTCTGAGCTTCCCCAGAATTCCACATCACTCATGTCCCTGCCACTGTTTCACCTTATCCACTGGATCCCTGATCCAGAATGGGATTTTGGAACTATGGGCTGCATCGGGCCAGGCAGAGAATCACTCAACCCCTGGCGTTCCTGCTGGGGGCTTTTTACCAGGAGTTAACTCAGGAGCCAGGAGCGTGGGGCTCTCCTACCCAGACCTGCCACCCCACTGCCCCCGCCCCAGCCTTCTTTGCCTGGTAATGTTTTAAGCAAGGTCTTTCCACATCTGACATCCTGCTAGAAAAGGAAATTGAGTAACGTTCCTGTAGCTTGAGCTGCCGGGACAGCTTTTCCGATGTGAGGACTTTGGCTCCTCCGACTTGAAAACCCTCAACCACCCACAGTTGGCTTCCCGAGCCATGTCACCGCAAGGGTCCAGTGATGTTTTCTGCTCATGGAGGAGTCATCTAAGGAATGCTTTGGGGTTGGGCTGGAGAGGCGACGAGGCAGGGTTGGTTGATGGCTGTTGCTGCTTGCACTAGGCCATACACCTTGGGAGTGGCGCGCTGATGGGGTATGGGCGGGGAACCGGTCTCCCAGGTGGAGGCATCAGCAGGGAACTGGCCCAGCTGGGGTCCTCAGCTGCCAGGGGCCCCTGCTGGGAAGTGATGCGCAGTTTGGAGATCTGTATCTTGATGCCTCCCCGCCCCCCACCCAACTCAGCAGCTCTTTCTACCCACCAGAGTCCAAATTCTGGTAGCATGCCACCTCTATCTGCCCTGCAACACTAACACTCCAGGACCTGACACTGTGCGGACGGCCAAAGCGAATGATTTGTGTTCCCGTTGGCAGCCTCCCAGCCTCCGCCTCCAAAACAACTTCCCGTATACTTGAAGAACTCAACCTCCTCCCAGGAATGGGGAAGATCTGGTTCAAGTTCAACATAGCTCCTTATAGAAGCTGAAGATTGAGTTTATGTCTACAGGGCTCCGTTCACCCCATACTGGGGGCTGTTCTTAAGAGCTTCAAAGTGGGGATATTTGTCTACCAAGTTAGACGACTGTGGTGGGAGGGACAAGTTCCTGGAAATGCATCAGGTGAGGGTACCTGAAGCTTTGAGGTGGGAGTCAAACATGTTAGTTGCTTTAACATAAGGGAGAAATTAAAGCAACTATAAAACGGCTTCTTAAGATGCACCACCGCCTGTCAAGATTCTGTTGGACTGGCCAACAGACTACAGCCAGAAAAAATATAGCAGGTCAAAGTGCCATTATCTGAGGGACAAGCTGACTTTTCCCATGTGATAAAACACAGCTTTGGCGGCATCTCGTCCCTGACCTGGCCTAACGTTTGTTTACATAAGATTTTTCAGTAGTTCAGCTTCAAGTAGCGACTGAGACAGCTGCCTCTGTGTTCTCTCAAGACTGGGAATGATGTAGAAGAATTTTTTTTGTTGTTTCCTCTAAAAATAATGCAAGTTTTTATTTTACGATGTTTGAAGGGGAGGTCTCACTCCTGATGGTCTCTGGGAAACTGAAACATACATGAAGATCACTGCAGGGGATGGAAGTGTGTTGAGTTTACAAACAAAAATTAAGCCAAAGGCTGTGGGAAAACGACTTCCCAACTCCAGGGAGGCTGGGATCTGGGGAGGTGACTTGAGGCTGTTTCCTGCATCCACGCTGTGCCTTCTTATCACCTGCTTTCAGGAACTTGTCTTTCCATAGGCAGTTTCAGTGGGAAATTGCTATGACTGCTATTTTGGGTTTGGGTTTCTAGTTTTTTTTCTTTCTTTCTTTCTTTTTCTTTCTTTGGCTTCTCCAGGGACCACGTTCTTGTAGGTTTCTCTCCTACTCAACCAAAAAAAAAATAAGTAAGGGGTGAACATTTTGGTCTCTCTGTTGAAGCACTGATTCTGCTAATTGGCTTCTTCCCAATGATCCCAAAATACTCTATGGCTCAAGCTTTGGACCTGGTCATTTATATCCTGGATGTGGTTCTCCCATATAAGCCATTCCTTGATGTCCACTCAAGAAAGGTGTGCATTTTTCTCCACAAAAGAAAAGGAAAATTAAAGTCATTATGTGTAGATGTGGTGGTTCTTTTATTTCCAATAGTGAAATGCAGTTTCCAGGAAGAGGATGGTTGAAACACAGCCAAGCAGGTGGTTGGTCAAGGGCCGTGTGTCATATAGTAGAACCCGGATCAGGCCAGGGAGCCTCAGATGTGGAGCTGCCTCTAGCTGGGCCTCATGGCCACCACCTTGACCCTGGAAAGTTTCAGTGCGTGAGGGCAAGGAAGTTGATGTTTCCTCAACCAATTCTGGCAAGAAGTTTGGTCCCCACAGCAGCCAGAGGGCACCAGTGAATACCTGAGCCAGGTCAGGTCCCTTGTCAGTTCGGAACCCTCCATGGCTCCTACCTGACTCTGTGACCCAAAAGGCCCTGCATGATCTGACCTGTCACCTCACTGCTCTCCCTGTCACTCTTCCCACTTGCCCCCTACACTTGCTCTGCTCCTCCTTGCTGCTTTGAACACACCAGGCTCCTGCCTCAGGGCCTTTGCACTGGCTGTTCCCTCAGCCTGGAGTCACATGGCTCCCCTCATGCCTTTTGTGCAAATCTCACCTTCTTGTTGACTCATCTCCCTCCCCACCCCCCTGATTAGTGCTGCAACCCCTCCCCAGCATTTCTGATGTCCCTTTCTATGTGTCCTCCTCCCCATAGCCCCTAGTGTCTAAAATACTATGTAATTTACTTGCTTAACTTAATTTTTTTATGTTTATTTATTTTCTGGGGGGAGGTAATTCGGTTTACTTTTTTTTTTTAATGGAGGTACTGGGGATTGAACCCAGGACCTCATGTGTGCTAGGGATGTGCTCTACCAGTGAGCTATACCCTCCCATCTTGTTTAACTTAAACAAGTGTTTCTTCACTATAATATCAGCACCTCAAATGCATGGATTTAAAAAATTTTTGTGGCCACATCCAGCTCTTTCCTGTCTGATACAACAGAAAAGAAATAGTTGGATTTTGGTCCTGGTTTTTCTTGGCACACAGCTCCTAAAACGCTTGGAATCTCCGGAGTGATAAGAGTGTCTTTTGTATACAAATGAGAAGACAGCCTAGGCTGGGGGCCCCTGGGAAGCTTCAGGATGGAAGCTGGCCACCAGAAAGACCAAACCATGATTAGAGGGTTGAAACTATCAACCCCAGCTCCTGGGAGTGAGGGTCCAGGGAGGAAAGAGGGGCTGGAGATCGAGTCAATCACCAGCTGTTGGTGATTTAATCAACCGTGCTCACATGATGAAATCTCCATAAAAACCCTGAACAACAAGGTTCGGTGAGATTCCCGTTTGGTGAACACACTGAGGGAGGGTGGCACGCCCAAAGCGGGCATGGAAACTCAGGGCCCCTTCCCCATACCTTGCCCTGTACATCTCTCCCCTCTGAGTTACATCCTTAGTAACTGTAAGTAAATCACTTTCCTAAGTTCTGTGAATTACTCTAGTTATCAAACCTGAAAGGGAGGGGGGATTACAGGGGCCCTCTGATTTTGTAGCCAAGTCAGAGAGGAGTATGGCATGTCAGAGGCAAGAACAAACCTGACTCTGTCCCATGTTTCTTTTACTTTAACCTTTGTATTCTCTTGCTGGTTAATCACTAAAGGGACATTGCCTATAAGCCCATCTCTGGGAATCCTGCCTCCCAGGTAATGACCATTAAGCGAAAATGCCTTTTTAGCTCACAGGAAACATTGTGACCAGGCCCACCTGTGAATGAATGACTGAAGGCAGGAAGAAATGAACCACCCCGAGCCCAACAGGAACCGGAAATGCTTGGCTTTACTCCCACCCCTTTCAGTATAAAAGAAGCCTGAATTCTAACGCCGGCAAGATGGCTCTTTGGAGGCACTGGTCCACCATCTTCCCGGTCTGCTGGCTTTCCGAATAGGGTTGCTCCCCCGCCCCAACAACTTGTCTCTCGATTTATTGGCCTGTTGTGCAGTGAGCAGTACGAACTTGGACTTCGTAACAGGTACTCTGGGGACCCAATACTGGTGACCGGCATCTGAGGTGGAGGGCGGTCTTGTGGGACTGAGCCCTTAGCCTGTAGAGTCTAAGTAGGGTTGGAATTGAACTGTAGGGCACCCAGGTGGTGCCCGCAGAGAAGTGGTGTGGAAAACCCCCATGCATTTGGTGTCAGAAGTGCTGTGAGTAAAAACGGTTCTTTTTTTTTTCTTCCAGTTTTATTGAGATGTAATTGACATGCAGCTCTCTATAAATGTAAGGTGTATAACATAATGATTTGACTTACACACATCGGGAAATGATTACCAAATAAGTTTAGTGAACATCCGTCATCTCATAGATACAAAATTAAAGAAAAAAAATTTTTTTTCCTGATGTGAACTCTTAGGATTTACTCTCTTAGCAACTTTCCTACATAACATACAGCAGTGTTAATTCTATTTATCATCCACATTGTATTCCTAGTACTTTTTATCTTATAACTGGGAGTTTGTACTTTTTGACTGTCTTTATCCAGTTCCCTCTTCCCCCCATGCCCTGCCGTTGGTGGCCATGAATCTGATCTCTTTTCCTGTGATTTTGTTTGTTTGTATTTGACGTATAACTGTCCTACAACACCATTTTAGTTCCTATTACACAGCATAGTGATTCGCCATTTCTATCCATTTCAAAATCATCACCACGATAAGTCTAATGACCATCATTACAAAGATATTACACAGTTACTGACTATATTCCCCACACTGTACATTTCATACCCCTGAGCCATTTATTTTGCAACTGGAAGTTTGTACCTCTTAATCTCCCTCACCTCTTCCTCTCTTCCCCTCACAACCCTCCCCACTGGCAACTGCCTCTTTGTTCTCTGTATCTATGACTCTGTTTCTGTTTTGTTATATTTTAAAATTTCTGGCGGGAGTAGGGTATAGTTCAAGTGGTAGAGTGCATGCTTAGCATGCATTAGGTCCTGGGTTCAATCCCCAGTACCTCCTCTAAGAGTAAATGAATAAACCTAATCACCTCCCCCGCAAAAATTTTTGAAAATAAAAATAATTTTAAAAAATTAAACCCTTCTAACGGCTTTCCATCATACTCAGAATAAAAACCAAACCCCTCTCTGTAGCCCACAAGGTCTTGCCCTCATCTCCCCGTACCACTCTCCTCATCCACCCTGCTCCAGTCATAAAGGCCTCCTTGCTGATCCTTGAAAAAGCCAACCTGAGGGCCTTTGCACCAGCTCTTCCCTCTGTCTTCTCCCATACACACACACATGGCTTTTCCTCACCTCCTCAGGGAGGCCATCCCTGATTCCTTTCCCTATCTCATCACCCTCTTTTACTTCCTTCCCGGCAGGTATCTTAAACCAAATAATCATCCATCGCCACCATGTCAGCTCCGCCATGGCAGGCATTTTGTCTTTTATCACTGCTGTGTCCCCAGTGTCCCGAGCAGTGCTGCGCACACAGTAAGTAGGGGCTCGATTAAAGAGCTCAGTGTGTCCCAGAGGAGCTGGGCCATACCTGCACTGCTGCTGCCCCCAGGGAGACCCCACTCAGGTTGATGCTCTGAGTCTTGGTTATTTCCAGGAGCTTAGGGGAACAGCCCTGTGCATACAAACATCAGAGTAAGCAGGACCTGGTCAGGGACTTGTGGATTCCAAGTCCCCATCAACCCCCCGCCAGGCAGACTACCAACATTCCTCTCAGATTCAGGGAAGAGAAAGGGACACAGTGACAAGGACCTTGGCTCGTTCTTGCTGGACTGCTTCCCCCACCCCAACATCTTCCCTGGCCTCCTCATTCCCTAACCCCACTCCAGAACATACCACTTCCTCCCCAGTGTCCATTTGTGCTAACATCCTAGTATGGTGATTAAGAGCAGGACCAGATGTCCCAAGCTGTGTCCCAGGCTAGCTGTGTGACCTTGGAGAAATCACCACACCTCTCTGTGCCTCAGTTTCCCCAAGTGTAAACAGACCAGTAGGATCTGCCTCACAAGATTTTTGTGAGGTTTAAGACAGAACCTACAGCAGTGGCCTGACCCGTAGTCGGCATTCAGGAACTGTCATTTCCGAGAGCTCTTTACATATGAACAGAAGGGCTAACCTGCATCCACCACCTTCTCAGCCATTTACATGTATTTTCTCACTATACCCCCCATAAGGTGGGCACTAGTCTTTTCTCTGTTTTACAGGTGAAGAGACTAAGGTTTAGAGAGATCAACAGACCAGACAGTGAATGGGCAGAACAGCCAGCCACTTGCAGGGGATGGGCCCCCGCTTCCCTTCCTGTGGTCGCTGAGATGCTCCTCTTTCTTCTGGAAGCTTGACTGGCCTTGAGCTCAAAGGGTCAGTGTCCCCCTTTTATTTAATAGGCATTTATTAAGTGCTCGCTGTGTGCTGGGCACTAGACTGGGCGCTGGAGACCCAGCAACATACAAAATAGACATTTCCGCCTTGATGGGGTTGAGGGGAAAAAACAGGTAATACGCAAGTACAGTAATCACATTGTCAGGTGGTGATTAAGTGCTGGGCAGACCCTGAGGCAGGGTAAGAAGACAAGAGTGTGATGGTGACTGGGGCAGTGTCCTTTTATAAATAGGGGGTCAGGAACAGCCTGACAATTGTACACAGGCTTGAAAGGGGTGAGGTAGGAAAACATTTAGAGGAAGAGCATTCCTGGAAGAAAGAATAGCCTGTGCAAAGGCCCTGAGGCAAGCATGTGCCTGGTCTATCTGTGCAGCAGCGAGGAGGCCAGTGTGGCTGGAGTGGAATGAGTGATGGGGTGAGTGGGAGAGGAGGTCAGGAGCTGACAGGCAGGCTGTGCAGGCACAGTGAGCCAGTGTGTAGCACCATGTCCATCTCTGAGGCTCTGGCCTGGCACCCAGCAGGAGCCATTCAATATGAAGGGATGAATTAAGAAATGACTCTTATTTCTTCCCTCATGTGGAGACCCTTGTGTTCATTCACCAGCAGCAGAAGTTAGGGGTTTGGAAGCTAGGGATGGGGTTTGAAGCCCAGCTCCACCTCTCTCTGGCCATGGGAACCTCTCGGTGCCTCAGTCTCCTCATCTATAAAATGGGAGAAGGGCAGTCCCCACTTCAAGGGGTGCAATGGAGACTGAATTCACAGCAGGAGTGCCCAGTCACATGGCAGCTGTCACTATGGTTAGAACGATTGTTTTCCATTATAATTGCTACAGTTTAATATCTTGGTGAGGAGGCAGTGTGGCCCTGGCAATGGACGCAGGCCAACACGGATCCAAATTCAAGCTCAACCAAAGCCACGTGACCTTGAACCAATCCCCTCCCCAGGCCTCAGTTTCACCATCTGTGAAATGGGGGTAGTAACTTTAGGTTGTGTGGTCGAAATGAGCTGAAATTGTGGTTGAAATCACTGGCATTCCTGCCAAAATGCAATTTTTGTAGAAGTCACCAGCCCTCAGGGTCTACCCAGGTGACGCGCAACAAAATCTCAAGTTACTTTCTGGTGGATGACATCTGTGGACACATTGCGCCCATCACAGGCCACGGCCTCAATGGATTTACAGCAGCTCCTGGGGTAGGTGTGGCCAGTGTCCTTTCAAAAGTTCCTCACTCCACAGCACTTTAGCTGCAGTGAGGAGAATAAACACCTGAAGACTCCCTTTCAATGATCAAAATAATTGAAAACAATAGAAATCATGGTCACATGGCTACTATTAGAGCAGTCACCACGTTCCAGAGCCTGTGCTAAATGCCTCCCTTTCACCACCCCATCATGGCTCCATCTTATTTGGGGTAAAAGTTGAACCCCTCACCATCACCCGCAAGGCACTGCACGATCTGCCCTGTCACCTCTGGGCCCTCATCTCCCCTCTCTTCCCTTTAACTCACTCAGCTCCAGCCACGCTGGTCTTGATACAGGAAAAATGTTGAGTAAGAGGATGGCCATGTCCCAGGTCTCGGCTGAGTCCCTGGGACATGCCCCACCAAGTGTGGGTCCTTGGCTTTGCACAGGAAAGAATTCAAGAGTGAGCCACAGTTGAGTAAAAGCACATTAATTCAGAGAGATACATACTCTGTAGACAGAGAGCAGGCTGTCTCCGAAGGCGAGACAAAGGCCACGAGGTGCAGTGCTCGGTGCTCAGTTTAAAGTAAAAGTAGATACACCGTCCGTAAACAGATTGTGGCCCATCTCACTCAGAAGGGAGAGTGGCCACAAGGTGTAGGGGTTGTTGGTTTTTATGAGCTCGGTAGCTTCATATGCTAATAAGTGGGAAGATTATTCCAACTACTTTGGGGAAGGGGCTGGCATTCCTAGGAACTGGGCCACCGCTCGCTTTTCGGCCATTTATGGTCAGCCTCGGAACTGTTATGGTGCCTGTGGGAGTGCCATTTACCATCTTAATATATTACAAGGAGCATGTACTGAAGCTCAAGGTCTACTGGGAGTTAAATTTCCCACCATCTTGGGCCTCAAGGTCTACTGGGAGCTGAATCGTCCACCATCTTGGTGTTAAATGCATCACTTAGCCCAGCCTGACCGATACAGGGGTTGAGGATAACTTGGAAAGAGAGGGCAGGGCAGGCTTTCCTGGGGAGGGACATCTGAACAGAGACCTGAATGAAGTGAGGGAGGGAGCTATGTAGATATTTGAGGGAACAGCATTCCAAAAAGAGGGAACAGCATTCCAAAAAGAGGGAACTAGCTGTCAAAAGGCCCTGAGGCTGAAGCTTACTAAGTGTGTTGAAGAAACAGAGAGGAGGGGAGAGCTTATAGCTCAGTGGTAGAGCACATGCTTTGCATGCATGAGGTCCTGGGTTTAATCCCCAGTATTTCTACTAAAAAACAAAAAGAGAGAAGAATGAGACAGGAAGGAAGGGGGCAGGGCACGGCCACTCAAAGAATTACACAGCATTTCTATCGGATGACTGTCTGTACACCGATGTTCATAGCAGCATGATTCACAGTAGCCAAAAGGTGGAAGCCACCCAAGTGCCCATCGACAGAGGACTGGATAAATAAAATGTGGTGTCTCCATACAATGGAATATTAATTCAGCCCTAAACAGGAAGGAAATTTGGACACATGCTACAACCTGGACGAACCTTGAGGACATGATGCTCAGTGAAATAAGCCAGACACAAAAAGGCAAATACTATCTGATTCCACTTATAGGAGGTCCCCAGAGGAGTCAAATTCCTAGAAACTGGTAGAACACAGGACCGTGGGTGCCCGGGACTCAGGGAGAGGGAAGGAGTGTTAGTGTTTAATGGGGACAGAGTTTCAGTTCCGAGGATGGTTGCACAACCACGGAACACACTTAATGCCACGAAACTGGACACTTCAAAATGGTTAAGATGGTCAACTTGGGTTATGTCTCTCTTACCACAATAAAAACAAACATGTGACTCTCACCTTCTCCGTGACCAAAGTCCATTCCATGGAATAGTTCATGTGGCTCGTTGTCACTTCTGTAGTTCTTCCTCAGTGTCACGAAGGCCGCTTTGTGAACCTCAAAGATGAAACGGAAAATGGTGAACACAGAAGACACCTAGGTGCTCCACTGAGTGAAGTTTCTGGGGACCTGGGGTTGGGGAGCGGGGACTTCCCTTCTGCTTCCTTCACGGCCCCTCCCCCCAGCCCTGGGTCTGTGCCGGAGGAGGACGAACTCAGGCTTCCATTGCCCGGAGAAAAGGACACAGGGATGAGCGTGGGTCTCGAGCCCAGCGCATCTGGGTGTACCCACCCTCACAAACGAGTTTGAATCATCTGCTCTTTCGAGTCGCCCACACGCCTGCTACGCCCCACCCCGGATTTGGCTGTAACGCGATTAAAGACTTGAATATCATCTTTAGCAACTGAATCTCTCTCTGCACAAAAAGGGCAACTTTAATTTTCTATATTTTAAATAGAGACCTAAATTAAAACAAACTGTTTTTCCAATGAGGTGAAATAGTCACATGGTTCAAAATTCACAAAGCACAGAAGGGTAGACCATGAAAAGTCTCCCTCCCACCTTTTCCTCCCAGCCAACAAGTTTCTCCCACTCCACCGCCACGACTGTTACTGTTTCCTGTGTCCCCAAAAGAGACCTGCTATGTGTGTCAAAGCAAAGTATATTCTCAGTATGGTTCGCCTTGCTTTATACTACTCTCATGGTTCTGCACGGGGCTGTTCTCACCAAGAGTAGCAGTGCCCTTGCTCAAATCCTGGTGGCTTCTTTCATTTCTGTGCACGTTCCCCGCCAGCAACCGAAGTTCTCTCTGCGGCTTCTCAGCACGCATGCGCCCTGGGAGCAGCCCGCAAGCAATGACTAATGGGAGGCGGCGGATCAATACTGCGGCTCCCTCGTCCCTGGGATGCAGAAAATAGGTGCGTGCTCCTCGCTGCATCCCAGACATCCCCGGACAGGACTGAGCACTGAGCCCAGTTGCCCATAGTGTCAGCTTTTAAGGGCTACGTGCCCTTCCCTGCCTCACTGCCCCAGTCCTGACAGGTGCTTCTTGGGAATCACCTGTCAAATAAACCACAAGCCTTCAAATCTTTGTCTCAGGGTGGGCCTCTGTGGGGACACAAACGAGGACAACACTATGTCCTGGAAAATGGACCGTCTCCTGTATATAGAGCCTCCTTCTTTCCATCTGTGTCGGCTTTGCTTATGTGGATTATTATACATTAAACCCTCCCCACCACTGAAGCTCCCTAGGCTGGCAGCAATCTTTTGCACACTCTGGTATGTATGTCATTCTTCGTGCAAACAAGCAAATCCTTGGTTAATTCCTAGAGACCAGACAGTTGGGCCACAGGGTCCTTGCTTTGTCATTTTGATGGATTTTGCTAAATAACCCTCTATTTTGAATACATTTCAAAACCCCAACAACTTTTACAGCTGTTCCCATTACTCCCTCAGCCTCTCCCCGAATGCAGGAGAGCTGGTCAAATTAACTCGACAGGGTTCTTGAGGGGAGCCTTTAAGAAGAAGGCTGAGGTTTTGGGGCCCATCTCTGGAGGCCCAGTCTACCGCCATCACCGGATCTCAGCGAGCGTGGGTGCCTGGGGGGGGGGGGCCAGGGTTTCTATTAATTCTGTGGATTTCTAATGCGGAGTGGGAGAAGCTGTGCTGTACTTAACAATCGGGAAGAAGGCAAGGACCACTGTGGCGACTGTGATTTCCACGATGAGAATGATGACCATGAACAAGAAACACTGGAAGACACAGAGCAGGGCAGAGGGAGGCTGGGAACTCGCTGGATGTCCTCCCACCCCACCCCAAGGCCACCATGGCCCCTCCAGTTTGCAAGAACTCAGGCCTCGGGGCAAGGGGGAGTGTTTTATTTCTTCCATGTGTTGCTTTCCTGCATGTGGTCCAAGATGCTGGCAGTGGAGTATTCTTAGGAGCTGCTAGTTGGAGCCCCACTTCAGGCTCAGCCCTTTCTGGGAGTCCGGGAGGCCTAAGAGGGGACCTGCGGGTGAGGCGAAGGCAGTGTGTGCAGACAGCAGGGGCAGATGGAGAGGAGGACAGGAGGGGGACCGAACAAGGCAGGAAGGGGGGAGGAGAGGCAAGGCCAAGAAACCCCAGACATGCAAACTGCAGGGAGAGGTGATGAGACTGAAGGGATGACAGATGACAGGTTGGTGGGGGCCACGGGAAAATATCAACATATGCTGCCTCATGTTTCTGATAAAATCCACATGCCTGGGGGAAGGGTAGCGCTCAGTGGTAGCGTGCGTGCTTAGCATGCACGAGGTACTGGGCTCCATCCCCAGTACCTCCATTAAAAATAATAATTTAAAAATAAATAGCTAAACCTAATTACCCCCCCAAAAACAAAAACAAATCCAAAAAAGCAAAACTATAAAAAATAAAAATTCACATGCCTGGTGGGAAGCAGTGGGAAATACGGTAAGCAGAGGGGAGGTCTTCAAGCTGCTTCTCTCCCTGAGCCTCAGTTTCCCCATCTTTACAACGTAGGGGTGGGGCCAGCTCAAGGAGTCTCAGTGGGTTCTGTGGAGCTTCTAGAAGCCAGATTTGGGGAAGGAGGCAAAGACGGTCAGTTCCTGGTTCCCCTTTGATCTCTTTCCAATTATGTCTTTTATTATTATTAAAATCTCTGATAACTCAGGCTTTGAGTCACCAGACTGGCCGATGGCTGGGCTCATCTGGCCTTGACATAGAGAATCAGGAAAGCACATTGGCTACACACCGCAGGTACCCACAGCCGACAAGGACAAACATGGAGGCAGTTGTGAGACCCCAGACGAGTGGTTCCTGTATCAGATTGTAAGGATTCATATTAATATTAATATCTGCGTGATTGAGGCATTCCGAGGACAGATATCCAGGTGTCAGCAAGTCCTATTGGCTCCATCTGCAGACTCTATCCTGACTCCGCCCACTTCTTACCCCCTCCACAGCCCTACCGCGTCCAGCCCCCACCATCTCCCACCTGGACCAGCACAGTCTTCCATACTTGTCCCTGGCCCTCTGGTCCCCCGTAGCCGCCAGAGGGCGCCCTGAGCACCTGAGTCCATGCACAATTTTGCTCAGAACCCTTCGTGGCTCCCAAGGCCATCAGGACTTTGCTTTTCTGAGTGTGGTCTCTGAGGCTTTGGATGGGACAGAGGCTGAGGGTAAAGTTGATTGGATTTGCCAACAGGTTGGACGTAGGGTGTGAGAGGAAGGACTCTTTGATTCTTCCGAATTGAACTACAGATCATCCATGGAGCGGAGGGTGTAGCTCAGTGGTAGAGTGCCCGCTTAGCACTGGGTTCAGTCCCCAGTGCCTCCATTATAAATAAATGAACAAAACTAATTACCTCCCCCTTAATTTTTTTAAATTTTTTTAATTCAAAAATGAGTGACAAAAAAAAAAGATAATGTCCACATCCTATTGAAGATAAACTATTGTAGGCAGAGGACCTGTTCAATAAATATTTGCTGAATGAGGTAATTAAGAAAGAAAACAAGAGGGGGTTGAGCCAAGATGGTAGAGACTCACAGCTCGCCCTCTCCCACAAATGCACCAAGAATTACATCTACAAACCCATTGAATTGCACAGAACACCTACAGAATCGGATCTAGCAGAGTGTCTCTCAGTTCGAAATACAAGAGGAGTGTCACAAAATCAGATAAACAAGTTTCTACTGTATAGCATGGGGAACTATATTCAATATCTTGTAGTAACTTATGGTTAAAAAGAATATGAAAACAAATATATGTATGTTCCTACATGACCAAAGCATTGTGCTGTACACCAGAAATTGACACAATATTGTAAACTGACTATACATCAATAAAAATATATTTTAAAAAAAAGAAAGGAAACGAGATGATGGAGATTCAGGGAGGAGGAGGGCGAGGATGGGCGCTTTAATTACCATTGAAGCTGTTTATACTCTGAGGGGTGGCTAGATGCTGGAGCAAGGATCTCCCTGAAAACCCCAAATTGAAATTGCTGGAGTTTTACAACAATACCATGGAGGAAGGGAAACAAACGATGCTGGAGACAGATTAAATTTAGGATGGGATGATCAGCTCAGACACAATTCCAAGGGAAATAGGAATGGGGATGCTGGGAGCTGGACTTTGGGGAGATGTCTGGTCATAGCTGTGTATGAGAATGAGTGAGACACATAAAACCTGTGACATGCTAACAACTGCGTGACCATGCTTGAAATACACACCCCATGTGTTTAAACATGTACTGTGCATGTCTGGCAATTACCATAGTGTTGTGGTCTTAGGGGACATACACATGTACTGATGGAACACAGCAGCGTGCCCAGAACAGCCCCAAGCATAACGGAAACTAGCGGAGACAGAGGAGGACTGGATGAGCCAGTCAGTCAGCGCAACAATATGTCATACAGCTGGGGAAGAAAAAACACCCAAATCCAACCCTTACCTCACACCACACACACAAACGATCAAACTCTCAATAAAGAGCTAAGAGTGAGAAAGCAAGACTTAAAAATTAACGGGAAGAAAACCTAAGAGAGTGTAATGTATGCACTTGGGTACGGGAGTTTTACATGAGACACATCGTAAAGGAAAAGGTGGATTTGCTGGATGCCATGCATCAAACGACACGGTTAACACTGTAAAACAGGAAATGACAATCGAAGGAGTATGCAATGTGTGCAAGGAAGGATTCAGACATGACGAAGACATGGGAGTTTGAGGGGGGGCTGTGGGCAACTTACAAACAAGAGGGTGCCTCTGCTGTCTTTGGTTGCTCCATAATACCCGGCAAAGCCAAGCGGCGCCTGAGGCAGCCCTTCACCAGGCACAGTCAGTCAGCGTGAAGCAGGCATGCAGACGACCACCGCTCGGAACCTGACAGAGGTGTCCAGGCAGATGAGGATCACGCCAGGGAGCTGCAGGACAGCAAACAGACAGGGAAAAGTGATCCAACAGCTGCGTACGAAGAAGGCCTCTCCCCAGCGGAAAGGAAAGGAGGAACAAAGGCCAATAAGATCAGCAAAAACGTTTCAAAAATGATAATACCCTGAGTTGGCGAGGAGGACGTGGAGAAACATTCTCCTACATTGCCACCAGGCAACAGTGTGCCCAGAACAGACCCAAGCATAACAGAAACTAGTGGAGACAGAGGAGGACTGGATGGGACGTCAAGCCATGGAAAGACGCGACTTACAAGACTGTACTTCGCTCACTCCTGTTGTAGGAGAATGTTTATTGATACAAAAAGATGTTTTTAAGGCCTGAAGTTTTTTAAAAAGTAGACTGTCGGTGGGGAAGGGTATAGCTCAGGTGGTGGAGCACGTGCTCAGCATGCATGAGGTCCTGGGTTCAACCTCCAGTGCTTCCATTTAAGATAATAATATTAATAAATGAACCTAATTACCTCCTCCCCTCCAAAAATAAATAAATAAATAAACCTAATTACACCCCCCTCCCCCAAAAAAGAAAGTAGACTGTCCACAATTATGCTCGTTGGTGTTTATTAACAGAGTTGAAAACTTACGTTCACTCAAAACCTTCACATAGATGCTTCTCGCAGCTTTATCCATTATGGCCAAAAGTTGGAAGGCACCAAGATGGCCTTCAGCACAGGAATGGATTAAATAAACTGTGGTACATCCAGACAGTGGAATATTAGCACTAAAAAGAAATGAACTATCAAGCCACGGAAAGAGACAGAGGAAACGTAGACATATTGAGTGGGAGAAGCCAATCTGAAACGACTACATGGTTTATGATTCTAAGTACACGACATTCTGGAAAAGGCAAACCTACGGAGGCAGAAAGATCAGTGGTTGCCAGGGGCTAGCGGGGAGGGAGGGATGATGGGTGGAGGATTTTTACGGCAGTGAAATTATTTATGTGATGCTGAGATGGTGGCTGCATTTGTCAAAAGCCCTAGAATGTAGAACACCAAGTGAGCCCTAATGGACTTTGAGTAATAATGATTATCAGTGTAGGTTCATGATAACAAAGGCACTGCTCTGCTGGGGAATGTGAATAATGGGGGTGCTGTGCGTGGGAGGGGAGGGGCTTACACGGGAACTCTCTGTACCTTCTGTTCAGTTTTGTCGTGAACCTAAAACTACTCTTCAAAAATACAGTCTCTTTAAAAGGAAGAAAACTATTTTTTAAAAAAGAAAAAAAATGAGATTTGTTAAGCAATAGCATCCCATGTTGTTTTGCTGTTTTTAAAAGGTACAGAGAAAAGTCTGGGAGGGTGTAATGATGATATTCATTGAGCAATGTTCCCAGAACAGGCACAAGCCCTTTAAATGCATTATCCTGCTTAATTCCCATCAAAACGGTACAGCGCAGGTAAGGAGAGGAGGAGTGAGATTTAATTTCCTTCTCTTTCCTGGCAGCCTTTCCTCGTACTGTTTTACTATTAAAACAATGATTTCTTTAACAGTGCACATTTCAGGTTACTTTTAGAGAAAGGAAAAAAAAAGGATTTGAAAAATGGAAAAGACCAAGAAAGGAATCATTCCCGCCTGCCTTCCCAAACAATGTCGTTTTCTGCAGGATTTGCCTTAGAACCAAATTCTTCCACCGCAGACCCCAGGCCCCCCAGGTCACACTCCCCTGGGCTTGATGTCACCAGCTCTGGGTCGATGGAGGCCACACCTGTTCCCAGTGTGTTCTGCTCCGCGTCAGTCTGCCCTACATCCCTTCAGCTTCCCTGAGGACCACAGGTCCGGGTGCCAGTGAATTTGGATCAACTTATTTCTGTCTTTGAAGGAGCCAGCCGTGGAGGAAGGGCTGCAAAGCCCCAGGGCCTGGGTTGTGACATACTTACAGCCACGTAGCCATTGAAGAAAGATAACAGTTTCTTCAAGGAATAATACAGAGTGTGCATTTCAGCCATGTTGGCCAGACTGGGGTGCCCTGACTACTTAAGTCAGCATCGTCCTAAACCTCTGAGCTACTGTAGAGGTCTGGGGTGGGGGGCACCAAAGCTGTCTTTCTCTGCCCCTCTTGCCCCTGGCTGCCTGATCGCCTGCCAGGGAGAGGTGAGGAGCCCAGCGGCTGCCCCTCTTCAGTCATAAGCCTTTATCACACCACAGTCGGATGCTGCAGCAAGGCTCCCTGTGCCAGGGAAGCAGGTGCCCCAAACTGCACCCTGCTGGCTCCTCATCCTCCAAATAGGCCACGCCAGCAGTGGAGAAGAGGCACAGTGTGCTGCTCTGGAATCCTCCAGATGCCACTCAGGTCCTGTGGGCACAGCACTCAACACTGACTACTCGTGTGGTCAATGCCCCTGCTATACTTGGGACTCCAAGTGAACAGGGGCCTGGGAGCTCCCCTTTATGGCTGTGTTCCCAAAGCTCAAGAAACTGCTATAGTATGAATGAATGAAGAGGTTCCATGAAGCAGGAATCGAGGTTTGAGCCATCAGGTTCCCCAAGGCCCTGCCTACACATTAGTTCACTGGCTCATCCTTCTCACAGGGCTCAGAGAGGCCAAGGTAACTGACCAAGGCCACACAGGAAGCAGGGCCAAGGCTGGACTTCGGAGCTCCAAGAGTGACATGAAGTTGGGAACTTCTGATCCCTCCCCAGCTCTGCTCTTTCTCCATCTGAGGCCAGCTCAGCCACAGCTGGTGAAGATATTGTCCTTGAGCCCACAAATCATTGATCACTGGGCCTCTCTTGATATGATAACAGAGGGCATTTCAGGGCAACAATGTGCATGTAGACACCAAGGGCCCCTAGGGAAGGAGAGGAGGAGTGAGATTTAATTTCCACTTGAATTAATTTAACAAATGTTTATCAAATTGCCTGCTTCTTAGGACATGGGGAACTAAGCAAGATTTTCACGGAGGAGTGACTATCTTCTCCCTGGACCACAGGCCACATTCACAGCTAGAAGTGTGTCCTTTCACATCTTTCTCTAAAAGGTCATTTGAAATAAGGAAACTCAAAGCTAGAGGTCCTTCAGGCCCAAAAATGGGGAGGCAAAGGAGGGTGAGAAAATGGGGGCAAAGCAGTTCAGGAGAGGGGTGGCGTAAAGGAGGGTGGGAAAATGCAGGACAGATAAGGGCAGGGAGGGTGGGAGGCAGAGAGCGGTGTGGACCTAGGGGCAGGGTAGAGCGCCTACCTTCAGAGGCGAGCAGCCCCATCGGGAACTAGAGAAAGCAGGACCCTGTGCCTGCATTGCCCCTCCGAAGACCCGCCCCCAGGCAGCCCCGCCCCAGCGTCACCGCCAAGGCAGAGGCCCAGGTCCCGGCCTCGCGCACCCCCTGGCGGCCACCAGAGGAAGCACGGCCCTACGTTCGCCCTGACTCCGGCGTCCCCCAGCCAGAGGCATATCCAAATGTGGAGCCGTCCCCGAGAGCCGCCGCTCAGCCTGACAGTGTGAGGAAACGAGAGGCAAGACCCACCCCCAAAGCCTCCCAACACAACCATTGAATTGATGCGAAAAGACAGAATAGTGCAGGCATCCGGCCAATTGCAAATACAAGACATGTGGCAAAAAAAAAAAAGCATGCAGAAAACCAGTGCAATTTATCTGTAGCAGATCAAAGGTTCTAGAAAACAGTGAAAAGCTCCTCTTGAAGTGGCGCTACAGAGCGATTAGGAGGACATTGAAATACCACTGTAGAAAACAGAAGAGCCACTCCAGTATTTCCGTAATTATAGGGCTTAGGGTGTACTGAGAGTCCTAGTGTATTTCTCCACATGCCTTGGTCTCCTTTTATTTTAGGAGATTTTTTTTTAAAAATACGATTTCCAAGAAAACGATATGTCTTAAACACACACAGACTATTTATGTCAATAACCCATGTTGATCTATGAACTGTCCTTAAATTGGAGTACTTGTCACCAACAGCAACAACAGGTGGCTCAGGAGATAGGTTCGCTTGGCCGATTGTTCATGTAAAATTAGTAGCATTGATATACTTGTGTGTTAAGTCCCCACAAAACCTGGATCCACCCCTGACAAGGGGAGATTTTACGGTTTAAGGTATTTTAGTAGCAATCACTGAAGGAGGAGGTGTCAAATCAGAATCTACCATCCAACAGAAAAGTCTGGAGCACAGGAGAGAAAGGTGCCTGTTCAGGGTGTGGCTGGTCCACTTCCTTGACATTATTCATTTGCTCTGGGGCTCCCAGGCCATGGACCTCAGCCTTTCACAGGGATGGAGGCATGGGTGTCACCAGGTCATAGCATCATGGGCTGAAATTTTTGACAAGATAGTAAAGGATCATAGTGACAATCATTGCTGCCAACTAAAAAGGAAACGAAAAGCATTTCCACCATTAGGGATTTTTTTGTTTGTCTTAATAGTTTTTAAAATCCTTTTGCTTCATCTTTTTTTACATTCTGGCTTATTTTTGAGTCTTTATGCTTGCTCTGAGGGCTGAGAGCCTGTGGGTTAGGGGGTGACAGGGAGGCAGGCCCTTGTCCTGTAGGGGATACTCACTGCTCTCCAAGATTCTCTTTTTCTCTACTTAAATATCTGGAATTTCTACGCCCTCAGCCTATCAGAATCTTAGCTTCTGGTAAAGAGTGGAATAAATCAAGAAGCACTGAAAGATTCTGGATTATATTCAGAATACTCAGCCACTCGGCTGGAACTGTCCTTCCTCGAGAGAAGATGGCAGGCAGGGCCCATCCACCATTGAGATCATTCAGAACCTGATCACTTACCACCACTTTCCAGGTCCAGCCCCTGTCCTCGCTGCCTCCTCCCAAGTCTCTGAGTTTCCGCCCTCCTTCCCACAGTGTGTTCCCCTCGACCGCCGCCAGAGGGCGGGTTTGGGCACCTGAGTCATTTCAGGCCATCCTCTGTTTAGAACACACACCCCCTCCTCCGCCGCCCCCTTCCCCCGTGGCTCCCACCTTACTTGGAGCAAAGCCTACAAGGCTCTGCTGTGTCCTCAGGGCCCAGAACAGTGCCTAGGTCCTCAATAAGTGCTTGCTGAGTGAGCAAATTAATGCAATGAGCAGACTTCCACATCTGATGATTATTGCAAACCTTCTGCGACATGAGGTATCATTGCCCAGTCAAGCTACTGCACATTAAACTGTGAGGGTGTAACTATTTTTGTGTCCATTTTAGAGATGTAAAAACTGAGGCCAAAAGGGGTGCCTTACCTGTCCAAGCTCATCCAGGGAACAAATAACAGAGCCGGGGTTTGAACCAAATGTGTCTTTTCCTCAAAATTTCCCTTCTGTTATAAGTCGAATTCCTCAAGTAGATTTGCTGACAAGCCTTCCAGACTATTGCTCATTGTCGGCATGCATCTCCCCAGGGGTTTTATCCTCCTGTCTGTGTTCTGGGCTCTAGCAAACTAGTCACCAAGAGACAGACCCACAGTCAGGCCAGCATGCTGAGATTCAAGGTCATTCACTAGCCAGGCAGCAAAGTTAGGCAGGGACGTGCCATATTTGCTTCACTTCATTTTAAAAATTTTTTTAATTGATGTATAGTTGATTTACAATGTGTTGATTTCTTGTGTGATTCAGTTATACATTTATATATATATTCTTTTTCATTTTAGGCTATTACAAGATACTGAAGGTAGTTGTAGGACCTTGTTGTTTATCTATTTGATATATAGTAGTTTGTGTCTGCTAATCCCAAACTCCGGCTTTATCCCTCCCTCCTCACTCCACTTCTTTCTATCATCAGTATCTGAGATCCTGCAAGATCCTGCTCCAGCCTCTACAGGCCAAGGGATGTATTTGTATCTTCTGCGAAGAACGCTAAGTCATGCGCATCAGCCTAGCTGTTGTATCCACAGCATTTCGTCTGAAATGGAGGAAGCTTTATTTGTGACCTTGAACTGCCAAGTTGCCCTGGAGTGATTCAGCAGTTGATGGTGTCGATTCCGGAGCTGCCTCCTTGCACAGCTCTAGGAGGCGCTGCTCTCGTGGAGGGGCGGGGAAATATATATATATATATATATATATATATATATATATATATATATATATTATATCCCCTCCTGGAGATTTCTAGAGCAGCAGTCCCCATCTTAGATGTACATACCATTCCTTCTGCCTGTGTCAGAACTTCCCCAGACACTTCCCTCGGATGGCGGTGGGTGGGGCAAACTTTTCTTCTTAATTGAAGAGGAAACAAGCCACAAAGCTTATAGAAGTCCCCTCAAGAACGCATCTCGCTCATTTTACCGGAGGTTTGGGAAGCACTCCAGGCCAAATCAGTCCCTGGAAATCCATCCAAGAGGAGTTAAAATAGAAGGTCAAGCAGGGTGCAAATTGTTACATTTAACAGAGGGCAGGTTGGCAGGAGGTATTGAAATTGACGCCTTCCGAATTCCACTTCTCCTAAGGAAGCCCAAAATTGTGGCTCTGGAGATGTTCGTCCGGTCAACATTTATAAACATGAGAAGGGGGAGTGACCTAGATGCCCATCAACAGGAGACTGATGATGACTGCTGGTTAAAGAAAGAGGCTGTATGTTAATTCAGATATTACTTCTGGGGAGGAGAATTGGTTGAGGAGGAAACTTAATGCGTATTAACAGAAAAAGGTTAAATGCATATTGCTAAGTGAATGAAGCCAGTCTGAAAGGGCTCTGTACTGTGTGCCTGTACTGTACCATGCATCCTGGAAAAGACAAACCTATACAGAGAGTAAAAACATCAGTGGTTACCAGGGATTGGGGGTGGGGGCAGGGAGGAATAGTGGTAAGCATGGGGGGTGTTGAGGGCAGTGAAACTGTCCCCTGTGATACTGTACTGGCCCATCTAGGACACTGTGCATTTGCCAAGACCTGTAGAATGTACACCACCAAGAGTGAGCCCCTAATGTGGACTATGGACTTTAGTTAATAGTAATGTATCAGTACTGGTTCATCACTTGTTGCAAGTGTACCACACCAATGCAAGATGTTAATAATAAAGCCAACTAGGAGCTGGGAGAGAGGAGATATGCGGGAACCCAACTTTCCATTCAATCTTCTGAACTTTTGTCCTTTTTTTTTTTTAATCACTCTGGGCAATTTTTTTTTTTAATGGAGGAGCGAGGGATTGAACCCAGGACCTCACGCATGCTAGGTATGTGCTCTACCACTGAGCTATTTCCCTCCCCCTGTAAGCCTAAAACTTTGAAAAAATTAACTCTATTAATTAAAAATAAAAAAGCAGCGGAGGGAGGGGTAAATTAGGAGTTTGGAATTTGCAGATACAAACTACGATATATAAAGTAGATAAACAAGGTCCTACTGTACAGCACAGGGAACTATGGTCAATACCTTATAATAACCTATAATGAAAAAGGTTATGCATATAAATGTATAACTGAATCACTATGTTGTACACCAGAACACAACATTGTAAATCAACAGTACTTCAATTAAAAAAAAAAAAGTTCAAAAAACAAAACAAAAGCAAAAACCTGAGACTGGCATCTATTTTTTTGCTCCAAACTCATCTGTACTGTTTGACATTTAATTTATTTTTGAATCTTTTTTTTCACAAGGACATAGGACACAAATACAGAAAGGGTCATAGAACATGTAAACCGGAAGTAATGAATCACAGCAAAGCAGACAACTTTGCCATGGGATGCGTGTTTTGTGATTTAACATAAATAATATAGTACCAGAGGGTGATTTTTTATGACTTGCTGGGGAGGCAGTGCGGTGTGTTTCTTAAGAACATGGAAATCCCTTTTCTGCAGTTGACTCACTGGGGGCCCCAGCATTGTTGTGAGAGTAAGTGGAATAATACATACCCATTTTACAGATGAAGAAACTGAGGCACAAAGATTATACCTCAGCAGTAGAGTGCATGCTGGGCGTGCATGAGGTCCTGGTTTCAATCCCCAGTACCTCCATTAAATAAATAAATAAACAAACAAACAAACAAACAAACAAATAAACCTAAGTACCCCCCCAAAAAAACCAAAAAAATACTATTAAAAAGAAAAGCCTCACAGAGTCAGAAAGTGGTGGGAGCTAGAATCTGACCCCCAGGGCTTCAGTATTAACCACCACATAGAAGTTTTGTTGTCCATCCATCCTGCCCCCCATTCCTGAATATGCAAAATCTTTCTTATCTTAAAATACAGACTCCATGATGGCCTTGGAGGGTCACTGGTGTCGGAAAACCCAGGTAGGAAAATCCAGACGTGCTGCTAAGAGGAGGTAGGCAGCAGGTTCCAAAGTCATTTGTTCAGAACAATCCCAACTTTTGAAAAGTTAGAACAGATACCTGTTCTGTAGGGGAAAAAAAAAAAAACAGAAGGAAATCCACAAAAATACCGGCATTGGTGGAATTTGGGGCAACCTATTTTTTTTTCCTCACATAGTCTTTTCTGGAAAATGTTCACAAATTGTCTACAGTGAGCATGTAATCCTTCGGCACTCGGAATAAATTGTTGTCAAGAAAATGGAGGGATGTTATGATTGTTTGTGAAAGGTGACCCAGAGGACCAGAGGACGGGCAGCCTCTTCCGCAGGGACCTCTGCATTCCTGGGAAGGCTTCCCGCCCTCTCAGCGATGCTCCTTGCTGAGCCTGGCGGGGATGTTGGAAACTACGACCTCATCTTGGACCATGCAAGTGAGAGATGATCTGTGGAAACAAAAAACAGCTCTGACCCGAAACTTAGCCAGGATCTCAGGGGTCATGGAAAACAGTCCCGCCCAGCACAGGAATTTGCTTTGCAGGCTGTATGCAGCCCATTTTCTGTGGTTCTCTCTTAAAAGATCTGAGATAGTTGGTGTAGATGTTTCTTGGAGCCCTCACTTCAGGCCAGATGCTCAGCGGTTGGTCTGAACATTGCCCTCCCATCCTTGGAGGTGGGTGCTGTTGTTACATCCATTCTACTGATAAGACACTAGAGGCACAGTGGGGGAAGCAATTGCAACATTGGACTTGGCTTCTTTCTGAGAACACTGGATGGTGGGGATCTCACTACCTGACAAAGCACCCTGGTCGGTTACTGGTGGACTCCAGTCTGAACCCCTTATTCCTTGCGCTGGGAAGCCTGGAGGCTTCCATGAGGCAGAGGGGACTTTGAACCCACAGGTGTCCCCTTCGGAAGTCCAGCCGTCCATCTGCATCCTCAGATGGAAACTCCTCTTCCTGGGCCTGGCTCCCAGAGCTCTTCATCTGAGCACGTCTAACATCCAAAGACCTAAGAGGCATCTCCTGACATCTTTTGTGTGTTTGATGTGGGCAGATGTAACTGCTGGCAGCAAGTATTTAAAAACAAAATGAAGTCTGGCCATTTTTCATCATACAAGACGCCTGTGATAAGATTTCACTTATATGAAACATCTAGAATGGGCAAGCTTACAGAGACAGAAAAGAGAGTAAAAGTTACCAGGCTCGTGAGGGCAGGGGAGTTCTTCCTAATGAGTGCAAAATGTCTGCTTGGAGCGATGAAAAATTGGGGGGGCTAGACGGTGGTGGTGGTCGCATGACATGGTGAATGAAATTAATGCCACTGAACTATACACTTTAAAAATAGTTAAGGGGGAGGGTCGTATTGCTCAGTGGTAGAGCAGCGCTTAGCATGAGGTACTAGGTTCAATTCCCAGTACCTCCATTAAAAAAAGAAAAGGAGAATATGATCACGTGTTACCTTATCCCCGTCTTATGAATGTTCAGGAGGGTAGGTTAGTGGTTGCTCAGGGGATGGGGACAGGGGACGGGGGACTGAGAGCTAAGGGAACAAGAGTTTTTGAGATGATGAAAATAGTTTACAATTGACCATGATGAGGTTTGGATGTGTCTGTGATTATATTTTTAAAAGCCATTGAATTGTACACTGTACACGGGGCACTGAATGGTATGTGAATTATTTCTCAAGAAAGCTTTTTTTTTTTTAAAGAACAATTTTTGCTTCTGAGCTGGGGACGAGGAGAAGCTGCACGCCGAGGGCAGCCCAAGGTCCGCTGTCCATCCATGGGAGCAAATCTGAGAGACCGAGGAGGGAGGAGGCGCCTGCAGCTCAGCCCCCAAGGCTGAGGTCAGGTCAGCCCATCCCTGAATCAGTAACAGTTTCCTTTGTGGCCTTAGAGAAACAGGCTACAACCTTACTTAGTGGCCTGAACCCACAAAGGAGGTTCCTGTTGTGGGATCTCCCCTCCCACATCAGAAGTTTTTCCTTGTGGGTCTTTGAAGCAAGCAGTGTGGCTTTTGTGGCTCTCAGGTCTGGCCCTGCCCGCCTTGAAGACCGCCCGCCCTCTGCATCACTTGAGCTGGCCTCGTAATCCCAGTTCCCCCAGACCTTTGTCTTTACCCAGGCCACCTCTGTACCCTGGGGTGGCTTTGTCTTCACTGAACCTCATTTTTAACTTATCTCTTTAAAGACCCTGTCTCCAAATACAGTCCCATTCTGAGGTCCTGGAAAGTAGGGCTTCAACATATGACTTGGTGGGGGGGTAGGGAGGAACACAATTTAGTCCATAAAAGGAAGTGAGACAGGCAAGGAAGTAAAGGGGGTTTAGGATAGGGAAACAGTGGAGGACACGAACCTCAGGCATCCCACCAAAAGGCGGGGGAGCGGGGGTATTTATCCACCACCCCAACCTCCCGTCACCACTGGCTGAAGGTTGCTCCTAAGGGGACATGAGTTCTCAGGTATTTCTCCCCTGCTCTGTGTAACCTCCAGAGAAAACCATCTGACAAAGTCATCTGGATGTTGGAGGATCTCAGTGGCCAGGTCCTCATCTACCATACTTCTATTCATCCCTCAGCTTTTAGTGTCACCTCCACAGGTGGCCTTCCTTGATTTCCCCACCTTTTTCATGTGTGCTCATTCAAACCCAGGCCAATCTGACCCCAGAATCTGAGCACTTAATCCTGTGCCATAGTTGTCCCCAAGGTCACATCAGGGGATAAATGACCACTTTGCTGAGTCTTGGTGTCCTCAACTGTAAAATGGGAAGGATGTACCAGTGAGAGAAGAAAGCCAGGCTAGGTTCACAGCACAGGGCTGAACCTGGCATGCAGCTGCTGGGGTGGGATCCCAGGTCCATTTTGCCACCCATTGTACAATCTCCTCTCTACCTCCAGGAGCCACAAGCAGGATGGTTATGAGCACAGATCTAGAGTCACATAGGACTAAGTTCAAGTCCCAGCTTGGCCTGCTGTGTGTGGCCTTGAAACAATGACTTTATCTCTCTGAGCCTGAGGCTGATTTGTTGAGCAGCTACTGTGTGGCAGGCTCGGTTCTAGGACTGGGGACACAGAGGTAAGCAAGGCAGACAAGCATCCCTTCCCTCCTGGAACTGACAGCCTCATGGTGGAGGCAGTGGTGTGGGAGATGGGGTCTGGGGGAGACGATAATCAGATGTGTGATATAATGTAAAATGTCAAGGAGAGAGACATGCTGTGAAGAAAAATAAAGCCAGGGCAGAGGAGCACTGTTTTTTACTGGGTGGTCAGGAAAGGTGGCCTTTAAATAGAGACCCAAGAGAGGAGGTGGGGGAGGGGCGCTGTGGCTACCTAGGGGAAGAGCATTCCAGGCAGTGGGAACAGCATGTGCAAAGGTCCTGGGGTTGAACCATGTGTGGGACAAGGAGGCTTGCGTGGCTGGAGCTGAGTGAGTGGCAGTGGGGGTGAGGGTGGGAGTGGGAGGATATGAGGGCAGGGAGGTGAAAAAGCAGGTTGTGCGGGGCCTTGTGGGCCGCAGGGAGAATTTGAGTTTTTACACTGAGTTGGGGGGAGCCATGCAAGGTTCTGAGCAAAAGAGCAGAGGAAATATGCCATCTGACTCAAGTGTTCACTAGTGCCCCCTGGCTGCTACATGAGGGACAGAGTGTGGGGGATGAGGAATACTGGCTGAAGTGACTACACTGGTTCAGGCGAGCAGTGAAGGAGGCTGCTGCAAGGTGGGGGCTGAAGGATAGGAGAGAAGTGTTCAGATTCTGGCCAGATCCTAAAGGCAGAGCCAAGGAGCTTTGCACTGGGCTGTCTGTTGGGGGCAGGGGTACCGCCTGTAACCGATGCTGGGATGCGTGATTAATTACAGGTGCTGTCATCTGTGCCTGACCACAGACTCGTTTGCGGTGTCCCAGCACACAAGCAGGACAAACCTGCCATCTAATTTTGGCGAACCTAGTAGCCATATAGTGACCTCTTGCTCAAATCCGCACACCAGTGAGTGTGAGCAACTCTTTACAAGCTCGTGCACCTTCTGGGCTTCCTTTGCCGGGCGGGGGGGGTGTATACTTAGGTTTATTTATTTACTTATTTAAGTGGAAGTACTGGGAAATTGAACCCAGTACCTCTACCACTGAGCTATACCCTCCCCAACTTGGATTTCCTGTTTTGAAAACCAACTTTCTTGAGGTATGATTGACATACAAAAGCGGTGAACATTTCGAGCACACAACTTGATGAGTTTGGGTGGGCTCCTGATGAGTTTGGGTGGGCTCCGCTTTTCTGAGTTATCTGTTTCTTTTCTTGGCCCATTTCCTATATGGGTTGGGCAGGGGCTGTCCTGTTCTGGTTGATTTGCAGAAGTTCCTCAAGCCTTTACTGGCTTCAGACTTCACAAATGTTATCTCCCATAAAACAGGCAACTGGAAGATCCTTTTGATTAAACACAAATTCTGTCCCTTCTGCATCCGAGTCTCTGTCAAGTCTGCCCACTTTTCTCCATCTCTGCCCTTGGCTTTGTTCCTTCAGGCCACCACCATCTCCTTCTTGCTACCTTCTGTCTTCCCCATCCCATGTGTCCCACCACTGTAGAACCAGGGCACTCTTTCTAAAATGAGATTAAGAAAGGTTGTCTGCCTTCCTCTCCTGCTCTAAATCTTCCCATGGCTCCCCAGTGCCCTTGAAATAAAGTCTGGTTAGATCCTGCCAACTCCTCCAGTCTTCTTTCTCTCCAGTTTTCATATCAAAATGGATGATGGTGGTGGGAAGGGGAATAGCTCAGGGGTAGAGCCCATGCTTAGCATGCATGAGGTCCCAAGTTCAGTCCCCAGTACTTCCATCAAAAAAAAAAAAGTACCTTCATTTAAAAAAAATAGATGAATCTCAAAAACATCTCTGTACACCAGTCAAATAAATGCCACCCAGTTTTATGGATGTCTGTCCTCTGGGCCTTTGTTCATGCTGTTCCCACTGCCTGACTCCAGCGCAGCCTGTAGGTCTCAGCTTAGACGTCCTCTCCTCTGAGACGCCTTCCAGCTGGGTCACACCCCAGTGTCTGGGATCCCCCCACAACAGCTCTGATTACTGGGTTATCACCATCTGCTGTCCTGCCAGTGAGCTCCAAAACTCCAAAACACCCCCCAAATTTTCCCCCTTTGTAGTCAGCCCAGCCCCCAGCCCCAGGCACACACTGATCTGCTCTTCCACACCAGACATCTGTTTTCTGAGAATCTTATATAAATGGAATCATATGATACGTAGCCTTTTGAGTCTGGCCTCTTTCACTGCAGCATAAAGCGTTTGAGCACAGAGCTCTGTTGCCTGTATCAATAGTCTGCTCCTTTCTGTTGCTGAAGGACATTCCATTGAATGAATGGACCCAAGTGTGTTTCATATTCACCCACTGAAGGACAACGGAGTGTTTCCAGCTATTGGTGATTATGAACAAAGGTGCTGTAAATAATCACGTATGGGTTTTTATGGGAACATAAATTTTCATTTCTGAATACGCAGCAGAGGGTTTACTGGGTCATACGGTGGTTGCATGTTCTGTGTTTTAAGAACCACTGAGCTGTTTCCCAGAGTGGCTGCACCGTTTTGCATTCCCACCAGCGCTGACTGAGAGGTCCAGTGTCTCCCCAGACTCACCTGCACTTGGTACTGTCGGTATTTTTAGTTTAGTCATTCTAATAAGCAGGGAACAAGTCTTTTCTTTTTTTAATTTAATTGTTTTGTTGAGGGGGAGGTAATTAGGTTTATTTATTTACTTATCTACCTATCTTTAATGGAGGTACTGGGGATCGAACCCAGGACCTTGTGCATGCTAAGCACACGCTCTGCCACCGAGCCATACCCTCCCCCCTCCCCAGAACACGTATTTTAAGGCTGGCTCCACGGGAGGTGCAGGATTTGAACCTGAGCATCAGAGCCTGTAACCACTGTGTGGTGTTGCCCACTTTCCTTGGCAGAGCTGTTTTCTAAAGCTAAGAGAAGGAGTGGAGCTTAGAAAACTTTGCCCACCTAGAAGATGGCGTTTTGTTGAGGTCATTGCTGCTTGCTCCAAAAAGTTGCACTAAGGAGGAAATGCTGCCGGCAGGAAGGCAGCGTTCTGGGGCAAGAGGGGGCTCTGGGTTACAGTCCTAACTCTACTACTTGTCAGCTGGGTCGCTGGAGTCTTTCTGAGCCTAGCTGGCTCATCTGGTGAATGTCCCTCAGATATCACATCTCACAGAGGCCAAGTATTCCCCAGAGCCCTGGCCGGTAGGTGAGACAGTTCCTGCATCATTTGCTCCAGCTCCCCAGAGTCAACTCACGCTTCTGCTTCGAGGGTGGAAGAGGTGGCACAGGGAACTCAGGAAGAGAGAAAGTCATTGTAAGGGCCAGTCCAGGGGAGCCAGCCAGGCTGAGGGCTCTGGGAACTCCGGGCAGCTTGTTGGCCTCAGTTTCCCCAAAGGGACCAAGAATATGAGCCCATACTGCAGCTGGAGTATGACTAGATATGATGCAAAGTGTCTCTCCCTGGCATATTACTCCATGCTAAAAAGAAATGAGCTCTTTAGCTAGGAAAAGACAGGAGGCGGGGGTCGGGGGTATAGCTCAGTGGTTAAGCACATGCTTGGCATGCACGAGGTCCTGGGTTCCATCCCCAAGTGCTTCCGTTAAGGTCGGGGTGGGGGTGAGTTAAAAAAAAAAGGAAAAGACACAGAGGAAGCTTAAATGCATAGGACTAAGTGAAAGAAGCCAATGTGAAAAGGCTACATGATGTGTATTTCCAACCATGTGACATCCTGGAAAAGGCAAAACTATGGGAACAGTAAAAAGATCAGTGGTTGGCAGGGGCTGGAGGGGCCAGAGCACAGACAATTTTGAGGGCCGTGGAACCATTCTGTGTGATACACTAATGATGGATAGATGTCATTATAAATTTGTCCAAACCTACAGAAGATGCAACACAGAGAATGAACCCTAATGTGACCTAGGGACTTAAGTTAATAATAGTGAATCAGTATTGATTCCTCATTTGTAACAAATGTATCTCACTGAAGCAAGATGTTAATAATAGAGTAAGCTGTGGGAGGATTGTAGATAATTGAGCTGATAATATGGGAACTCTGCATATTATTAGCTCCATTTTCTGTAAACTGGAACTGCTCTAAAAATAGTCTATTAATTAATTTTTAAAAATACTGTCTCTCCTGTCTTGTACCCTAGCCCCACCAGTTTCTTGGAATTCTTTGAAGAGGCTAGCCAGAAAATCAATTAAATATGGGCATAGACATTTTCTTCTACTGTTTTCCACAAAAGGTGGCTTTCCGTCCACCTTTTTTCTGCATCGTGCTTTTCTCATTCCAGTCCATTCTGTGTGCTGCAGGGATGTCATTCTCATTGTTTCTTTGGTTGAAATCCGGGTCTCGCTCTTTTTCACAGCTGTGTGTTATTCCACTGTGCAGAGATAGTAGAGCTGGCCGCCTACAAATAGTCATTTCTGATCTTGGCTGTTTAGTTGACACTGCCATGAATATCTTCATCATTTTCTATGGAAAGACTAGATTTCAAGAACCTTCTGAATTCAAGGGTTCATGGTCTGTGATTTTGAAACATCTAGCTGAGTTGTCCTCTTTTGACACTTACCTAAGTATACCTCTGCCAGTGATGGACCCGAGAATCAGATTTTCCTGAAACAAACTAGAGGGCGTCCTTGCCCTGCTCTGTGCCCCTCCAGGGTCCCCCACTGCCCACAGGGCTACACCCAGGCCCCCACTGGGAGGTCCTGCAGGACCTGATCCCACAAACCCACCGCCCTCAAGTCTCATCCTCTCCTCCCTGCCCTCCACATAGATGACTTCCACTTCTCCTCATCTTTGCCTTGCTGGTCCCTCTGCCTGGAACTCCCTCCTTCCCAGATTCAGCCTGAATTTCTGGTCTTAGGACTGACATTATCTCTTTCCCATGTCTGGCATACAGCAGGTGCTCATACATGCTGCTGGAATGAATGAAGGAAGGGGGAGAGAAAGGAAGGGGAACAGGCTTATGAGACAGATGAGGGAGTCTGTAGGCCACCGGGAGGAGCATGGCTCTTTCCTGGGGCAATGGGGAGCCACAGCAGGCTTTAAGCAGAGAAAGGCATGTTGGGAAATTCCTCTTACCTGCAGAGGCCCTTTTTTGTGCCATGGGCCCTTGGCAGTGGAAGTTTGTAAGTGCATAAAGTAAAACCCAGGTGGTAAAGGAAATCCGTTGCAAACCCATTGCATGGGATACAGTGATCAAAATACGTTTTAATGATGAAATTTGTGCATCTTTCCTCCCACATTAAATAGCCAGGCCTGGTGGCAGATCTAGTGACTGTTATGATTAGAAGCAGTGGGGAGTGTGAGTGATGTAAGTTTTTCCCTGCCAAATTCATGAACGCCCCCCACCCGCTGCTGAATTCTATTTGCAGACCCCTTGGGTGTCTAGGAACCCTGGAGAAAAACTCCCAGATGTTGGAATGTGGCAGAGCACCAGAAATGAGCTAACTTGACAAAGGTGTCACCAAGAAGGATAAGGAGTGGTCACCAGGGACGATGGACACACATTCAGTTAGACAAGCGTCTGGCGGCTGGGCCATCTGTTCAAAAAAAAAAAAAACAGGAAGCCTGTGGCCTGCCCCACTGTCCTCTCTGGGCCCAGCCTTTGTCTTTGTGACTTAAACTCCCAAAGGCAGGCCTGGACACCCTGAGTCAGCTCCCAGATTCCTTCCCCGGCTCCGGAAGCGGCAGGAAAAACAATCCAACAAACAGCATCTCCCCAGGTTCTGCGCTCAGCATCTCCCAGGTTCTGTGCTCTCCTGACTGCATCTCAACGGCACCAAACGTGGGCACTCTGAGAGTGACACCCCCATTTCACAGGTGAGGAAACTGAGACCCAGAGAGGCACCCCAGATCAGCCATCCTGGCTGTGGTCTAGCCGGGGCTGGAATCCATGTCTCTTTAGACTCCGAGTCCTGCCTGGGCTCATTCCTACTCTGAACTCACCACTGACTGCAAGACACCTCTTCCTTCTTTCTTTCCTTCCTTCCTTCCTTCCCTCCTTCTGGGGGTCACCAAGTTGCCAAAATGTATCTGAAGAACCACAGGAGCGGTTTCCCTGAACACGACTAACAGACCCACCCAAATGTGTGTAATTTGAGGCTGGGGGCCGTTCCTCTCTCAGCCTCAGTTTCCCGGACCTGTAGGCAGATGACCAGGGGTGATGACACCCCCTCCTGGGGTGAGTCGGTGCCTGCACACAGCAGGTGCTCGGGAGATGCCTGCTGAACAAGTGTCCCTTGCAACCCCCTTTCCCTACCCAACCTTCTCAGCTGACTCCCCCTACGCCCCTCCCCTTGTGACAAGAGGGTTCCCAGCCTGTGGGCAGGAGAGCAGCGGCAGAGGGTAGGGGCCCAGGGCAAGTGTCCTATTCCTACAATTCCTGCTGTGGGCACCAGGGGGCAGTGGGCACCCACATTCAGCCTCCTGCTATGTGTCCCAGCGCCCCTCTGATGGTGGAAACAGTAGGCACCAAGGGACAGGGAGGCAGCAGGGTCCTCTGGCCACTGAACCCTGTACCACTCTGTCTCATTCATTCTCTTATAGATCACCTACTGAATGCACAGCCATGTGCTAAGCCCTGGGGACACAGCAGTGAATAAGGCAGAGAAACACCCTTGCCCTTATAGAGCTGGCATTTAAGTGGGAGGGACAGACATCATGGAACCAGGCAGTTACAACCAAGGGCGATCAGGGCTGTGATGGGGAACCCCAGGGGCTAAAAGGGAGAGACGGGGTGCAGAGGAGCCCCTGACCCAGCCTGGGCAGAAGAGAGAGGTGGTCAAGAAAGCCCTTCAAGAAGTGTGAGGCCTGAAGAAAGAATAGAAGTTCTTTCCGGTCAAGAGTAGAGGAAACGGTGTTCCAGGCAGAGGGTAATCAGTGCAGATGTCTGGAGGTAGCTGCCCCTGCCAAGAATAGAAAGCACACACATTACAATGCTACAATGATTCAAATAGTGGGCGGGAGGGTATAGCTCAGTGGTACAGCGCATGCAGGAGGTCCTGGGTTTAATCCCAGTACCTCCATTAAATAAACAAACCTAATTACCTCCCCTCTCCAAACACACACACACACCACACACACATAGTGGGGTCCTGGAACAGGTGCTGAGCAGCAAATCAGGAAAGCAGAAGAGAGAGAAATAAATATTTATGAAGCTCTAACTATGTGGTTCTAGAGAGCTCCTGGAGATGGATAACTCGGCCACTCAGATACAGCATGATCAGGGCTATAATGGGGGATGCACTGGCAGCAGTTGGAGGCAGGGATGCCTACAAGGGGTCAGACAAGGCATGAGTGGAATCGCGTTCCAGGAGAAGGGAACAGCATTGGGCATCCTCATAACTTCGGGCCATCTCTACAGCCCACCCCGACCCAGGGACCAGTGCAGTCCCTCCTCCCAGGTCTGCAGGCTGCCGCCATCAGACCCCACAGTCTGTTCTCCCACAGAGGAGGCCAAAGTCTCCACCAAACTTTGAGCAGCTTCTGGGGATCACCCCAGCCTCACCCGGCTGAGTCAGGTCTGGCCACACCCCAGAGAAGTACTACTTCGGCAGTCGGGTCTGGCAGGCACCGGGCTCCAGGTAGCTGGGGCAGGGCTTTTATCTAGAGGGATCCTTGAAGAAGTCATTCCACTAAGCAGGGCTTGGGGTCACCTGGCACATAGCCACCACTGGCTGGTAGTTGAAATCAGTTCCCACAGAGGCCTGGAGCTGCTGCTTCAGGGCCTGACGGACTTGCTGATGTCTGTGCCTCCTGCTGTGACTGACCACACGCCCTCATGGAGTCGATGAAACAGAGACTCAGACAGGTTAAGGGATTTGCCCTGGGTCACACAGCCTGGCCTGGATTGAGCAACCTGACTGGGATTTAGAGGCAACCACTTTGGGGTCAGGTTCCCTGGGTCACAGATCTGGAATCACAGACCTGACACTGATTCCTTGGGTGAAATGGGGCAAGTCACTCTGCCTCTCTGGGCCTCAGTTTCCTCATCTGTAAAAGGGGGGTGTGGGAAGGGGGGACAGCACATACACAGGCCCTGAGGTACAGCTGTGTGCCTTAGTGTTTAGAGCAACAAGGAAGAGGCGGGTGGCTGGGGTGGAGCGATTAAGGGAGACAATGGAAGAAGGGGAGGGGAGGGAGGTGACAAGAGCAGATCATGTGAGGTCTTGTGGGCCTTGGTGAGGACTTTGGCTTTTACTCTGAATGAGGTGGGAGCCACAAAGGAGTCTAAGTGGAGGTGTCTTCTGGCTGCCAAGGAGAAAACAAACTGTAAGGGGTGAGCGTAGGAGCTGGGAAGACCAGGTATGATGGGGGCTGGACTGGAAAGAGGCAGAGAGGAGTGGAGAAATCTGCCAGTCTTTGCTCATCTGCATGTTTCCTGCCGAGCACCTCCCAGCAGCCTGAAAGGCAAGGCAAGGACTTTAGCTGGTAAGGCTGCAGGTTGGGGTGGGGCACAGCAGGGAGTGATGGGGCGTCTCCCAGGCCAAAGTGGCTGGACCACTCCGGCAGGCGCATAGGCTGCTGACACATGTGTGCACATGTCACATGCCAGACTGGGAGTCACCCTGCTGTGCCCTCAGGAGCCTAGGGCTAAGTGGCAGAGTAAGAGGGTTCCCTCACAATCCAGGTCTCCCTCCTGTGGGCTCAGGATCTGACACTGATCCACTGGGTCAAGTCACTCTGCTTCTCTGGGCCTCAGTTTTCTTATCTGTAAAAGGGGGTGGATAATGACCACATTCACACACTGGAATGGAACAGCACATGCAAATGCCCTGAGGTAGAGCAGAGCCCTAGTACTATTCAGCCCCGAATTCTACCTAGCACATTTTCTGACCAGGATTTGAAGGGTCATCAGGAGGAGGCGCCTGCCTGTGCAAAGGTCAGGAGGTGAGCAAGGAGTTGGCACACACAGAGAATGAGTGGGGACTGGAGACTCCTCTAAGACTGCTGCAATGGGACTGGGAGAAGAACCATTAGGAAGAGACTTGAGACCACATATTAGCCAGGATGTCCCCACATCCTCCTTCCAGTGGAGGCGGCAGGGCCAGTCCAGCCTCCTGGACTGGCTCACTCAGGTCCCACCACCAGGTCCCGTGTCATATCTCTCCGCACCTCGGAGCCCAGCTGGACATCTCTGCCTCTCTCACCCTAGACTGGGAGCACATCTCACGGAGACCTCTGAGACCCGTAGGCAAGTGCCCAAACTCCCCTGTGCCTCAGTTTACTCATCTGTAAAATGGGGGGCAACGACAGTTCCTTCCACACGTGAGACCTGCAGGGCCCTGCTTAATAAACGCTGAAGATTATACTTTTTATAGTACAGATAGATTCCTGGCTAGAGGGCAGAAAGAGCATCCCCGGGGAGTCCGAGATCCCCCCCCCACGGCCTCAGTCCCGGCCCCCCTCCTCTCCTGCCCCCTCTGAGCCTCAGTTTCCCCATCCCAGCCCCGAAGGCGCGGACGCGGTCAAAGGACCCCGCACCCCTCCGGCCGGCAGGGGCAGCACGGAGCGGCCTGGGACACCCGGAAGGGCCCCGCCCCCAGCCCCGCCCAGCCCGGGCTGCCCAGAGCCGGGAGGCGGCGGCGGCGGCGGCGGCCACGGCGGGGACGGTGCGCGCGGCGGCAGCGGCGGGACGCGCGGGGCGCCATGGCGGCCGCCGAGCGCCGCGCCTTCGCGCACAAGATCAACAGGTAGTGCGGCCGCCGGGCCCACCTCGGGCCGCCCCCACGTGTCTGAGCCCCGCCCCGGGGCGGCCCGGCGCCCCCCAGCCTGGGCGCCCCCCATTCAAGCCCCTTCCGCCTTCACCCGGTCCGGCCCGCTTCCTCCGGCCCGGGGCGGCGGCGGCGGCGGCGGCGGGGGCAGGCGAGGAGGGCGACGGGGGTCCGGGCTGGGGGTCGCGTCGGGGCGGCGGGCGCGATGGCGTCTGAGGTCCTCCCTCGGAACGGGTGGGACTCGTGGGGGCGTGTCCGGGGGCCTTCCTGGAGGAGGCGGCGCGGGGAAAGCCTTGCCCGGCGCCCTCTGCGCCTCCTCCCCAGCTTCTGGCCCCTCCCAGGTCCCCGAGCCCCAGGGCGTGGGAGTTGGGGGCTCTTTTCGTCCCATCCTCTGTGCCTGGTGTGGGGCAGGGATGCTCCAGGCGCCGGCTTTTAGGAACTGAGATGGTGCTTCTGGCGTCCTTTGAACCCCCTCGGGAAGTTTCCCGTGCTTAGGACCCGCCAGGGTCCTGTGCCCAGCTGTCTCTGGGGGGTAAGGGACAGCTGGGGATGTCCCCCCGCCCCCAGCCCTGCTTCAGGCTCTCCCAGCACCGCCTGGACGCGCTGGAGATGCATGGGTGATTGAATAGAAGGAGTGGGGGCTGGGGACAGAACCAGCTGGTGGGCAGACGGGGGAGGGGACAGGCGCCAGGCGCTGGGGGATCCATTTCCTTGGCCACTGGAGATTGTAAGGCTCTGCCTGGGAGGGGGATGTCAGACTCTCTGGGGCTGAAGAACCTCCCCGTCATGGGGGGTCTGTGCCTCTGTAGTGGGTTCGGAATCTGCTCAGGAGTCCCCTCCACGGGGGACTACCCCCCTCGGTGAAAGAGCCTGTGTGTCCAGCACTAGCTTGATGGAGACACAAGAAAAGATCCCACCCTTGGGGGCAGCTATAGCGGGGGAGACAGAAGCAGCAGGATAAAGTAGATTATATGTTAGTGGTAAGTCGTAATGGGACTTGTGGGACAGAGAAGGGAGATGGGGAGTTTGGGATCTACTCTGGGAGGCAGGTCCGGAAGGCCTGGATGAGAAGGTGACATGAAAGCAAAGATCTGAAGGAGGTGAGGGAGGGGCTCATACCCAGATGTGGGGGAAGAGCAGTCCAAACACAGGGAAGGACAAGTGCAAAGGCCCAGAGGCAGAAGCAGGCATAGCAAGAGCAATCTGTGGTGGCAGAGCGAGGAAGGGTGCAGTGGGATCAAGCTGTGCAGGGCCTTGTGGAGAGGAGTTTAACTTTTTACCCTCAATGAGGTGGGAGCCATGAAGAGCTCAGAACAGAGGAGGGGCATTGTGACCTGGTGTCTGGGGCACAGTGGTTGGGCAGTTTTTACGTTGTTATCTGTCTGAATTGTCCCTCTGTCTGGGACCTTTGGTGTTTCTGAGCCTGGATACATGATTATTGTCTGTTTCTTTGCCTCTGGGTCCCTATGTCCTTGGGTCCTGGCTTCCACATAAGGGGAAAAGGGGCCCTGAATTCCGCCCTGGGAAATGGATACTGTAGAGCCCAGAGTAAGAAGAGCAGAGAAAGATCCTGGGATCCCAGTGAGCCACAATCAAATGGCTCAAATCTTCCAGCCACCCTCGGACAAATTCTCCACAGCAGCCTAGTGGGCACCCAGGCGTATACATGCTCAGACCTAGGCCTGTATTCATCAGCTGGTTCGCTCAATCATTCATTCCACAAATGCCATATTAACCTGAATATTAGACAGTCCCCTGGTTTCCTATTGAAAGGATTCTTTTAAAACAAAGATTTGGGGGGACAACTTAAAAATCCAGACTCTTATGAATGTAAATCACATGGACAAACGTTACTGCATGCAGCGGAAAGTTCATTTTTTCCACTTGTACTATGTAAAATAAAATCTGATCTAGAAAGGTGATAATGACCAACATTTATAATGTGCTTTGTGCATGCTGGTCCCCATCTGAGATGTCACTAATTGTCACCAGAGCCTGTTGACATTCGTAGAACTATTGAAACCTAGACTCAAAGTGTTTAAGTCACTCTCAAGGGTCTCTGGTAGGAAAATGATCCCAGGAGCATGTGGCTCCAGAGTCCAGAACAGTCTCAGAAACCTTTCCCTGCACTCATATCCCCAAGCGTGTCCATTCCTTCCTCCCAGGCACCTGACAGCAGCATCTTCATTCTCCCCTCAGTTGTCTGATGTGAGGCAATTTGCGTTTCTCACTTAAAGAAATAATGATTTGTTCAAGGGCTGGGAGTGCAATGAGATGTACATCAACAGAATCCCAAAAGTACCTCTGGGATTTCAAGGAAATCGCCCTCCCACCCTTGTCCTCAAATATATCTGCAAACTCGAGCACATGCCTAGATTATTTTTGGTACCTTTTAAAGAATTATGATGGATGACATGCATACAGAGAAATGCAAAGTTTAAAGAATTATTATGAAACAAATGCCAGGGGAAAAACCACCTGAGTGAAGACAGGGGCTGTCTCCACCTTCCTGAGCCTCCCCACTCCAGCACTCCCCTCCCCTGGTGATCTGTACTTGGCTCTGTCCCTCAGGGAACTGCCATGCTGATGGTGGTTACTGTCCCTTCCTCATTTGCATAATGGTTTCTCCATCCAAGTTATCTGTCTATGTCCTGTGGGTTGGTTTTGCCTGTTTAGAACATCCTACAAATGGAACCATATGGGATGTCCAGTCCTGTCTGCTAGCATAATGCCAGGAGGAGGACTCCTCTGTGCCGCTGCCTGTAGCCAGGCGTGTCCTTTTTCATTGCTGCATATTATTCTGAAGCTTGTGTGTTCTCCATCTTTGGTCAAGGAACATGTGAGTTGTTTCACTTCCGGGCTGTCATGATCAGAGCTGCGGTGAACATTCCCAGCCATGTTTTTCCTCCTGAGTATCTGTGCCTCAGAGTGGAATTGCTGGATTGGCAGATCTTCAACTTGGCTTGTTAATTACAGGTGGTTTTCCAGAGGGGTTCCCCTAGCAGTGGAGGAGAGTTCCGATTGCTCTGGATCCTTGCTGGCACTCATATTATTTGTCTTTAAGTCTTTCTGCCAGTCCAGGAGGGGTAGGGTGGGATGTAAAGAGGAATCTCTTTAGGGTTTTATGTTTATTCATTTTCTTCCCCACTTTTTGCAGAAGTGGGAACACAGTATCTGAGGCTTATGTCATTCTTGTTTCTGGTTTTATTGTCCTCCTCCCCTGAAAGGATAGACCTCTGTTAATCTAGCCAGTCCTGGGATGAGGTCTCACGTGAATTCCAGCGATGCCACTGCTTCATCTTTCCCCTCTGAGTGTCTCTTGAGCATCACCTGGGGGTGTTGAGTTTTCACCATAGTAGGGTTTATCTCACCAATAGCTGTAACCCACTACCTGATCTTTCCAGTTTCCCTTACTGAATTCTGAGATCACTTCAGGAGAAAAACCATTAAATCCAGCTCAAGATTTTGCCTCCTTTTTTTTTCTTTCTTTCTTTTTTTCTTTTTTTTTCTTTCTTTTTTTTTTTTTGAGTAAAGGTAGATTTATTTAGAAAGATACATACTGCATAGAGTATAAAGCAAGAGAAAGGCAAGGAAAGAGGTGTGGGAGTTGGGTGCTCAGGTTAAAGTAAAAGTAGGTACACACTCCATGGACAGAGTGCGGGCCATCTCCGAAGGGGAGGAAGCAGAAAAAAGGGCTGCCTTTGCCTCCCTTTTTGAAATGTGCTCCATGGGGGCATCTGAAGCAGATCTGATGGGGGCAGATGAGAAAGAAAGGAGTTTGGGATGACTCCCAGGTGTGGGTCCTGAGAATCCAAGAGGGTGGGGCTGCCCTTAGTGACACGGGGGGGATGGTGGGAGGGCAGGTTATGGTCATATTGCTGCAGGATACCTGCAGGACCCCAATGTGAGCATGCACAGGAGGCAGGTGAGACACAGGATGGATCTGAGGATTTGTTTAGACAGTTTTGAAGCACTGAGGCTGGATGGGACTGCTCTTGGGGAGGGGGGTGGCCTGAGTGTGGGCAGAGGAGCAGAGAAGGGGCAGGTTCTGGAGCCCCAGTTCTTGGCCCTGCTCCCTGTCATGGGTGACGCAGAAGAACTGAAGGACCTCCAGCTGGCCAGGGTTTGATTCTGGGCACCTCTGTGTTCTGCTGTGTGACCCTGGGTGCCTCACAACCCCTCTCTGAGCCTCACTCACCTTTGGTATAAAAACCAAGGTCAGAAATTCCAGTTCCCCAGGATGCTCTTTGAGGCAATGTGGTGACAGTGAGCCTTAATTGAGCACTTACTGTGTGCCAAGCCCTACACTCAGAACAGCTTAGTAAGTGATGGGTACTCTCCCAAACCCAGAGGTCCAGCGAAGGGAAGTCACTCACCCCAACTTGTCCAGCTCCAAGTGCAGAGCCCTGTGACCCAGTAAACTGGCTCCGTGGCCGTACCGTTATGGACCCAGCCTTTTCCCACTCTGGGGGCCTCACTCTGAGGCCACTGGCAAATGAAGCTGGAGGCCCAGCTTCCTACCCACCCCCTGCTCTGGGGCAGCAGCTGCAGAACAGCTGGGACCAGGGCACAGACAAGTCCAGCATCTTTCATAACTCACCCCTCAGCCCTGCGTGCCCAGGCTTCCAGAGGAGGTGGCCCCAACCTGGGGGATTTGAGGACAAATCCCTAATTTTTCACATCCTTTGAATTTCCTGCAAGCTCCTCTTCCCCTCCCCTATCCCCCACCCAAGCCAATAGAAGCAAGACTCTGAGACAGTTGACAGAGGCAATAGAATACAGGGACAGAGAAGGAAGGAGGCTGGGGATCAGGGTTGTGGTCAAGTTTTGTTTGAACCACGTGGATTTGAATTCAGAAGCTTCCAGACAGGCCTGAAGCTCTCAATTGGCCCTACCCTACCCGACACCTGCCTTGCCTGGGCTTACCACACATATCCATCTCATTGGTGGCTCACAGCTGTGTTTGCAGTCCTCAGCGTAGCGCTGTACAGGGCACAACTTTTCATTAAGAAAATTTCCAAGGAAAGAGAAAAATGAGAAGTAGGAGGACTTGAGGCCTAAACCCCTGGGCAATTGCCTTCTTGATTTTAAGAGACCAAGGCCCAGAAAGGTTGTCCCACCTGCCTGAAGCCACACAGCTAAACGATAAGGGGCTTCCCCCAATTTACAGAAGGTTTAGGCAAGTTGAACCAAGAGGGAGATTGGGAGGGATTTATTCATTCCATCAAAAAAGTGCATTTATTGAGCATTCACTAAATGTGGGGTTCAGCGCTGGGGCCTCTGTGGGAACCACACAGTCCTAGTTCTGTCTTGATGAGGGAGCAGGGTTCTCCATCCCCAGAGCACAGAGCCCAGCCTCAGTGCCTTCGCACCTGCTGTTCCCTCTGGCTGGCACACTCTTTCCCTGGATAACTGCCTGGCTCTCTTTCTTGCCCCTCCTTCCAAGCTCAGCTGAAGGAATTGAACCTGGGGAGTCCCTGCCCCTTTAGGGTTCATTCCAAACTCCTGTGCTGGCCCCTCCCCTGTGGGTCTTGCCCCTTCACTCTCATCCACTGTGACTTTGAAGGCCAGAGCAGATGCTGGGGCGGCCCAGGAAGGCCACGGCACTGACCTTGGTTGCTGGGTGATGCTCACACGGTCAGCCCCATCTCAGACTCCCTGAGAAGGTGTGTGTGTGTGGAGCACCTACTGATTGCCAGGCCCCCTGCTCAGCTCTGCATAACAGCCATGTGAGGCCTGGGCAGCTACAGATGGGAAAACTGAGGCTTAGACGCAGGAATGACTTGTCCCCCAAGAGTAGAACAGGGCTCACTTCCTGGGTGGAGGCCAGGGGGCAGGCGCCAGGGTAGGCAGAGGTCCCCCAAATGAAGAAGTGGAGGCCAGGGGCCAGCAGGCCTCTCTCCAGGCCTGGAAGCCAGTCCAGGCAGGGCAGGACTCAGACCCCTGGGGCCAGGTGGGAAGAGAGAAGTGGGGATCAGTGACCCTCAGGCCCCACCCAGTGGGAGCTCCCGATCTGTACTTGGAGGCAGGAAGAGGGTGCAGCAGGCGATGAGTCTGCCCCAGCCTTGGGACCCACACACAGATTGGAGGATCCCCGAGACCCGGGTTCTTTTGGCCTGTGGTCTGTTTTATTCTTTCTGCAGCCTGGAGTTTCCTCTCTCCAGGAAGAGAGAACTCTGTTTCCTCTCATAGAGTGAACATGTTTGCCCCAAAGCCTGGGTTCCCAGGGCCCCACTGCCCAAGTTTTCCTGCCCTCAGTGGCCCTCTTCCTGTCCCTGCAGGACGGTGGCAGCCGAGGTGCGGAAGCAGGTGTCCCGGGAGCGCAGTGGCTCGCCCCACTCCAGCAGGCGCTGTAGCAGCTCCCCGGGGGTAAGTATTTGGGAGGTGCATCCTCCCCGCCACCCTCTGCAGGAGTAGGGGTCCCCTCTGCCAGGGTTCTGTCCCACCCACCCCTCCTACTAGTGCCCTGTCCTATGGGGAAGCTGAGGTGACTGCTGGGAGGGACCCAGCTGTGGCAGGGGAGGGGTCCCTGTCCGGCCCAGCACTGTCCTTGATTCCTGTTCCCAGGGAGCATGAGTGGGGAGGGTGGTCCCCCCTCTCTACAGCTGTTTCCTTGGCTGGGGAAGCAGCCCTTTGGGTGGTCAGGGGGGAGAGGTTCCAGCCTGCTGTCGCGGCACCTCCTGCTGCCTGGACCACCCAGATGGGGATGGTGGGGCCGGAGGCCTGGGGGGATGGGAGGTGCTTCTGACTGCAGTGGGCAGGGGGTGGGGCTCTCTTGCCCCAGGACCTTAGGAATTGTCTCTTGCTTTGCTGCCCTTCCACCATTAGTTTCCTGTCCCTCCAGGCACAGGGTGTGATTTCCTGCCTGGAAAGAGGGGGCAGGGCCAGCCAAGCTGGGGTGGGGGTGGAGCGGCTGAGGTTTCTGTCCTCCGCGGCCTTTCTGCGGCCCCTTCACAGCTCCAACACCCTCCATGGCTCCCACTGCCCTCATATTCTTCCAAGGTCAACCCAAGCCCACACTCACCCTCCAGTCCCCATGCCCAGTCCCCAGGGCAAGGGTTATAGCCACTTTGCTCTGACCCAGGTCCCACTGACTGAAGTCATCGAGCCCCTGGACTTCGAGGATGTGCTCCTGAGCCGACCACCAGATGCAGAGCCTGGGCCACTCCGGGAGCTGGTTGAGTTTCCAGCTGACGACCTGGAGTTGCTACTGCAGCCCCGGGAATGCCGCACCACAGAGCCCGGGATACCCGAGGACGGGTGGGTTCAGCCGTATAGCACACTGTCCATAACTCCACTCTGCCTCTGTGCCACCCAACACACCCTTTCAGCCCTGAGTTCATCCCTTGGTTTGGCTGTGTGACCTTAGACAAGTCCCCTTCCCTCTCTGAGCCTCTATCTCCAAATCTCTGAAACAGACAGAAGGACCGGCCCCACCTCACAAGCCACTGGAAAGATTAACCCTGGGCCCTGCCTCTGTTTACCCTGATTGTATTTTGTACAGAAAGCTGGATGCCCATGTGAGGGCAGTGGTGGAGATGTACACTGAGGACTGGATCATCGCCCACAGGAGGTTGGTCTGGCTGGGGGCAGCTCAGGGTAGAGGGTCAAGAGGCCGGGTCTGAGCCCAAAAGAGCCCACTGTCTTTAACTGGTATTCCTGTTTGTCCACGGTCCCTGCAAGTGTAGCTGGACTTCTCTGGTGAAGCACAGGGAGGGTGGATGGCCGTGTAGGCATCACAGGAGACTTGCGGGCATGTCAGCACATTGGGGAGCCCTGGGGAGCCCTATTCCTGCTACTCACCCAGCCCCGCCTCCTCCTAGGTACCAGCATCTGAGTGCAGCATACAGCCCCATCACCACAGAGACACAGCGAGAGCGGCAGAAGGGCCTCACCCGCCAGGTCTTTGAGCAGGACGCTTCTGGGGATGAGAGGTCTGGCCCAGAGGACTCGGTGAGGGAGCCACGGGCAGGGGTCACTAAGGGGGTATATGTGTGTGTGTGTGGGCTGTGGCCCCAGCTCTCAGTCACATGTGATGGGAAATGACCCAAACAGCCTTGAACACAAAAGGAATGTATCAGCTCCGTGAGTGTAAAGTTAAGGGTAATCATTTTAAGCAATTATTATGTACTTAGTGTATACTGAATGTTTTATACTTGTCCTCATCTTTCATCCTGTGAGGCAGGGCAGCACTCATTTTGCAGATAAAGAAACTGAGGCATGGCAAGGTTAGTAGAGGGCTTTCACTGGCTTGCTGATTCTTGAGCCTATGTTTTGTCAACCAACATTTATTTAGTGTCTGTTTTTCACCAATAATAGTCATACCAAGAATTATCGTTATTGTTTCCATTGTTAATATTTATAGATATAGATGGGGAAACTGAAGCCCTTAGAATTAGAGTCAGAGACCTAGGGTCACAGAACTAAGCTGTGATTTGAACCAGGGTAGCCTGGCTCTGACCATAGCTGAGTCTGGACGGTCAGGCAGGGTTGTGGGCCAGAGATAGCCACAGTGAGACGAATGCTCGCTCCCCTGGCAACGGTGAGCAAAGCCCCAGGGAAAGCTCTCATTGGCCCAGCCCAGGCATATCCTGGAGCCAATCCCGGGGTGGGGGGGGGCAAATGCTGTGTTCTGATTGGCCAGCCGAGGGTCACGTGAAGCCGAAAGTGGGAAGTAGTCTCCATCAATAACAAAGGAGGGGGGCTTTCCCAGACAGCAAATTCTAGAAGGAAGGGTCAGCAAAGCCCTCAGGTGACCCTTGTAGGGGTGACCCCAGCTCCTGGCCCTCAGCTTCCCTATCTATAGAATGGGCGTGAAGACAGTCTCACCTGAGTGGGATGAAGAAGGTGTATGCAGCTAATGCTCAGTGCTTGGCCGTTCTCCACTAGCAGGATGACCCCCGGCATTCCTCAAGCTCCCCAGACGACACTCCACGAAGCAGCGGGGCCTCTGGCATCTTTGACTTGAGGAATTTGGCAGCCGACTCATTGCTGCCCTCGCTGCTGGAGCGTGCAGCCCCGGAGGACGTGGACCGGCGCAATGAGGCCCTGCGGCGGCAGCAGCGGCCCCGCGCTCTGCTCGCCCTCTACCCAGCGCCGGACGAGGTGGGTGCCGGCTCGCCTGCAGCAGGCCTGAGGCCAATGCACATCCGCCTTGCATATATCCCGTTATGTGATCCCACTAACATTTACTGAGTGCCTACTGTATTCCCTGCGCTTTTATTCAATGGATTTTACTGGATGCCTACGAGATACCCCTATATTCATCCAACCAGCATTTATTGGGCACCTACTGTGTACTGCTTTATTTACTCAACCAATACTTACTATTGCCTACGAGTATATAGTTTTCTCTTTAATCAAACGGCATTTAATCAACCAGTATTTATCGAGCACTTACTATATATGCCTATATTTATCCACCCAGCATTTTATTAGGGTACCTATTGTGTACTCAATATTTTTATTCAATGACTTTTATTTTGTAATTGAAGTATAGTTGATTTACAATGTATGTTTCTGGTGTACAGCATAGTGATTCAGTTATACGTATATGTATATTCTTTTTCATTATAGGTTATTACAAGCTACTGAATACAGTTCCCTGTGCTGTACAGTAGGACCTTGTTGTTTATCTATTTTGTATACAGTACAAAATTCAATGATTTTTATTTATTTTATATATTCCCTTATATTTATCCGCCCAGCATTTATTGGGCATCAACTATACACGTATTTATCCAATCAATATTAATTGTATGCCTACTGTATGTCCTCTATTTAATCAAACAGCATTTGAGCAATATTTATTGAACACTTACTATATATGCCTATATTTATCCAACCACCTTTTATTAGGCATCTAGTGTATACATCTTTGTTTTAATTCAGCCATGTATCCAGTGCTTGATGTATATACCTTTATTTATTCAACCAGTACTTATTGGGTGCATAGTATATATCCCTATATATGTTCAATAAGCATTAATCAAATGCTTTCTGTATATGTCTATGTTTATTCAACCACTTTTTAGTAGATACCTACTATATACCTCTGTATTTATCTGACCAACTTGTCTGAGTGCCTGTTATTTCACAGGCACTGGGGATTCAACCATGAACAAAGCAGACGCAGTCCCAGCCCTCCGAGTTCACAGTCTAGGGGAAGAGAAACCTCCCTACCCGGAAATTACAACCCAAACAGAGTAGTGCCATAATGAGGTGCATGTAACTGTCCCTCACACGGCCCTCAGTGTCCTAGCCATGTGGCCTGTTGCAATAGGGCCTGGTGAGCATCTGTAGGAGGGGGCCACCCAGGCCTCAGGGAAGGTGTCCTAGAGGAGTGCCAGCTCAACTGACCTGACAATGAGCAGGTGGAGAGACAAGGAGGAAGGGAGAGGAAGGGCATTCCAGGCAGGGGGAACAGCATGTGCAAAGGCTCAGAGGTGGGGACCAAAAGAAGTTTAGTCAGGCTGGGGGTTGAGCCGGTCTTACACCACACATTTCAAGCCCTTCTTGGAGGACTTGTACCAGCTGCCCCTTTGGCTCTTGGCAGGATGAGGCTGTGGAACGCTGTAGCCGCCCGGAGCCACCCCGAGAGCATTTTGGACAGAGGATCCTGGTCAAGTGTCTGTCGCTCAAGTGAGTGTGCTGATTCGCCCCTCCCTTCGGGCAGGCCAGCCACGTGGGTTACAGTGCGGCTCACACTTGGTGCTCACTATGCAGGCCACGCTGTTACCGTTAACAGCCCTGAGACCCAGGAGGGCACCCGTGGGTTTTCAGGCTGGAAAATAAAACTTCCTTTTTCATTATTCAAAGCCACGAATCCTAAGCTCCGGTCGTGTGCCAGGCACAGTTCTCTGCCCGCTATACGTCCTATCTCTGATCTTCACAACATTGTGAAGTGGGCCCAGGTGGGAAACTGAGGCACAGAGTGGTGAAGACCTTGTGCCCAAGATCATATGACTTGTGAGGCTGGAGCTGGCTCTCGCTCACTCTGCTGCTGGGAGCCAGGCTGGAGGGGGCATTGGGGACCCTGGGCCTGGCTTCCAGCCGCCCAAGGCCGCCTCCACAACAGTCCCTGGGAGCAGCCAGAGTGCATGGGAATGGAGCTGAACAGGATGTGGCCTTGGACCTGAGCCCTGCCCCTCCCCACTCTGAGTTCCTGCCTGGACTGGGGCAGGAAAGGGAGGCCCCAGCCTGGCCTGAGGCCTGGGTGGGCCGCCTGCTCAGACACATGGGTTGGGAACATGGGAGCTCTGTGGGCTTATCCAGTCATTTGACAAACGCTCAATATCTGCTGTGTGCAGGCTCTGTAACTGTGGGATGACCACACAGGGCTGTCTAGGTGGGAACACAGCACACACAAAGCCTGGGGATGTCTGGAGAGAGGAAAAATGAGGCTGCTAAGAGGTGGGCAGGGCGGGACCACACAGGGCAGTGGGGCGCCTCAAATTTTAAGTTTTAAGATGTTTCCTTAGAAGGCATGTGGGTGGTGAGTGGGGCCCAGTGGGGCAGAATGAGGCAGGAAGGAGGTCCCCAAAAGGAGACCATTCAGGTGAGCAAAGAGGGGACTCAGCCCAGGATGGAGGACACCCCAGAGAGGGGAGACAAGGAGGCCCAGGAGTTGAGAATTTCCATATGGGGCAGGGGTGGGGGAGGAATTGACGTCTCAAAAGCTGTCTTCACGCCAACCAAATAAGGGCTCTGTGTGCATTACTTATTAAGGGAGGAAGTGGTGGTGGAGGGAAAAAAAAAAAAATCTATTTGTGCCTCAGTTTCCCCTTTTGCAAAATGGGATGGGCCTTTCTTGCAAGCCCTGAAATGGCGGTTCTGCATGACCCAGTGGAAATCAGATGCCCACCCCCTGCCCCACAATGCAGCGACCCTGGGCTGGGCCACAAGAGGGATTGGGGTGTGTGGAGGTAGAAGTTTCAGGGACAACCTCTGCCATTCACTGCAGGTTCGAGATCGAAATTGAGCCTATCTTTGGCATCTTGGCCCTGTACGATGTGCGGGAGAAAAAGAAGGTAGGAGCCCCTCTCTTCCCCTTCCTCCCACTCCTCCTCCGTACTGTAGGGTGGTGGGCTTCCTGGAGGTGGTGGCCCAGCTGCCTCTCGTACCCTCAGATCTCAGAGAACTTCTACTTTGACCTGAACTCGGACTCCATGAAGGGGCTGCTGCGGGCCCACGGCACCCATCCCGCCATCTCCACCCTGGCCCGCTCCGCAATCTTCTCCGTGACCTACCCCTCGCCTGACATCTTCCTGGTTATCAAGGTACCCGCCGGGGCTGGATAAGGCAGTGATAATGTTGGAGGCCATGGGCATGGTCCCTGCTCTCATGGAAGAAAACAAACATGTCACCAAAAGGGGGATCAGGGCTGTTGTGGGGGAGCAGAGGCAGCTGGGTGAGCCTGGAGGAGGCACCTGACTCAGCCCAGGCGAGGAGAAATCACCAAGAGCTTCCGCAGAGAGGTCACACCTGAGCTGACACCCATGAGTCGGCAGCCTAGGGGGAAATGGCATCTGGTATGTGTGGGTGGATGTTTAAAATGTTTTTTTGAGAGTCTTTCCAGTTTATTAGGGGAGGAAAGATCTAGTTGGTACATTGGTTTGGGATTTTCTGTTTTCAGGAGTGAGCTCAAATTTCCTTTCCTAAGACGTTCGGTTGAGTTACAGTAATGACATTAATTGAGTACCTCCAGGCAGGCCTTGCTCCCGGTCAGTCAGACTTCACAAGGATTCTGGCCTTTGGTCCTCACAGCAGCCCCAGGAGGTGGAGGTTGCCATGGGGCTCATTTTACAGATGGAAAAATGGAGGAATGTGCTCAGGGTGCCGTAGTCCCCGAATAGTCATGATTGGAGTCCAGGCTCAGAGCCATGCTTGGAGTGGCCTCCGTTTATACCAACAAAGAAAGATGTAAATGTGCGGATAACATGGAGTCTTGGGTTTGGGGCCGGTTTCAAAGGGTGGGGAGGGGGCAGCTGGTTGGGCAGGCTGACAGCTAGCACTCAATCTTGAGGACAGTGGGAGCCATGTTGGAGGTGTTGGAGCAAGAGCCCTAGCTGGATGGAATGTATGGAGGGCCGTGAGGGTCAGGGAGGTTGGGGGTGGGGTGAGGAGGTTGGGGTCCTGGCAGTGCCTCATTGGGCCTGCCTGCCCCTCAGCTGGAGAAGGTGCTGCAGCAGGGAGACATCAGTGAGTGCTGCGAGCCCTACATGGTGATGAAAGAGGTGGACACAGCCAAGGTAAGCGTGGGAGGCTGGCCGGGTGGTGATGGGGTCACCCGCTAGGTAGCGGCAGCAGCGATCCTGGATTCAGCAGCTCTCGGGCACTGAGCTTGTGGGGTGTTGGGGGGGCGTCTCCCCGCAGAACAGAGAGAAGCTGGAGAAGCTGCGTTTGGCCGCCGAGCAGTTCTGCACCCGCCTGGGCCGCTACCGCATGCCCTTCGCCTGGACGGCCGTGCACCTGGCCAACATCGTGAGCAGCGCGGGCCAGCCCGACCGCGACTCTGACTCTGAGGGCGGTGAGGAGGCGGGGCCGACGGGCCAGGGGCGGGGCTACCGGGGAGGGGAGGGGCGCCCTCTGCTGGCCGGACTTAGTACCAGCCCTGAGTCCAGAGGTCTCTGTCCCTCCCTGCCTCTCTATCTCCGTCTCCCTGCATCACTGTCACTGTCTTCTCTAGAGCGACGACCTGCCTGGACTGACCGCCGCCGTCGGGTGCCCCAGGATCGGACGAGCAGTGGGGATGATGCCTGCAGCTTCTCTGGTTTCCGCCCAGCCACACTAACTGTCACCAACTTTTTTAAGCAGGTGTAGTGGCTGCGGGGCAGGGGGCTGAAGGAAGGGTGCCCAAGGACACCCTCCCATTAGCCTGTGGCCGCATGGGTTATGGGGACCACAAACTCCTTGGCCCTAGTTCACGGGGGTGGGTTTTGTGCAGGAGGCTGAGCGGCTCAGTGACGAGGACCTCTTCAAGTTCCTGGCTGATATGCGTCGCCCCACATCCCTGCTGCGGCGCCTGCGGCCCGTGACTGGTGGGTGGCGCGCCCCGTAGATAAGACATGTCACTGTCATACAGCCACTCAACAAACCCACGCTTGAATACCTGCTGTGCCAGGTCCTGGGGACCCCCATGGTGACTGTGATAGACAAAGCCCCAACTTCAGGGGTGGACCTTCTAATGGGGGCCAGAGATGAGAAACAGAATAAGACAGATAGTGGGTTAAATGAAGGATGTGATGGGCAAAGCTGATTAAAAGTGGGAGCAAGAGACAGAGCTGAGGGCAACTTCTGGCCTTGGCACCTGAAGAGGGAGTCAGAGCCCCAACCCGAAGCCCAGAGATGGGGCCCGGTCAGAGGCTCCCAGGCAGATGCAAACTGGCTGCCCGCTCCCCAGCCCAGCTCAAGATCGACATCTCTCCGGCTCCTGAGAACCCCCACTTCTGCCTCTCCCCGGAGCTGCTTCATGTCAAGCCCTACCCAGATCCCAGAGGCCGGCCCACCAAGGAGATCCTGGAGTTCCCTGCCCGTGAGGTCTACGCCCCCCACACCAGCTACAGGTATAGCCTCTGGGGCAGCCAGGCACTTGAGTGGGGGCATTCAGGCATCGTGCAGAGGGGGATCTCCTTTCTCTGACATGCACAGACACCAGGGTGAGATGCCACTGCTCTGCTTTAATGTGGGGCCTGTAGGCATGAAGGAGCGTGTCCTTCCTCCACCCCTTCTCAACGGGGCCGTGTCCTCTGCTGTGTCCCCGCCTGTATCTGTCGCTACTCCTCGGCTGGCAGCGGGTCCCAGCACCCTGGCCGACCCCAGCGGATAGACAGGTCCTCCTCGGGCAGGGGGTGCCTGGGGCGTGGAAGCATCCCTCGATGCATGACTGGTCCTTACTTCTAGCCAGGCAGGCTCAGGCCGGGAGTGCCGCCATGTGGAGTCTGGGAGGGAAGTGCGGTTCAGCCAAGGCAAAGGGATCCCCATCCAGTTGCCCTGTTCACCACTCTGTCCAGCTGCCCCACATGCCCAACCCTTGCCAGGCTTACCTCTCCTGAATCTGTCTCAGCTGCTGCTGCTGGGCCACCATCTCCTGCCTCTGTCGCTGCACGTGGCCCCTGAGGGCCCACACGATGTGGCTCTGCTTGTCAGCGTGGGCCTGTGGGGTCAGGACAGAGACCTCAGCTGGGGACTGCTGTACCTCCTATCCCTTGACCCTGCCCAGCCCCATGCTCCCCCTTGCATCTGTGTGGCCTGGCCACTCTCTGGCCTCAACTTCCTCACTTGTAAAATGGGGAAGAGATAGGACTTGCTTTGTAGGGCTATTATGAGCATGATATGGGTTATCTTAGAGGGCATAAAACAACGCTGGGTGCTTAATGGGCATTCAAGAAATGCTCTGCTAGTATGCATGTACTGAATAACTACCATGTGCCCCGCCCCAGGCTGAGGATTTTATCTGCATCCAGTCCCTGGCTCTGCTTTGAGACATCATTTGTTGCCCATATTTGCAAATAGGGAAACTGAGGCATGGGAAGGGGTATGGGTTTTTGCCCAGGGTCACACAGAGTAGAGGCCATGGCTCTGAAAGGCTGACAGCAATTGGGGCTGGGGGGGGGTCTCTGGGACAAAAAGTTCAGAAATGAGATCTGGTTGTAAATCAAGTTCTTGATTCCCCAGCTGGGAACCCCTTACCTTTAAGGCCTCAAATTCTTGGCGGGCAAGGCCCAGCCAAGCACCCCTTAGCTGGACTTCTAGCCGTGTCACACTCTCCCGCAGTACCCGCAGTCCCTGGGCCGCTTCCCCCAGTGCCTGGGCTGTGGCCTCTGCCTGCAGCTTTAGAGTATCCTCTTCCATCTGATCGATAGATCATAGCTGTTAGTAGGATGACCCACTGGTACTGGCTTGATTTTAATGCTTGAAGTTCTATATTTCAGAATCTCCCCCAGTCCTGGGAAAACCTTGATAGTCACCCAAGGTATAACTCCACCATAGACTCATACCCACCCCACAGTACCCCCACTGCAATGCCTACCTGCATCTCTAACAGGCTTGCACGTAGCTCCTGGGCTGCATCCTGGCCCTGGCTGACCTCCTGCCCCAGAAGCCCCAGTGCCTGGCCGTAGAGGCCCAGGCTGTCCCCGGCCTCTGTCAGCTGTGCCTCCGTGGTCTTGTACACACCATTGAGAGCCTGGCTCAGCTGCAGGGCCCCGTGGAAGAGCAGAGTCAGCTCCTCATGCTGTGCTGGCTCCGAGCTGCTCGTGGAGGCTACTGGGGCAGGCCGGGCCACCGTTGCCAGGGCACACAGCAGGGACAGCATGAGCACGGGCATGGCTGGGAGGCAGGGGGGTGTGGCCACAGCACCACTGCTGCTGCCTTTTATGCCTCAACACCCCCCTTAACCTCCAGTCAATCGTTAACTGGCCAGCTGGGTGCCTCGTGTTGTGCAAGGGCCTGGCAATGATGTGACAGTTGCATCAGGCGAATGTGTGGCTGGGCCACTCTGGGATCACGCTGGATGGGGCTCAAGGCCAGGTATGGCCTGGGGGCACTGGGAGAGGACAGACCCAGGCTCCACTGGGGGACCCTAAGCTCTGAGCCTTGGTTTCCCACCCTGCGGATAGGCATGGCAGCATGTGGTAACAGTGGTAACAGTGAGGCTTTTGTGAGTACAGACGGTTTGCGCAGAGCTGTTCCACTGCCCTTACAGCAGCTGGTCTCCTTGTATCCTTCCCACAAGCCCTCGATGCTGGGATCTTTGTTGGCCTGATCGAGCTAGGGGAGCAGGTGCAGGGGGTGGAGACTCTCCCAAGGCCACACAACCTGACTCAGGACCTGCACATGCCCTGGATCAATGCTAACTGTCATTTTTCTCCCTGGATGACAGTGAGAGCCTCTGTTTCCCTGCCTGTGAAATGGGGGTGATGTGAGTCCTGCCTCACAGGCTGCTGGTGAGAAAGTTGAGTGCTTAGAACAGAGCCTGACACACAGTAGGAGCCACGTTAGTGTTTGGTGCAATTATTGACATTATTGTTGTTTACGGTCAGCTAGGTATTACAGAGGTTCAGCTAGAAGGCTGGTTTCCCCCATTATATAGATAGGAGGTTTGGGCTTGTACACAGTTACCCCTGAGGGAGGGGGCAGAACTCTAACCCCAGCCCAGTCCTTGCCTCCAACTCCAGCCTCAGTTTCCCCACCATATTACTTTAGTGGCCTCTTCTGGGGGAAGGAGCAGTCAGGCTTCTGAGCTGGGTGATGGGCAGGTCAGCCTGGGCGAGGCTCAGGCCCAATGCTGGCTGCCTGGACCACCTTCTTGGAAGCCTGGCCCTGAACACCCATCTGTCCCCTGCCCTCTGCCTCACAGTGCCCCCTCAGTGCCCCCAAAGTCCCTCTGCGTTCCCACCCTCTGCCATCTGTTCCCCCACTCTCTGCCAGTCACTTCTCCCACCTGATACTCATCATTGCCCCTTACCTGGCCTTCAGTGTCCCAGCTCTGTGGCTACTGTCCCCCTGGTTCCAGCAGCCCAGCCTCTCCGTCCCCCTACAGGAACCTGCTGTACGTGTACCCACACAGCCTCAATTTCAGCAGCCGCCAGGGCTCCGTGCGCAACCTCACCGTGCGAGTGCAGTACATGGCGGGCGAGGATCCCAGCCAGGCCCTGCCGGTCAGTGGCTGGGCCCCAGGGGAGACGGGCGGGCTGTCCCCAGCCAGCCCCTCATGCCCCTGCTCTATCAGGTCATCTTTGGCAAGTCCAGCTGCAGCGAATTCACCCGCGAGGCCTTCACACCAGTGGTCTACCACAACAAGTATGTGGGGTCTAGAGGAGATGGGGCACTGATGGGGACACAGTGGGGCAGGAAGAGGGGCGGCGGGGGGCAGGCTCTGGGAGTGCTGATGGGGGAAGCTGAGGCAGAGAGCAGAGCCGGGAGGAAACACGTGACAGAGGGGGGGGTGGGGCGGGCAAGGAGGATCTCAGCAACCCCCGCAGAACCACCAGCCCCGCCCTCCCAGGTCCCCTGAGTTCTACGAGGAATTCAAGCTGCGTCTCCCGGCCTGTGTGACCGAGAACCACCACCTCCTCTTCACCTTCTACCATGTCAGCTGCCAGCCCCGGCCAGGCACAGCCCTGGAGATCCCTGTGGGCTTTACTGTGAGCCCCTCCCTCGCCTCTCGCCATCCCACACCCCCCTGTCCAGCCCTCCCAGCCCTGTCCAACCCTACACTGACCCCTAGCCTCTCCCCAGTGGATCCCACTGCTGCAGCACGGGCGCCTGAGGACCGGCCCCTTCTGCCTACCTGTGTCCGTGGACCAGCCTCCGCCCAGCTACTCCGTGCTCACTCCAGATGTACGTGCCCTGGACCCCCTGCCAGCCAACACCCTGCTCCCAAGTCCCCCATTCCTGCCATGCCTTCCTTCGCATCGATACCCCAGGAGGCTTGTGTCCTCTGTTGGGGCCTCCAGGGCCCCTGCCTGCCTCATCACACCACGCCTTTCCTTTCATTATTAATCCTGTGTGTCCAACTGCCCCGGTGTTTGTCCCTCCTTGTCCCCGACCAGCCTGCCTCATTGACGCCCCCTACCCCTGCCTCTGCACTCTCTGTTCCCCACTAAGTTTCCACTGCCTCTCTGCAGCCCTGCCTGCCTCCCTGACCCCTGTCCCTAGGACCCGTGTCCGTTCTCTCCAATAACCCTGGGTCTCCATTCTGCATCCTTCCGTGAGCATCTCTGGCTCCCAGCCTGCTCCGTGGACCCCTGTAATGTCCCCTCCTATCTGCCCCCATCTCAGGCTGCGCTGGGCTGGGGGCAGGGTGCTCAGCTGCCCCCACCACACCCCTCCAGGCAGGGCTGTGCTCAGGCCACAGTGTCGCAATGGCCGAAGCTGGTGGCCTGAGCGGTGGGGGAGGGCTGGCCAGTGCCCACCTGGTGTGTCCCTCCCACAGGTGGCAATGCCGGGCATGCGCTGGGTGGATGGTCACAAGGGCGTATTCAGCGTGGAGCTCACGGCTGTGTCATCTGTGCACCCCCAGGTAGGGGGTGGGACCAGAACTCAAGAGTCTGGCCCTGGGGTTGGGCAAGAGTTTCCGCTGACCAGGGAAGCCTGGCCTTGGGCCATGGATGTGACTATGGTCAGCTGGGCCAGGTTCCCAGGGAAGCTGCTGACTCAGGCAGGGGCAACCATCCCTGTGGCCATCCCAGGTGGAGCTTTAGCCTTTGCGTGGTCTCTCCTCCCCGCATTGGTCTCTTGCTATTTCTGTGGTCCCTCCATGTCTTTTTCTTTCCTTCCTTGTCCCTTTCCTCATTTATTGTCCATTCACTGATCCCCAGCCTCAGTGTCTCTGCCCACTCAGTCCCTCACTCCATCCCCCTGGCCCTTCCTGGACTGGGAGCCCTAGCCCTGCCCTTCTCACTCCTGGTCCTCCCTCCAGGACCCCCACCTGGACAAGTTCTTCACCCTGGTGCACGTCCTGGAGGAGGGGGCCTTTCCATTCCGTCTCAAGGATCCCATGCTGAGTGAGGGCACTGTGGAGCAGGAGCTGCGTGCCAGCCTGGCAGCCCTGCGCCTTGCCAGCCCTGAACTCCTTGTCACCTTCTCCCACCACGTGCTGGACAAGCTTGTCCGTCTGGTCGTGAGGCCCCCTATCATTGGGGGCCAGATCGGTGAGTGGGTGTGGCCTTAGACCTCATCTGGAAAATGGGCCCTCAGTCTACTGGTTCTGGGTGACCTCCTATAGCCCATTTATCTCTCTGGCCTCAGTTTTCCCATCTGAAAACTGGCCCCAACCCCCGGGCTGAGAGCTGGTCTCCTGTGATCTTTTGATGGCCACACAACCCCCTAGGACCCTGAAGGCTCTTCCTCAGGGAGGTAAGAGGTTCTGGGATCTGGTACTTGACCTCTGCTCTGCTCGGCAGTGAACCTGGGTCGTGGAGCCTTTGAAGCAATGGCGCATGTAGTCAGCCTTGTCCACCGGAGCCTGGAGGCTGCCCAGGATGCCCGGGGTCACTGCCCACTGCTGGCTGCCTATGTCTACTATGCCTTCCGACTGCCTGGCACAGAGCCCAGCCTCCAGGGCGGTGAGTGTTGGCAGGGGACCCTGGAGCACAGGGAATACCCGTGAGGAGAGCATCCCAAGCAAAGGGAAGAGCATGTGCAAAGGTCCTGAAGCTGCACAGGCCTTGGTGGGTTTGAGCAACTTGCAAGAGAGAGAGGGAACTTTTTGCCTGACTCCAGGGGTTTATTCTCTGGAGACTTGAATTAGTGACTGACAAATGATTCAGCCAGTCAGCAAGCAAGGACTCAAGCAGAACTGCCTGGGTTTGAATCCTAGGTCTGCCCACAAGCTCTGTGAACCTGGGCAAGTGACCCCCCCCACCTCTCTGGGCCTGTTTTCCCATTTGTAAAATGATAGTAATATTAGTGCCTCTCTCATGGGGGCGCTGATGATAGTAAATGGCACAGTAATCCGTGCAAAATGCTTAGTACAGTGAGTGTTCAATAAAGTTGCATTTTTTTCATTTGTTAAAAAATAAATAACAACCATGAACCCCTCTGGATACTTACAATATGCTAGGCACTGTTCTCAGTGTCTTTCCGTCTTCCTCAAATTACTGTGAGGAACCCAGAGGTTCAGAGAAAGAAAGTGACTTCGCCAGGGGCAGCTGCCTGGGAAGGGCAGTGGGGCATCAGGGCAGGGGGGCAGGGGGCTGAGCACATTCCTTCCATCCTCAGGGCCCCCCCCGGTCACGGTGCAGCCTGCCACGCTGGCCCGTGGCTCCGGCCGCCCCACCAGCCTCTACCTGGCCCGTTCTAAGAGCATCAGCAGCAGCAATCCCGACCTGGCCGTGGCCCCTGGCTCTGTGGATGACGAGGTCTCCCGCATCCTGGCCAGCAAGGTAGGGCGATGGGACCTTGTTCTCTCCAGCCTCAGTGGCCATGGCTGCCAGGTGGGTGGGTGAAAGATCTCAGTGTTGACAAAGGACTGGCGACAACAGCCAGCAGCATGGATGACAGCTTGGCCCTGACACCAGAGCTGGGCTGAGGCTGTCATAGCTTGGGAGCTCTGACTTGGCAGACTTGGTGCTGGTCTCCACGCTCTGAGGCTGACCCAAAGATGAGTGGCTGGGGCTTGAAAAAAGAGCAGCGTGTACATAGTACAGGAGTGTATTTTCACGTGTACCTGACTCGTATGCGTACACAGGGCACATATTTGCACAAACCTCATGCACAGGGGATCACGGACGTGTGTACTATACTTGTGCCCCCCATGCACATCTTTGCACACACGTACTGCAGGGCTGTGTGTGGGTGCCCAGATGGGTACACGTGTGGTCCAGGGCAGTGAGCACGCTTGGTGATTCATGCTGGTTTCCCCGCCCTCTGCCCACGGATGCTACCACTTCTCTGTGTATCTCCAGGGTATCGACCGCTCACACTCCTGGGTGAATTCGGCTTATGCTCCAGGAGGCAGCAAGGCTGTGCTGCGACGGGCACCCCCTTATTGTGGGGCCGACCCCAGACAGGTGCCCTCCCTACCTGCCCCTGCACGTGGGTCACCCCACCTCAGCATGAGTTCCTCCCACCTTCCTGGCTGCAGCCGACTAACCTAGGGGGGCTGCCTAGAGGAGGCAGCAGACGCCCTCCTGCCTTTGTTTGGGGCTGTGGAGTGGGTGTTGTAGGCATCACAGGGTCATCTTAACCAGCCTTTTGCTGCCGCACCAACCACAGCCTCCGCCAGAGACAGAAGGGACAGGGTGGTATGCAAATAGCATGCAAATGATATGCACATCCAGCCACTGTAACCTCACTGCCCCGCATGGCCCTGCATTATCCTCTCTGTTCAGGAGACTCTCAACTGTCCCCTTGACCCAGCAACCTGAATGATGCCCAGGGGATGGAACTGAACCTCGGGGCTCCCCCACCCCATTTCAGGCAGCGGGACCCCTGTGGGCAGCATCCTTTGCTTTGTCCCTTTCCAGCAACCTAGTGTGATGAGGGCCTTTGTCATTAGAGAGACCTGGGTTCAAGTCCTGGCTCTTCTATGGGCTCACCCTGCACCCCAGGCTCTGAATTTTCAGACGTGGCGAAGGTGCAAAATCAAATGTTCAGCACAGTGGTCCTGAGCTTGGGAGGGAGTTAAGGCATCGCAGGTGGGATTTTGTTGGGGGAGAGATCATCAACCCAGCCTTGGCCCTGCTGCTGACTAGTCAAGGATTATAGAAGCTGATCCAGCAAACTCACAAATATCTAAGTGCAGGGTGTGAAAATGCCTGAGAGGAAATGAACATAAATTGGGCCACCAGCCTCCCTCCAGGCGGTCTAGGGGAGCCTCTCCTGGGAAGTGATATTTTTGTTGGGACATGAGGGTGAGATGGAGCCAGCCAGGGCAGGATGGATGTTCCAGGTGGAGGGAAAGTCATGTGCAGAGGTTGGTACCAAGCTCAGAGGCCCGTGAGCACCAAAAGGAGGCCACAGGAGCTGGATTCCCCGCACACTTGGCTCCAGGCCCTTCCATCTCTGCTCCCATCACCCAGGGAACCCGCACTGCATAGCAGCCAGGGCACTGTTAACAGCAAGAGCAGGGGGACTTTTGGGCAGTCTTCTCCCATGATTGCTAGGGATCTGGGCTCATGGGCCCTCCCAGTCCCCCCACATTTTTAACAGGTCTCCTCCCCAGTGCCCTCAGTTCTCTGAAGTGTCAGCCAGGCCTCGAAAAGCACATAGGAGGTGACAAGGTGGTAGGAGGGCAGGCATTCCAGGCAGGAGGAGGCAGTGAGGCTGGCCTCTGCAGCAGATGGCACATCTGATGCAGGCCAAGGAGCCCAGGGCCTGTGGCTGGGACTGTGGGAGCTGGGGGGCTCTCCAGTGTTGAGGCAGAGGCCTGGGCGGGTCCCCAGGCCAGGCCAGATCCATCACTGAGTCTCCTCTCCCTGTCAGTGGCCTCACATCCTGACCAGCAAAGGAGGAAGGGAGAGTGGAGCTTGGGCGCCCCATACGTACCCATTTCACAGATGGGGACACTGAGGCCTAGCGAGGCCCCAAACAAGGCTGAAGCAGGGCCAGACCTGGAACCTGGGACTCTCTCAGCTGCTCTGCTGCCTCATCACTATCTCACTTCCTCTGTCCTTTCTTTTTCTTCTTTTTCCTCCTTTAATCCCCTTTGTCTACACTCTACTACCCCATCTACACTCTCCCTCCTGCACCTTGATGCCCTTCTCCTCCTCCATCCATCCTACAATTCACTGATTCACACTCCATCCTTGTTCACACTCACTCACCTCCTCTGACCCACTGTCTCTCCCTTCACTGTCTACACTGATTTCACCCTCCCCACCTACACTTCCCTAACCCTTCTCTCACCTTTGTCCACTGGGTCCTGCTCGGCTGTGCTCCTCGCCTACCACGGGCTCCCATCCGCCTTCTCACCTGTTCTATTCACCTTAACTTGCTTATTCTCCTCTCTTCCATCACATTCTGACCTTCTCCATCTGCACTGGCACGCTTCGATCTTTATTAACCGGCTCTCTCCATCCATGCCCCCACTGTCCATCCACACGGACATGTTTTTCCTCTGTCCATGCCGACCATCTCTCTTCCCCATGTGTACCGCCTGCACCCGCACTAACCCCCTCGCCATCCCACCCCCCTCACCATCCCATCATAGGCCATCGACCGCAGCTCTAGCCGAACCTGTTCCTACCTCGAGGGCTCCTCCTCAGCCCCACCGGCCACCCAGCCGAGACCCACTGCACAGAAGGTAGTGGGAGGCAGGGGGTGGGTGACTCTATTCTGCCCCCAGGCCCCAGCAGAGGTGTCCAGGCAGGGGGGTACAGAACTCCCTTGCTCTCGAGCCCAGCAGGGTCTGGAGAGCCCCAGGGAAAGAGCACATGGACTCCTTCTGGCCCCTCTCCTCCCGCATGGCCTACCACTGCTCTAACCCCCAGCCTTCCAGCTGCATCCTCCCCTGTCATGCCCTCCAGATGGGATATGGGGTGGGCTCCTCTGCTGTCTGTGACCCCTGCCCCTGTCCCCAGCTGCTTCACGAGGAGCTGGCTCTACAGTGGGTGGTTAGCGGCAGTGCCGTGCGCGAAGCTGTCCTGCAGCACGCCTGGTTCTTCTTCCAGCTCATGGTGAGACGCCCTCTCCGCCCTGGAGCAGGAGGCCCCCAGGGAGAGAAGCCCCCTGAGAAATAGCCCTAAGAAATCCCCACATAGAGAGAAAAGAGATGCCTGAGGGGCTCTCTCCCTGAAGAGGCCCCCTGAGGCTTACCCGAACCGCCTTCAGCAGTGACAAGGCCCTTCCCGCCCTCAATCGCCACCTTCTCTATGAGACTATGTGGAGAGAGACCTCCTCTAGCTCCTCCCATACTCTATCAGCCCCGCCCCACGCAGGCTCCACCATAGTCTCCAGAGCCCCGCCCACAACCTACAAGTCCTGCCCACAGCTATCAGGCCCTGCCCTCACCCCATAATTGCAGGGCTCAAGTCACGTCCAGGGCCCCTTATGCGCACGTTTAGCCCACCTCAAGTCACCACCCACAGCCTCCAAAACTCCGCCCCCCTCTGGCAAGTCACCTCTACCCACAGCCCCTCAAGTCCCACCCCGGGCCCTCTCGCCCCGCCCCCAGGTGAAAAGCATGGCGCTGCACCTGCTTCTGGGCCAGCGGCTAGATACACCTCGAAAGCTTCGCTTCCCTGGGCGCTTCCTGGATGACATCGCAGCTCTGGTGGGCTCTGTGGGCCTGGAGGTCATCACCCGTGTCCACAAGGTGAGGGGGTGGGGCCTCAATGGTGGGGGCGGGGCCGGGGTGCTGAGGGAGGACATAGAGCCAGCCAGGTGGGGCACCAGCCCTGTCCAGTGCCTCCTAGGAAGAGTGCCTCCTAACAAGACTGAGAATCCTGTTTGCTTGATCGGTCTGTTCACTCAGCATCTATTTCTTAAGCGCCTACTGTGTACAGTCTTTTGCTGGGCACTAGAGACACAGCAGTGAACAAAATAGACCCAAATCCTTGCCCTCATGCAGCTGACTTAGGGGGAGACTTGAAGGAGGTAAGGGAGCAATCTCTGTGATACCTGCGGGAAGAGCGTTGTGGGCAGGGGGAACAGCAACTGCAAAGGCCCCGAGGCAGGACAGTGCCTCTGTTGGAGGAGCAGTGAGGTCAGTGGCTGAGGTGGAGTGAACAAAGAGGGGAATGAGAATTGGCAAGGGCAGGGAGGTGACACGGCAGATCCATTAGCCCTTAGCACAGTGCCAGTATACAGTAAGTACTCAATAAGTGGATGTTGATGTTCTGAGACCTTGATGGTTGTCCAGGCCCTGGATCACTAATACCAGTGCTCACAGGAGCTAGGCAAATAATAATAATGACAATAGTAATAAATCGTGCACTTATTGAGCACTTACTGTGTACCTGAATACTTCAGACGGATCCCATCATTAAATTCTCCCAATAACTCCATGAAGTTGGTATTACGGTTATCTCCATTTTACTGATGGAGAAACTGAGGCAAAGAATGACTGAGTAATGACCTGATAGCACATAACCAGGAAGGGGCAAGATGGGGATTTGAACCCTCACCACCAGCTTCTGTTGGGAGAGTGGGGCTTATAGTGGACTAGAGCGGAGCATGTGCACATTAGCAATGGCCAGAATGTCTGATTTTTAAAAAGCAGGGGGACTTTTGGATTGGATGGGAATTTTCCAGATTTTTGAAACGCCGGTCTGGCCCAATTGGCCCTTGTGCAATCCCCGGCGACCTCTGGGCTGGCCTCAAAGGTCTCAACCTTGTTTCACTAGAGCCTCCCCAAGGGCTGAGTTCCCAGGGGCTGAGCCAGGTTATTACCTCAGAAAGGGCTGCAGGGAAGAAGAACAGCCCTGAGAAACAGGATTGTCACAGCCGCAGGGAGCTCATCGGTGACGGGCCACAGCAGTTGCCTTCCTCTTCTTGACACGTCTTGAGCGTCAGCTGAATCAGGCTTTGTGCACAAGGCAGACTCAGTCTCTGGCCACTCTGTGGACTTGGAGCTCAGGCGGATTTTGCATTTTGTTTCTTTGTGTTGCGGGGAACTGAGGGTCACCGAGACTAACTTGTGAGGCCATGAAGGAGGAGGGCAGCCAACACCAGCTGGACCTTGAGGCTGTAGCAGCCTCCTTGCTGTTCCTCACACCTGCCAGGCAGGCACTTCCTGCTCCAGGGCCTTTGCACTTATTGTTCCCTCTCTTCAGAATGCCTTTCTCCCCCAGGCTCTTTCTCATCCTTCAGCCTTCCTTTGAAACAGCCCCCTGTTGCCTCTCTTTTAAACACATAGAAGTATCCGGAATACTTTTATTTATTCTCCCCTTCCCCACCTCCCCCACCGCTGAGACTGACCTGGACGAGCAGCAAGGACTGTGTCTCATTCACAGGACTTGGCACGTAATAGATGCTTGGTACATGCTTGTTAGACAATGTCTATATCAGTTGGGGCAGAGGTTAATTTGCTTGAACATCATCACAAGTGGTTTAAATGTGACCAGAGTTTATTTCTGAGCGTAAGTGAGCTGCAGGGGGCTCCACCATATAGGCCTAGCCACCTCTGTTCATTGTGGCACCTGCCACATCAGGCATTACAAGCAGTGAGAACAGGAGGACCCACCCCTTCTGTGGCTACAACACTCCTCTCAAATCCCATTGGTCAGAATGTGGTCACATGGTTGTTCTCAGCTACAAGGGAGGCTGGGAAATGTAGTCCCAGCTCTGAACTCTGAAGAAGGGTCTCAGCACTGAAAGAGGGGAAGAGAGCATGAGGGAGGTCTGCAGCCAGTGTTTGCCATCCGTGTTGTGTTATTCAGATCTGGGGAGAGGGGACAGAAGAGTGTCCTTGACAGAGCTGTGTGGAAGGTAGGGTAGGTAGGCACGTAACTGTTGGGGAAGGAAGGGCTAGTCAGATGGAGGAGAACAACCAGCAAGGCCAGGAGTCCGGAGCCCAAAGATAAGGGCATGTCCAGGAGACCCCAAGGCTTTGGGGCAGTGACGCGGCTCCTGGGGGTCACTGGTGGCCTTGGCGAGAGGAGGCCCAGTGCAGGGACTGAGGCTTGAGGGGGCAAGTGGGTGTGGGCTGACAGGCCCTGTGCCCCCAGGACGCAGAGCTGGCGGAGCGCCTCAACGCCAGTCTGGCCTTCTTCCTCAGCGATCTGCTGTCCCTGGTGGACCGCGGCTTCATCTTCAGCCTGGTCCGGGCTCATTACAAGCAGGTAGGGGTGGGCGTGGCGGGAATGGCACACCTGCAGGGATGTGGGAGTGGGGGTGGTGGGCAGAGCAGTGTAAATGTCACCCACTGACGCCTCCCCCGCAGGTGGCCACACGACTTCAGTCAGCCCCTAACCCGGCAGTGCTGCTGACTCTGCGCATGGACTTTACCCGCATCCTGTGCAGCCACGAGCACTACGTGACCCTCAACCTCCCCTGCTGCCCACTGTCGCCCCCGGCCTCGCCCTCGCCCTCCATATCCTCCACCACCTCCCAGGTGAGCTGGTCTCACTTCTGGTTCCTCCTCGTGACCTATGACGTCTTTCCTTCAAGTCTCCTTCTGTGGTTCCTTCATCTCTGCCCATTTCACCGTGGGCCACTGCCCAGGGGATTGACTCCTTACCTCTGACCCTTCACCTCTGACCCCTCATTCTCAGCAGTTTCCCAGGGAGGACCAGCTTCTGATTTCTCACCCTGAAGTCCAAACTCCCAGACTGACGTTCCATCTGCTGTTTCACAGACCTCTGACTTTTGACCCTATGCCCTGTCATCTCATAGATGAGTTAACAACAACTTCTCACCGCTGACCTTTAACCCCATGCCCACTGTCACCTCCAGATGAGTTAACCCCAGTTTTGCACCTCTGACCCTGGGCCCCTGCTTTGTCCTTCATCCTCTACAGAGCTCCACCTTCTCCAGCCAGGCTCCAGACCCCAAGGTGACCAGCATGTTCGAGCTGAGTGGGCCCTTCCGGCAGCAGCACTTTCTGGCTGGGCTCCTGCTGACGGAACTGGCACTGGCCCTGGAACCTGAGGCTGAGGGGTGAGCACAGGCCCTGTCTGGTCCCAGGGCCAGGGAGGAAGGTCCAGGAGCCATGCCCACTCTGTCCTGAGCACCTCACTACCCCACAGGGCGTCCCTGCTGCACAAGAAGGCCATCAGTGCTGTCCACAGTCTGCTCTGTAGCCATGACGCTGACCCCCGCTATGCAGAGGCCACCGTGAAGGCCCGGGTGGCCGAGCTATACCTGCCGCTGCTATCACTCGCCCGGGACACGCTGCCACGGCTGCACGACTTTGCTGGTCAGTGGGCCAGGGCGGGATGAGGTCATACAATCTGGGGGTTTGATTGCTCACACAAGGCTCAGGTAAGGAAAGGCAGGAGAGCAGATTAGGAGTGAAAACACAGACGTTAGGGTCAGGGGTGTGAGTTCAAGTCCTGCTGCAGGGCCCCAGGACGGCCATTAACCTCTCTGAGCCTCAGGTTTCTCACCTGGGGGGAAGTGGTAGCACCAGCTACTTCCTAGGACTATGTGAAAACTTGGGGATTGTAGTACTGGGATACTGATAGCCCATGGTAAGTGTATTGTCTTCTAGAAAGAGGGTGTGAGGAGGGGAGGGTGGGGAATCAAGGTGAGGGGGCGGTTGGAGCCATGTATTCATTTGTTCACATGAGCGTTCATTGGCACCATTGAAGGACAAGTGTGTATAGTGGTTGGAGACACAGCCTTGGGATTGGTGGGTGGATCCCCTTCATCATTCAGGGGAAACTCAGTTGTTATCTCTTGAATTTTTTTCCTGCATCCTTTTCTCTTCTCTCCTCCTGGGACTCCAATTACACGTATGTTAGACCTTTATGATCATGTTATATGTGTCTGCTGTGCTCTGTTCTGTTTTTCATTCTGTGTGCTCTCTGTGCTTGAATTGGGGAACTATCTGTTCACCTGTGTTTGAGTTCACTACCTCTGTCTTCTGCTGTGTCTGGTATATTAACCTTCTCCATTGAGTTCTGAATTTCTGATGTTACATTTTACAGCTGTAAAATCTGATTTGTTGTTGTTGTAGATTCCAACTCTCTATTGAAATTCTCCACCTTTTTACCCATATTTGTGCATCTTTTTTGCTACTTTTTGTTTGAAAGTCCCTGTTTGCTCACTTCAACATACGGTCGTCTCTGTGCCTGCTTCTGCTGGCTTTTTTCCCCTATCAATCACATTTTCCTGCCTCTTCACGTCTTGTGATTTTTTATTGTATTCTGGACATTGCATATAAAAGAACCATCAGGACTGAAGCAATGTCATCTTTTCTCAGATGAGGGTTCCCCTTTCTGTCTCTTAGGTAGAGAGGATAAGGGGCTGATCACTCAATCCATTCAGGAATTAAGCTAGGTTAAGCTGGGCTGGAGCCTTAGTAAAACTCAGTCAGCCTTTTATTTCAGAAATCTCCGGGGTGAGACTTGTTCTGTATTTGGCAGCTCCTCTCTCTGATGAGACTGGCTTTTGGTGGGGGAGAGGTATTGGTGGAGAGGGTACTCTTTGATTTTTTTTTTTAATGTTAATTTTTTAAACACCTTTATTATGGTATGATCCCTGTACAGTAAACGACACATATTTAGATGAACAATTTGATGAATTTTGATAGATGTATACATACACCCATGAAACTACCACCACAATCAAGATAGCTGACATTTCTATCACACCCCAAGAGGTCCAGATTTCGACTTCCCAATTTATCCCTTCTCACTCCCTTAATCCCCGGTAACCATAAGTTTGTTGTCTGTTTCTGTTTTGTAGATACATTGATTTGTGTCCTTTTTTTATATTACACATATAAGCAATATCATGTGGTATTTTTCTCTCTGACTTATGAGGGCACTGTTTTAAGATCATAGATTTTGGAACCAGACTGTTTAGGTTAAAATCCTAGCTCTGCCATTTAACTGCTGCGTGACCCCAGGCAAGTAACTTAACCTCTCTGTGCCTCAGTTTCTTCATCCATAAAGTAAGGATGATAAAATACTTATCTCACGGGGTTGTTTTGAAGAGTAAGCATTAATATTTTTAAAGTGCTTAGAACAGTGCCTGGCACATAGGAAATGCTATGTAAGTGCCAGTTGATGCTATAAGAGTAGCAGCAACATTTATTATTATGGTTGTCATTGTCATCATCATCATCATCTTAATAATGTGCACCAGGCCATGTTCTCAGTGTTGAGCATAGTGCCCAGAGCAGATACAGTCCAGGCCTTTGTGGATCTTACAAACAGTTGCAGGATGAATTACAAGTACAATAAGTGAGCTCCGGGAGTCAATAACTAGAGACCCTACCTTGGTCTCAGAGGTGGTATCAGGGAAGGCTTCCCTGAGGAGGTGGCCTCTGAGATGAAATTTGAGATAGATACAACACCTACTACAGGCTCATTCTTCTCACCCCTCAGAGGGCCCAGGTCAACGGTCAAGGCTAGCCTCCATGCTCGACTCAGACACAGAAGGGGAAGGGGACATTGGAGGCACCATCAACCCATCAGTGGCCATGGCCATTGCTGGTGGCCCCCTGGCCCCTGGTTCCCGGGCCAGCATCTCCCAGGGCCCAGCGACGGTGAGTACCGGCCTTGTCCCCAGAGACACCATCCAACATTTAACCATCTCTCTGCCTGTGTCTACTGTCTTTTCTCCTTTTTCAATCACGTTTTCCTGCCTCTTCACGTCTTGTGATTTTTATTTTAATTTTTGGGGGGGAGGTAATTAGGTCTATTTATTTATTTATTTTTAGAGGAGGTACCAGGGATTGAACCCAGGACCTCATGCATGCTAAGCATGTGCTCTACCATTTGAGCTATACCCTCCCCCCCCCCCGATTTTTTTATTGTATCTTGGACATTGTTTGTAGAAGAACCGTAACCTGATAATAGAAGTTATATAATGAAGTGCCAATCAGCTGGTTCTCATCTTAATATGGAGAAAATGAAAGTGTACTGTCTCCCTTCTGAGCGCCCCGTCCCCTCTCCGGCCCCAGGCTGCTCGCTCAGGCTGTGCCCTCTCTGCTGAGTCCAGCCGGACCCTGCTGGTGTGTGTGCTCTGGGTTCTGAAGAACGCCGAGCCGGCCCTCCTGCAGCGCTGGGCTGCGGACCTGGCCCTCCCTCAGCTGGGTCGTCTCTTGGACTTGCTGTACCTCTGCCTGGCTGCCTTTGAGTACAAGGTTCGAGTTGTGGGCAGGGGGCTGGGGTTCTGGGGTGCCGTGGGCTGGGCGTGAAGGGGTGGGCTGTGTCTTCAAGCACAAGGTCCTGGAGGTTGGAAAGGGCCAGAAGAAACAGGTCCGGGCTAGCCCCCAGAAAAGGGCAGAGTCAACCTTGAACCTGTTCTCTGTCCTCCCAGGGCAAAAAGGCCTTTGAACGTATCAACAGCCTCACGTTTAAGAAATCACTGGATATGAAAGCCCGGCTGGAGGAAGCTATCTTGGGCACCATCGGAGCCCGGCAGGAGATGGTGCGGCGGAGCCGTGGTGAGAGGGAGATGCACGTCCCCACCTGGCGGCTCCCAGTCTGTGTCCCAGGGCCCTGAGGTCTGGCTCACTTTTCCCAGTAAGAAGTCCACATGTTATGCCCATACACATGGGTGTCTGTGTTTCCCACTCATGTCTAACTGCATCCACTCCGCAAGTGCCCGCATCACCCAGTGTCCTTGCAGGTTTCCCACGTGTGTATCTTGTCATGGTCACGCGTGTCCTTATGTTTTTGCACATCTGTGAACACACACCTGTGCTTCTCAGAGAGAAGCCCATTTGGGAACCAGGAGAACGTACGCTGGCGGAAGAGCATCACACACTGGAGACAAACCTCGGACCGTGTGGACAAGTAAGCGTGGGTGGGAAGTATTTCGCTGGGGTCAGACCAATTTCCAGAGAACCAGCACCTTGAGGGCAGCTGAGGGAGGGGAAAGAGCTCAGCCATGGGGTGGAGTCTGGCCCTGAGAGGCACCCCCAAGCCCTTTCCATCCCCTCCAGGACCAAGGATGAAATGGAACACGAGGCCTTGGTGGACGGGAACCTGGCAACTGAGGCCAGCCTGGTGGTTCTGGATACACTGGAGATTATCGTGCAGGTAGGGCTTGATCCAGCATCTCCCTGACCTCTGACCTTACCACAATGCCTTGTGATCTCTGACTCCAGAATCCCTCTCCTTCCCTAACTCCTTAACCACGCCAGCCTCTAACAGCTGGATTTCTGGCCCCCCAGACGGTGATGCTGTCAGAGGCCCGGGAGAGTGTCTTGGGCGCAATACTGAAGGTTGTGTTGTACAGTCTGGGCAGTGCCCAGAGTGCCCTCTTCTTACAGCATGGCCTGGCCACACAGCGGGCCCTGGTGTCCAAGGTGAGCACCCCTGACAGCCACGCTTCTCAGAGTAATAGTCACAGCCCACTCATTGAACACCTGCTGTGTGCTCAGCGGCTCCATGGAGCAGACACTCCTTAGCCACAGTCTGCAGAGGAGGGAACTAAGGGTCAGGGTGGCAGAGTCACTCATCCAGAGTCACACAGCAAGCTTAAACCCAGGTCTGACTCAGGAAGCCTGCTGGGCTTGGCCAGAGAAGACAGAACACAGACAGATGCCCCTGCCCAAGTCCTTACCTTCTGAGCCAAAATGGCAAGGGGCTGACCAGTGTCTGTCTCACCCTGGGGCCCAGTTCCCAGAGCTGCTCTTTGAGGAGGATACCGAGCTGTGTGCCGACCTCTGCTTGAGGCTCCTGCGACACTGTGGCAGCCGCATCAGCACCATCCGCACGCAGGCCAGCGCCTCCCTCTACCTCCTCATGCGCCAGAACTTCGAGATTGGAAACGTGAGTGGGGGTGGGGGGCGTGGTCTGCAGGAGGCTCTGGTGAAGAAGGCCCGCCCAGGGTCTCCATGCGATAGACACAGGGCGGGAGGGGAGAGGTGAAGTCAGCAGGGCAGGCAGGCCCTGGTGTGAGGGTCCGAGGCCCACAGGCAGCCTTGCTCTTCCTCCCCGGCCCGCCCAGAACTTTGCCCGAGTGAAGATGCAGGTGACCATGTCGCTTTCATCCCTGGTGGGGACCACGCAGAACTTCAGCGAAGAGCACCTGCGACGCTCGCTCAAGACCATCCTCACCTACGCCGAGGAGGACATGGGGCTGCGGGACAGCACCTTTGCTGAGCAGGTGACCCTGCCGGGCCCCCGCCCCACCTTCTGCAACCCGGATCTTTGCCCCTCCCTGCTTGACCCCTGACCCCATCACCTTGGCCCCGTCACTCCCTGCTGCTGTTCCCCCATCCCAGGTCCAGGACCTGATGTTCAACTTGCACATGATCCTGACTGACACGGTGAAAATGAAGGAGCATCAGGAGGACCCCGAGATGCTCATCGACCTCATGTACAGGTGAGGAGGGTCAGTCGGGACCTTCCACCACTCATACCACAGACAGGTGATGGGAGGGGAGAGGGTGAAAGGGACAGGTGAGGGGAGCTGGGAGCAGGTGAGCGTACAGGTAATAAGAGATAAGTAAGGATGGCAGGTGAAGAGGAACCAGGAGAGCAGACAGATGACAATGGCCGAGTCAGTAAGCAGACAGGCGAGGGGCCAGGTAAGTGGACAGGTGAGCAGACAGATGAAGGCACAGGTAAGGTGAGGGCAGGTAAATGACCAGGTAGAAAGGGTACCAGATGAACGTACGGATGCAGATGACAGGGGAGAACAAGGACAAGTGAGGGGGACAGGTGTGAGAGACAGGTGAGGTGCTCACCCACGAAGCGGTGACAGACCAGGGGAACAAGTGACCTGGAGGAGAGTGAGGGGTATTTAGTAAGAAACTGGGGAGTGGGAGATGAGGGCACAGGTGATGGAGATGAGACGGAGGGCAGGGGGCATACAGGAGGGATGGGCCTGGGCAAACAGGTGACTTGGCTCAAGTTTCCAGGTAAAGTAAACTGATGCACTGAAGGACAAGTGAGAGATGGACCGCTGTGGGGGTGGTGCAGGGCTGGACAGGTGAGGGGTGGGCTAAGTTAGGAGCCAGGTGAATAGAGGAAGAGAGGAGATGAGGGACAGGTGAGGGGATGGACAGGTGATTGGGGCACAGGGGAGGAGACTGGCTGGTCAGTGGGGCAGATGAGTGTGGTGACAAGTGAGGGATGAGCAGGGGAGGGCAGGGTGGGTCTCCAGCCTCCTCACATCACCCTCACCTGGGCTCCAGGATTGCCCGGGGCTACCAGGGCTCCCCGGACCTGCGGCTGACGTGGCTGCAGAACATGGCAGGGAAGCACGCAGAGCTTGGCAACCACGCAGAGGCCGCGCAGTGCATGGTGCACGCAGCCGCCCTGGTGGCCGAGTACCTCGCTCTGCTAGAAGACAGCCGCCACCTGCCAGTGGGCTGTGTTTCCTTCCAGGTAAGCGCCCGGGCTTTGGGTGGCGGGGCAGAGCAGGGCGGGTGCGGTGTGTGTGGGTCGAGGACCACATCCTGATGTCACATCCCACCCAGAATATCTCATCCAACGTGCTGGAGGAGTCCGCCATCTCTGACGACATCCTGTCCCCTGACGAGGAGGGCTTCTGTTCCGGGAAGCATTTCACGGAGCTGGGGTTGGTGGGGCTGCTTGAGCAGGCGGCCGCCTACTTCACCATGGTGAGGCCTGGGGCCGGGGCGGCGGCGTGACTTCGCTGACGGGCCCCATACCGGCTCCCGGAGAATCAGGGCGAAGCTGCTGCCTGGACTCTTTCCGGGCAGGGGATTTGTGGAGGAGAAGAATTGGGATCCCTCAGAGGCCCTGTTACCTCCTTTCCCCCCAGAAAACCCTTGACACATGGTCTGGATATAGTAAGCCTTCAGTGTGTTTAGTTATTATTTGAAATTCTTTTTTATTGTACGAAATTTCAAGAACACATAAAAGAGGAAAGTTGTGACCACACCACTCGCCATACCCAGCACTCAAACTCACTGACCGTCTACATTTACCATCCTGTATTCTGTTTCAGTTTTTGACATCGAACCTTCTTTTCTTTTTTATTTTTCTGGAGAGTTTTTTTGGTCAATGTTTTCATTACTATCACTTTGCTGGAGTCTCAGAGACAAAGGCCTCAAGAATAAGCTAGACAGTAGACACAGACCTCTGACAGTCAGCAAACATCCCAGGACACCTGCTGTGTGCCAGGCTTGTTGCCGGTGCTGGCTGGGGTCCCGGGACTTAAGGAGTGGTCATTACCAACGCGTCAGGAGGCAGTTGGGTATGGAGGTCTTAGGCACCAGGCCAGAAGGGCTGGCATTCAGGGCCTGGCCCTGGTGAGCCTCTCCATGTCTCTGAGGTTCAGTTTCTTCTCTGCGAAACGAGGGAAAAAATGGCTTCTCCCACAAATGATGGGACATGGTAAGGTGTACATGTGCACAGCATCTGGTCCATAGTAAGTGTAGCGGAGACCACAGAGGATGTCTGAGGGGCTGAGTGGAAAAGCTGGTGCCCCTTTTGGGGCAGATGTGGTCAAGGTGGGCTTCCTGGAGGAGGTGATGGAAGATGGCACCCTGGATACTGGGTAGGAGCATGCAGGGAGGGCTGTTCCAGGCAGGAGAGAAGACCAGGGCAGGTCCTGAGAATCCTAATGTGCTCCCACCCCTACCCCCAGGGTGGGCTCTACGAGGCAGTGAATGAAGTCTACAAGACCCTCATCCCCATCCTGGAAGCCCACCGTGACTACAAGAAGTTGGCGGCCGTGCACGGCAAACTACAGGAGGCCTTCACTAAGATCATGCACCAGGTGGGCCCAGGACGCCCTCCCAGACCCTGCCCTCAGCCCCAGCCTCTGGCTTCTGTGGGGCTCAGCTGACCTTGACCCTTTTCTCCTTGCAACAGAGCTCCGGCTGGGAGGTGAGTGGCCGCCTGCCCCTGGGGCCCCCATGACGCCCAGTCTCCGCAGTCAGGGGCCACCAGGGGGCGCTGGAGGAGCACAGCCACCTGGCCGCGGGGGCTCAGTGGGCGATGATGACGCACCCCCACTACTTCCCCCCAGATCCCCCCTCCCTGCCCCAGATCTCCAGGGCAGCCTGTGACTCACACAGCTGGGAGCCCTCCAGAGACACCCCTCCCTCGGGCAGGGCCAGCTTGGTCACTGCCTGGAAGAGGGGGGGCCTCTGACTCCCTCCCTCTGTTTCTTTTTGTCTCTGTCTCTTTGTGTCTCTTGATCTCTTCCCCTCCATCTCTCCCTGTCTCTCTGTGTTTCTCCTTGATCACTCTCTCTGTGTGTCTGTCTTGGTCTCTGTCTCTGTCTCCCAGCTTGCCCCAGAATCTCTGCTCCTCATTGCCATTTAATGTTCCCCCTCTCCCGCCACTCCTCCACTTGGGTCTATTTTTAGGCATCTCCTAGTTTGGGGAGAATTTTCAGGCCAAAGATGGCAGGAACCCAGAGCCAAGGCGGGAGGCCTGGGTGGAGGCCGGGCGGGGCGGGCAGGTCTCCGCTCCCCAGATCTCCTGTCTCTGCTCATGGAATGGTTCTCATGAGGCAGCATAACCAGGACCGTCGGGGTTGGGGACTCTGACCTCTGACCTCTCCCATGATTTTGTCTCTCTGCCCCCTGCTCCCCCATCTCCCGGTGCCCACCCCACTGTGCCTGGATCTACCTTGGTGAGTGAACATGGAGCCACCCCCATTCTTTCTGGTGGAGGGTAGACTACCTGGGGGTGGGGAGACCCTCCTTCCAAACTTAGGTCTGGGAGGGGAGGGGGTGTTCTGGAACGAGGGAACCAAAGCCTCTGTCCCAGACCAAGAGTTGGCCATGTCTTCCCTCAGCCATACGCATTTATTGAGCACCTGCAGTATACCCAGCCTTGTAGGCACTGAGGACACAGTTGAGAGCAACAGAGCCCCAATCCTCATTTCATATTGAGATTCAGACTCTGAAGAACTGCATGGGGCAAGAGGGAGAATCAGAAACTAGGGCTTTGTGTTAAATGAGAAAGGTTTGAGGGAGGCAGGAAACAGGCTGGGGAGAAGGAGTGAGGTGTGGGCAGTTGGCTGTCGCCTGGGTCCATGCTCGGATATTCCCAGGGTCCTCCTGCCTGTGCCTGGGATGTGACGTTCTTGGAGTCCTCAGGGTCCTCTGCCCATGCCAGTGTCTTCGGGTACGGGCTGGAGGACACGTGTCTCTGGGGCAGGGGGACCTCCCGTGAGGCCTCGTGAGCAACGACAGCTTTCCCACAGCCGCAGCGCGTGTTCGGGACGTATTTCCGCGTGGGCTTCTATGGTGCCCGCTTCGGCGACCTGGACGAGCAGGAGTTTGTGTACAAGGAGCCGTCCATCACGAAGCTGGCTGAGATCTCTCACCGGCTGGAGGCACGTCCTGGTGGTGGTGGGGTGGACAGGGCTCTGGGCTGACCTGGGGTGGAGTGGGGGCTGCAGCTGTGCGGCCCCAAGTCAGCCGCGTGTCTCCAGGAGTTCTACACGGAGAGATTCGGGGAGGATGTGGTCGAGATCATCAAAGATTCTAACCCTGTGGACAAGACCAAGCTGGACGCCCAGAAGGTGAGGGCTCCCAGCCATCCCCATGGGGTACTATATTCAAGTACTAAAACCTGTAGCCCCTCAAATCCTATTTCTCTGGGAAACTCCAAACCTTATCTCCCTCAGAGAGCCCCAAAATCCTATTCCTCAGGGGATGCCCAAGCATTCAGACGAAACATAGGGAGACCTAGAAACCCCAGATCCAGAGCTCCCAGACCCAGGGAGGCCCAAATCCCCTTTCTCCAGGGAAGGGTCCCCTGCGGGAGGCCGGCAAGCCCCAGGTGTGTGTGCTGGGGCTGAGAGCCTCACCCCTGAGCCCTGCACCCCAGGCCTACATCCAGATCACGTACGTGGAGCCGCACTTCGACACCTATGAGCTCAAGGACCGGGTGACCTACTTTGACCGCAACTACGGGCTGCGCACCTTCCTGTTTTGCACGCCCTTCACGCCCGACGGGCGCGCGCACGGGGAGCTGCCCGAGCAGCACAAGCGCAAGACGCTGCTCAGCACAGACCACGCTTTCCCTTACATCAAGACGCGCATCCGCGTGTGCCACCGGGAGGAGGTGGGCGGGGCAGGCCTGGGGAGGGAGGTGCAGGGACCCCAAATTCCAACCTCCAGACCCCAATCTGCAGACTCAACCCTACCTCCAGACCTTGCCGACCCACGACTGGACTAGAACCAAAGTTCCCAGAACCAGACAAAGGCACCTGAACCTTGAGTTCCACCCTGCCAGACCCAGGCACACAAGAGCCCCCAGACCCTTACACAGTCTCTTGGACCCCTATCCACCCCAGGGTGGGGTCCAGGCTGCCGTGGGCTGATTTGGGTCAAGACATCTTCAGGCCCCAGCCCATGCATCCTCATCCCCACCCTGTAGACAGTGCTGACACCAGTGGAAGTGGCCATCGAGGACATGCAGAAGAAGACCCGGGAGCTGGCCTTTGCCACTGAACAGGACCCACCCGATGCCAAGATGCTGCAGATGGTGCTGCAGGGTTCCGTGGGGCCCACGGTCAACCAGGCACGGCCGGTGTGGGGGGCAGGCTGCCCAAGGCCCCCGGGGCCCATGCAGACATCCTTACCAGCCCCTCGTACTCCACAGGGTCCACTGGAGGTGGCCCAGGTGTTTTTGGCCGAGATCCCGGAAGACCCCAAGCTCTTTAGGCATCACAACAAGCTGCGACTCTGTTTCAAGGACTTCTGCAAGAAGTAGGCCTGACCCCCACCCCATCAGAGCCCCTCTAACTCCCCATTATGACTTTCTGCCTACTTGACTCCCAGTACAGCCTGTCAATCAGCCTGAACAGCCATTATAGTCTCTGATTTCCATTAAGTCATACCCACCTGTCAGGCCCCCCATTATAGTTCCTCTGAATGCCTGATGCCCTCTCATGGACTCCCCACTTTCTGTCTTGCTTCCTCTCCTGAGTATCAGCCCCTGAGCATCTCCTGGCATGTGGTCCTCAGGTGTGAGGATGCGCTACGGAAGAACAAAGCCCTGATTGGGCCGGACCAGAAGGAGTACCACCGTGAGCTGGAGCGCAACTACTCCCGCCTGCGGGAGGCTCTGCAGCCCCTGCTCACCCAGCGCCTGCCCCAGCTGCTGGCTCCGACCACAACCAGCAGCCTCAGGTGCCTGACCTGGGCCCCCCACCCTAGAGAGGGCGAGAGGGGGCAGGCAAAGCTGGGCACAGCAAGAGGGCTGGCATACATGTGCACATCAACATGGGTGGTCACGGCTCGGGATGTGACCCACAAGCATGTGAATCCTCAGACGTGTGCATAAGTGCCAGCTCTGAGCAGTCGTTTCTGACCCTGGCTAGGTCAGTTCCCAGACATGTGACTTCAATTTTCTGAGCCTCGGTTTCCACATCTGTAAAATGGGCATGATTCATATCGTCAGGGGTGGATTCTATGAGAGAATCTCTAATTCCGCGGCCAGATCAGAACCAACATGAAAGGAGCCAGGAAGACCATAGAAGGATCTTTGGAGGGGGGAGGAGGAGGAAGAAGCTGGGGAGCATTATGAAGTTGGGGGCCCTATGGCCATGTTGACGCACCTTATTCCTTCCCCAGAAACTCCTTGAACAGAGCAAGTTTCCGGAAGGCTGATCTCTGAGCCCACAAGGCCTGAAGCCACACCCAGAGGAGCCAGCACCTTGACCTCAGCTGTCTGCCTTCCTGAGAGTCTCCCCCACTGTGGGGTGACCACATTGCACGTGGGGCTGGGCCCTCTGTCCCTCTGTTCTTGTCTGTGTGCACTGATGCTTCTCACCTTTTCTAATTTAAAGTGGTTTTTATAAACAGCTTGCGTGGTGTGGTCCCTAGGGGCTGGGTCCTGTGTGCTCACTACCTGCACCCCCTGACTGTTGATACAAAGACACTGAGAACTAATTGGGTGCCAGGGACACAGCAGGAACAAATCCCCTGTCTAGTGGGGAATGCAACGCACAAATGACAATGTCACATGTGTGCACAGAGAATGCTTGCTGAGTGCCCAGCCCTGTATAATTGGCTCCCAGAAAGACGCTGCCCCCTCCCCCTGTTCTTGGGCCTTTCTGCCTGAGGGAACCTCCATTAGGGCCTTGCCTCATGGTTAGTGAATCTTCTCCACACCACTGTTAGTCAGGCAGCATTCTTAACCCCGTTTTACAGATGGGGAAACTGAGGCAGCAGAAAGTTAAAAGGCTTGGTGGTGTTGGAGCCTAGGTCTTGCTGGCCATGGAGCCCAGGCCTGAGCTACGCCTGTGCAACCTAGCGCTGACCCAGCACCCCCCTCCCCCGCCTTCCCGCCCCGCGGTGGTCACGCCACCATGTACCAGGCCTGCGCTGGGCGGCTTCCAGCCCTAGGCCGGCTGGGGGAGGGGTGACCTCCCACAGCCACCACCACCGCCCGCCCTCCGCGCCCTCCAGGAGCTGGGCCCCGGCCAGCCCCGGCCAGCCCCGCCCCCTCCCGCCCTCCCGCAGCGGCCCAGCTGCAGTGGGCCGGGGAGGACAGCGATGGGGGGACCTTGCCCCGGGGGCTGGAGGAGGGGGCGAGGCCGGGCACCCCCACGAGGACACACACACCTGCCGTCCAGGTGCAATCGTGTCTCCTCCCCATCCCCCTCCACCGTGGCGGGGCCAAAGGCGACTAGAGGGGGCGGGTCGGCCCAGAGGGGGCGGGGCGGGGGCGGAGCTACCAGTGAGGGCCGCTTGGCCGGGCGGCGGCGCGCGGAGGACGCACGGGCGGCGGGACTCTGGGACGGCAGCGGCTGGAGCGCGGGAGGCGAGTAGGACCCGGGCTGGGTCGGGGTTCGAGTCCGGTTCGGGGTTCGAGCGTAGTCCCCATCCCACCCTACCCCACCTCCAATCCCGGGGCGGGATCTCGCCGGTCTCTACCAGCTGCTACCTCCAACTCCATCAACTATGCCCAAACTTTCCGGACTTTTGAGTGTTTCGGTCCCCGTGCCTCTGTCCCGTTCGCATCTTTGACCCTGTCCCTGCTTCTCTCCCCCAACCCCATCTCCCATCTGTACCTCCGTGTCCCTTTGCTCCATCACTGCCTCCCCTCTGCTCCTCTCCCATGTCTCCGTCCTCCTTTCTATCTCAGCCTCGCCACCTCCCCCCTCGTCTGTCCTCCTTCGCCCTCCTTCGCGGCCGGGCCAGAGCCAGGCCCCAGGCGGCGGGAAGGCGGCCGAGCGTCCGGCCAGGCTGGGCCTCGGCCTGGCTGCTGAGCCGGTGTGGGGAGCGGCAGCTGTTTGCCATTAGCAGGGGACCCCGCAGGCCCCGCCCCCTCCCTGCACGGGGCGGGGGTCCCCCTCGCTCCTGTCTTTGGGGCGGGGAGAGGGGAGGGAAGACCCCAGAGACGCCCAGGCTGGTCTGGGAGAGGGGCTTTAGAAAGACCCCGCCCGACATTCAGGCCTGCCCCGAACGCAGCACCCCTTCCCAGGTCCTCCTACCTATCCCCTGTTGGGATGTCCTGTCTCCCTTTCTCTCCATATTTCTCTGTCCTTTCCCGTGTCCTCCCCAAAGTCCAGGAGTCCTATAAAGGGAGAGGAACCTCAGCCACAGACACCCACCGCCACTACACTTCCCCCCACCATCTTCTTTGTCCACGTTGAGTCCACACGGAGGATAGATGACTGGAGACTCTCAGACCTCAGTCTGGCTGTCTGGGAAATGGGCAGAGGGATGTGGAGAAGGAGGTGAGGGTGGCTTGGCTGGCAGTGGGGTAATCCATCAGGCTTAGGATTCAAATCCAGACCCAGCCACTTCCCGCTTCAGTGACCCTGGGCAAGTCACGGTGCATTCCTGTGCCCCCAGGTACCTCCTCTGTAAAACTGGGTGATAGCTACCTACCTGGTAGGGTTGTGTTGATCAAATGAGTTGCCAGGATGATGATTATAGTTAATATTGTTATTCACCCCACTCCTCTCCACCTCCAGGGGTCCCCGCAGGGGACCGTTCCTGCTCCCTGCCTCTGGTCTCTCTCAGGTCCCCAGAAAATATTTTTGATCAACTCTCTGTTGTGCATGGGGTGAGCCTCGAGGCAGGTGGAAAACCAAATTTCCTACAATCAGTGACTGTGTTCCAGGTATTGAAAGACGGAGAAGTGAGGACAGAGACGCGGAGAGACAGGGAGAGAGAAGTGAAGAGAGACGCAGAGAGACAGACGTGGAGAGACGCAGAGAGACAGACGTGGAGAGACGCAGAGACGGGGAGAGAGACGAAGTAAGACACAAAGCAAGTGGGGCGTGAGACAGGACAAGCTCGGCTGCCCCTGGAGCCCCAGCCCCGCCTTCATGCCCGGCAGGTGCCCCATCTGGCCCATCCTCCCAGGTACGCCCTGCCCTGGCACCCATAGGCTGGAAAAGGTCCTCTCTGGTGGTGGTTTGGGCTAGGACCTCCACAGCAGGGTGACTAGAAGTCAGACAACAGAAAGGACTGGCCAAACTCAGGAGGAGTGTTGGGGACAAAAGTGCCCTGGCAGGCCTCCAGGGATGGGGGGGTGGGTTAGTGAGAGGCCCTGATTGTCTCTCTTCTTTGCAGCCTCCAGGCATCCCCTCTGACTTCCTCCTCCCACCCCTGTGACTTCCCGGGCCTTCACCCGGCCTTCTGTCCCTGCTGCGCCCCCAAGCCTCCAGCCGGACGCATCCTGAGGGGGGAGCAGGAAGTTCTCGTGTAGCCCGGCAGCGAAACTGTTTATTTTTAGAGAAAATTGTTTCCATAAAGGGGAAAGGCTTTACTCCTCATTGCCTACCCTCAACTTTCCCTACCACTCCCCCACCCCTGCCTGGCCTGACCCAGCTCTGCTTTGGGGTCCCCAGCCCTGAGCTCTAGTTCTCTTTGTGCCCCTGTGTCTCTGTCTCCCAGAGTCCTTGCAGGAAGACTGTCTCCCCATTAGTGCCCCAACCCTCTGCCCACCTAAGCCCCCATCTGTCCCGGTAGCCAGCTCTTGGCCTGGGCTGGGGGGGAGGTGCAGGAAGGGTGGGGCCTGTCGGGCTTAGGCCCCCATCCTCTGGCCCTGGGGGGGGGTGGGCCTTGTGGAGGCGGGGCTGTGGGAACAGCTGGAGCCTGTCCAGGGGCTGGACAGATGTGCGGGCGGACCGTGAGGATTGGTTTCTTTGTTCCAGGCCATGGGGGCCCCCCACCCCTTTCCACAGCCAGGCCGGGTGTGTGCCTATGAGAGGGTCCCACGCACGGGGGAAGGGGGAAGTTCCAGGGGAGACAGTGATAGAGGGGGGTGGCCACATCCCCTTCCCTCCCCGCGCAGACTCCTGACTCCAGGCTCCATCACACCCCTTTCCCAGGTAAGCCTCAGCCTGTGCTGCAGGCAGTCTGACTCACGTCCCCCAAGTGACTCTCGAGGAACATCTGCAGCAAGAGGATGGCCCAAGTCCTGCACGTGCCAGCCCCCTTCCCAGGTCAGGGGTCTCGCTGAGAAGAGGGCCCTGCTCTGGGGTTGGAGGTGGGGGGTCACAGTCCTTTCCTGGAGGCCCAAGGAAGGATACAACCCTGCCCTGAGAGGCGTAGGGGAGGGGAGGGGGCCCTCCTTGAGGCGGTTGAGGGAGGACACGGCCCTACCCTGAGGACTTAAATGGGGACAGCTTGGCTCTGCACCAGAGGGTCTTCCAGGGAAGGAAGTTTGAGTGTGGAGACAAGGTCTTGTCTTGGTTGGGGGTCTGAGACCAGAGACAGTTGAGTGATTGAGTGCCTGGTGGGCTCCCATCCTTTGGGCAAATAAACCTTGACTCTCCCACCTTCACCCGGAGGAGGGGACCACAGTGTTCAGAAGCGCTGGCATCTCTCCCCATCCCAGGGACCCCTGGCCCAGCCTCCCCGCCCGCCTTCCCCACCAAGGAGCCCGACCTGCCCTACTCCGTGGAGACGCCCTATGGCTACCGCCTCGACCTGGACTTTCTTAAGTACGTGGATGACATCGAGAAGGGCCACACGCTACGGCGGGTGGCTGTGCAGCGCCGGCCGCGCCTGGGCTCCCTGCCCCGCGGCCCTGGCTCCTGGTGGACCTCCACCGAGTCCCTGTGCTCCAACGCCAGCGGGGACAGCCGCCACTCTGCCTACTCCTACTGCGGCCGCGGCTTCTACCCACAGTACGGCGCCCTGGAGGCCCGCACCGGCTTCAACCCTCGCGTGGAGCGCACGCTGCTGGATGCCCGTCGCCGCCTCGAGGACCAGACGGCCACACCCACCGGCCTGGGCTCCCTGACCCCCAGTGCGGCCGGCTCAACGAGCTCATTGGTGGGTGTGGGGCTGCCACCCCCGACGCCAAGAAGCTCGGGACTGTCCACGCCGGTGCCGCCCAGCGCGGGCCACCTGGCCCATGTGCGGGAGCAGATGGCCGGCGCCCTGCGGAAACTGCGGCAGCTGGAGGAGCAGGTGAAGCTGATCCCCGTGCTCCAGGTGAAGCTGTCGGTACTGCAGGAGGAGAAGCGGCAGCTCACGGTGCAGCTCAAGAGCCAGAAATTCCTAGGCCACCCCACAGGGGCCCGGGGCCGCAGCGAGCTCTGCCTGGATCTCCCTGAGACCCCCGAGGACCCGGTGGCCCTCGAGACCCGGAGCGTGGGCACGTGGGTCCGAGAGCGGGACTTGGGCATGCCCGATGGGGAGGCAGCCCTTGCCGCTAAGGTTGCCGTGCTGGAGACCCAGCTCAAGAAAGCGCTCCAGGAGCTGCAGGCAGCTCAGGCCCGGCAGGCCGACCTCCAGCCCCAGGCCTGGCCACCACCGGACAGTCCGGTCCGTGTGGACACCGTCCGGGTGGTGGAGGGCCCACGGGAGGTGGAGGTGGCAGCCAGCATAGCTGCCGGGGCCCCTGCACAGCGAGCCCAAAGTCTGGAGCCCTACGGGACAGGGCTGCGGGCCCTGGCGACTTCCGGCGGGGCTGAGAGCGCCCCTGTATTCCGCAGCCATGAGGTGGTGGAGACAATGTTCCCAACGCCCACTGCATCCACCGGCAACGTCCACCTGGTGAAGAAGATCAGCATCACAGAGCGCAGCTGTGATGGGGTAGCAGGTGAGCCATAGCGGGCCAGGGAGGATGGTGGAGGGTCCCTCTTTCTTCCTCTGAATGCCAGGGTCCAGCCCAGCCCTGGGCTTCCACCAGACAGACCAACTCCAGCTTTCAGAGCCTCAGTCTTTTTCTGCAAAAAGGGCATTGTTGTGCTGCCGACTCAGTGCCTCTAGGGACCATGCAAAGAGATTGATTGTCTGTTAAGTATGTGTGCTCATGTCTAGCATGTTGTAAATGTCTAGAAAACAGGAGGTCCATGTGGGACGGTCCCCATGGCAGTTGGTTGCTGGGCAGAAAAAAACCCTCCCTGTTTGTTCAGTTCAGTAAGTGGCAGGAACCAATCTCAGACCATGAAAAGGAAATACATTATTCACATAATTTGGTGACAGCTTCAGGTGTAGCTGGATCCAGGTGCTTAAATATCATCAGGAATCTCTAATTCTTTCTTTCTCTTCCTGTGTGCATCCTGGAGGCTTCTCTCTCAAGCGAGCAAAGATTACCCCACCTCTCCGGGCATCTATTCTTGCAGCAACATGGACTGGGAGCCCCTCAATCCAGATAGCACCAGTAAAAATCCCAGGGGTGGCTCTCCTTGGCTGGCTTGGGTCATGTGCCATCACTGAGCTAATGACTATGTCCCTCATTGCCCAGGCCCAGATCCTGGGGATAGAGGAGTCCCACCCAAATCCTCAAGGAGGAAGAGGTTGCTCCCTGGAGGAAGTACTGAGTCCTCATGCCAGGAAAGGGGATGTGGGATGTGCAGAACGGCAGCTGCCCCACCACCACTGTCCTGAGGCCCCTGGGAGAAGCTGCCAGAATGATTCATAATAATAACAGCTGTTCTTTATTGAACACCAGCCTGGTGCTGAGTGCTCTGATAAGTGTTTCCCCCATGGAGGGGCTACAAACAGTGGGCTGTGCAGCCAGGCAACCTGGGTTCAAATTCCACTTCTTAGTGTGTGACCTGAATGAGCAGCGTCACCATCTCCAGGTCTCAGCTTCCCCATCTGTGAAGCGACAGAATAACGGTCACCACCCCTAGAGCCCGTGTGAATTAGCGCACTCAGTAAGCACTCAGTCAGTGTTTGTTGCTGCTTCTACTGATGATGTTCAGGTCAACTCCATTTGCATCTGGGGAAACCAAGGCTCAGGGAGAAGCTTCACTTGCCCTGTGTCACACAGCTGGGATCAAAGCCCAGGCCGGCTTGAACCTGCAGCCAGGCTCAAAGGTGGAGCTCAGATCCGCATCCCAGCCTCGAATGTCAGATGGTCAGAGCCCCATGGAGGGACCGGTGGGCACAAGCTGGAGGGCGGGGACCCAGCTGTGTTTTCTTGTTTCCCCATGTTGTTCCTGGCCAGCTCTGGACTCCACCCCTGGGTTCTGCGTCTATCCCAAACATCCAGCCCTGCGACTCTGGCCCCCAGCCAGGGGCTCCGCCCGGCCCAGCCTCAAGATCTCTTGAGAGGCAACCTCCATTCCAGAGATGCTTCTAGGGCAGCCATGGGGCCTCCTTCCTCCAGGACACACAGACGTAGTGATGCCCCACACTATGCAATCTGCTGCCCCCAGAAAGTTCTCCCTTATGTCTCCCTTAACTCCCTCTTGCTGCAGCCAGCCTCAATCTCTGCCATGCTTGTGCCGAACTGGCATGTGCTAATTCATTTTAGCGCCTTCTCATTCAGCAAATGTTTATTGAGTGCCTGCTATGGGCCAGACTCTTCTAGACACTGGGGACACAGCAGTGAACAAGACAGACAAAAGCCTCCTCAATAAACAGGAGACCACAAGAAACAAGTGAAGAAGTATCATTTCAGAGGACACATGTTTGAAGCAAATAAAACAGGGGCATGGGGTGGTGGCCTGGGTTCAAATCCTCATTTCCATGATCCCTAGCTCTGTGCCCTTGAGCGAGCTGTTTAACCTCTCTGTGCTGCACTTGCAGATTGGGGGTCCTGATAGCCCAATGTCACCAAATCAGTGTGAGCTTAAATGCATCAGTTGGTGTTGGTTCAACGTGGTACCAGGCACTGCTGGTTGCTCAAGGGTTAGCTGTTGGCTCTTTGAACCAAGATGTGAAAGGAAAGAAGCATTCGGGTGATAGCTTGACAGGTGTTTGGGCCACATGTTCTTTTAGGTCGATCAGCTCAGAGGATGAGTCAGGGAGGGCTCCCTGGGGGAGGAGGCAGCAAGGAGCCCAACCTCTCTGCCACCTAGAGTTTGTTCACTGCAGCCAAGAGCAGGGATGGTAAGAGGCAGCCTTCCTCTTAGGCTGGCAAAGGTAGGTGAGGTAGGCAGAGGCCTGGAGACCCCATAAAGTCTCAGCCACCCCTCACCTTTCAAAGGCACCACAGGGATTAGTGGGGGAAGGAGCAGCCAGGCACATGCATCCATAGGGTCTCTCCAAGGCTCTGAAATTTCCTGTGCTCTTGTTTGAAACATTCCTATGAAAGCAATTCATATTCTTTGTGGAAGGTCTGGAAAATACGGAAGAATCTACAACACAAAGTAAAACCCCCATCAACCCACCACCGCCCAGACACAGCTGCTGTCAACACTTCTTCTTTCCTTCCATTTTTTTTTTGTAATGCGGAAAATAATATGTAGTTTTCAATTCTGGCGACACCAAGCTGATGGAATTTGCTGTGCTGCCTTATTTTATTTTTAAAAGCATTTAGGCAGCCCTGACTATGGGCCAGGGCATCATTTGATGCCCATTTCATATTTTAATTCATTTATACCTCCAGGGCCCCAATGAGGTGGGTGGTGTTTTTAACCCTCATTTTACAGATGAGGAAACTGAGGCACAGGGAGATAAAGGAATTTGCCCACAGTTCTCAAAGCCAGGATTTAAACTCTTTGATTTCTTTGATTTAACATTATGCCAGGGAAATTTCTTCTTAATTTTTTTTCCTTAATTTTCTTTTTGTGAAGGGGAGGAGGTAATTAGGTTTACTTACTTATTTTTTTTTAGAGGAGGTACTGGGGTTTGAACCCAGGGCCTTGTGCATGCTAAGCGTGTGCTCTATCACTTGAACTATACCTTCCCCGCCTTAATTCTTCTTAATTGCTTTACACACCATCTCCCATGGACTCTCTCCCTTCCTGCACTGGTTGGCCAAGTGATTTAAATTTTTAAAATTTTCTTTTTGTACTTAAGGAGCCCAAACCTGAGTTAATCTAATTCTTTGGCTGGTGGCAGCTAGCCCCAATGGGCTGCATGTGGCACCTGTCTTATTTTGCTTTAATTCTTTTTCCAACTTCGTCCTCCATCTTTATTGCTGAAGGTTGACAAACATTTTCAGCTTTGCAAGGCATCTGATCTCTATTGCAGTGACTCAGTTCTTCCCCACCCTCCCCACCACCTCCAGCTTTACTGCGATATGTTTAATATACAGAAAATTGCACATTTTTAATATATACATTTTGATGAATTTGGTGCCTCCGTTCTGCCTTTGTAACATGTAAGCAGACATAGACAATATATAAATGAACGAGCATGGTTATGTGCCAATAAAACTCTATGGGCAGACACTGAAATTTTTATTTCATACGGTTTTCACATGTCCCAGAGAGATTCCTTCTTTTCATTTTTTTGCAGCCATTTCAAAATATAAAAACTGCCCACAGGCTGTGGTTCACCACCCTCTGCTCAATCACACCCCGCCCTCCCCACTGTAATATCATTCCTTGCAACCCACCTTCCAGAAGCTATATAGATATCTTAGTATTCTTAAAAAATATGCCCTGTGCCTGTTTAATTTCCTAAAATGGTATTGTGCTTTAGTTTAGGGGAAAAAAAAAATCTCATTCTGTTTCCTATTTTTTTCTTCCCTACACACTGTTTTCGAATTCTCCACCCTGATGTTTATAAATCTGGTTTGTCTCTTTTAATGACTGTGTAGCTTTCCGCCCTAGGTATGTGTTCTTTCTCATCTGATCCCCCCCTTGGTGGGCACCTAGGTTACTTCCAGCTCCTGGCTGCCGTGAACAGTGCTGGTACTATCATTGTCTGCTCCTTCCCAAGGGATTGCTGGGTCACAGAGAATTCAATTCATTCCAGATTTTGTCTGGTCTTCTCTGGAAAAGGTCTTCCTGTCCACGCTCCCAGCAGCCATGCTTTGGTCTGAGGTGCCCATTTCCTCACATCCCTACTAACATATAGTTTTACCTGTCTTTCTAAATTTTTGTCCATCTTAAGCTGGTGCCAAGTGGTGTCTTCTTGTTTTAATTTGCATTCCTTTGGGGAAGGGACCTGGGGCGTCAGGGGGGACACAGACAGCATCCCCAGAGTGGGATGCTGCGGTAACCACTCTCAAAGGAGACGCCACCGGGGAAACAGAATAAAGGAAAATTAGCATTCCTTTGATTTCTGGTGAGATGGGGCACCACCATGTATGTTTAATAAGAATCCTCTGTGAATCACTTACTTGTAGTCATTGTCCATTTTGCTTTGGGCAATTTTGAGATATACCTGGCATATTCCAGAATAGGGGTTGTCAAACTATAGCAGGCAGGCCAAATCCAGCCCACTGCCTGTTTTTATATACCCTGTGAGCTCAGAATGGTTTTTATGTTTTTATTTATTTTTATTTTTAATGGAGTTACTGGGGATTGAATCCAGGACCTCGTTTATGCTAAGCACGTACTCTGCCACTGAGCTATACCTACTCCCACCCTCGGTTTTTATGTTTTTAAATGGTTGAACAATGTGAAAAGAAGAATAACATTGTGCAATTATGAACAAAATTATATGAAATTCAAATTTATGAGAACACAGCCACACCCATTCATTTAATATGTACTGTCGAGGGCTGCTTTTTCTCTATTTGGGAACTTATGGTCCACTTGGCCAAAAATATTTACTCTATCTGGCCTCTTACAGAAAAATTTTGTTGACTCCTGTTCTAGGAGATAATTCCTTGCCTGTTTTTGGCGTTATGACTGTCTTCCCACAGCTTGTATCCTTCTGTCAATTAATTTTGCCTAGGAGTCCTTTTTTTTTTAAACCAAATAGAAATCTTCATGTTGAAATAGTTAAACTCATCATATTTTTCTTTTTTTAATTTTAATTTTTTTCTACTTGTGAGATATAATTGACATAACATGATATTAGTTTAAGGTGTACAAATTACTAATTTGATATATGTGTATATTGCAAAATGATTACCACAGTAAGTTTAATTAACATCTATCACCTCACAGAGTTACAGTTTTTTTTCCTGTGGTGAGAACTTTTAAGATCTACTCTCTTCGCAGCTTTCAAATACACAGTACAGTCATCATGCTGTACATTAATATCCCCAGGACTTATTTGCAAGCAGACCTCAGAGATATTGTGGGTTTGGTTCCAGACCCCTGCAGTATAAAACAAGTCACACACTTTTTTGGTGCATATGAAAGCTGTGTTTACACTGTAGTGTAGTCTATTATGTGTGTGGTAGAATTATGTCTAAAAAAAGTACACATCTTAATTAAAAAATAGTTCATTGCTAAAAACCGCTAACCATCAGCTGAGCCTTCAGCAAGTCCTAGTCTTTTTGCAATAGTAACATCAAAGATCACTGATTACAGATCACTGTAACAACTAAAATAATAATGAAAATGTTTGAATTATTGTGAGAATTACCAAAACGTGACACAGAGACATGGAGTGAACAAACACTTGGAAAAATGGTGCTGGTAGGTTTGCTCAATGCAGGGGTGCCACAAACCTTCAATTTGTAAAAAAATGCAATATCTGCAAAATGCAGTAAAGGTAGCCCAATAAAAGAAAGTGTTCCTGTATCTTATACCTGGAGGCTTGTACCTTTGGACCACCTTCCCCCGTCCTAGCCATCCCCCACCTCTGGCAGCCGCCAATCTGTTCTCTCTGTATCTTGAGTTCGGTTTCTTTTGATTCCACATTTAAGTGAGATCGCCTCGTACTTTCTACATGTGGTTTGTGCTTAGAGGACTTTTTTTCTTATTTGAAGTATAGTCAGTTACAGTGTGTCAGTTTCTGGTGTACAGCACAGTGTCCCAGTCATGCATATAAATATATTCATTTTCATATTCTTTTTTATTAAAGGTTATTACAAGATATTCAGTATAGTTCCCTGTGCCATACAGAAGAAATTTGTTTTTTAACTTTTTATATATAGTGGTTAACATTTGCAAATGCTTAAGGGACTTTTTAAAGTGGTCTTTCCCTTTCTTGAGGCCCCCAATATTCTGCTACATTGTCTTCCTGTCGCTTTGTAGTTGAGCCTTCATACTAATCCTTCAGAGGTTTTTTTATAAGAAAATGTTTTATTGACGTATAGTTGATTTACAATGTTGTATTAGTTTCTGGTGTACAGCATAGTGATTCAGTTATACATATATGTATATATACATATTCTTTTTCATATTGTCTTTTGTTATAGGTTATTATAAGATATTGAATATAGTTCCCTGTGCTGTACCATAGGACTTTGTTGTTTATCTATTTTATATGTAATAGTTTATTTGATTAATCCCAAGCTTCTAATTTATCCCTACCCTCCTTTCCCCTTTAGAAACCGTAAGTTTGTTTTCCATGTTCATGAGTCTATTTCTGGTTTGAAAATAAGTTTATTTGTCTCATTTTTTTAGAGTGCACATAAAAGTGACCTCATATGATATTAGTCTTCCTCTGTCTGACTTACTTCACTTAGTATGATAATCTCTAGGTCCATTCATTTTGCTACAAATGACATTAATTATTTTTATGGCTGAGTAGTATTCCATTGTGTGTGTGTGTGTGTGTGTGTGTACAATTTCTTTATCCAATCATCTGTCGATGGACATTTAGGTTGCTTCCATGTCTTGGCTACAGTATATCATGCTGCTATGAATACTGGGGTGCATGTATCTTTGAATTGGAGTTTTCTCTAGATATATATGCCTTGGAGTGGGATTGCTGAGTTGGACTTTAGTTCTTTTTTTTAAATGCATACACACATATATATATTTTTTTCAAATTCTTTACCATTATAGCTCATTACAAGAAATTAAATATAGTTCCCTGTGCTATACAGTAGGTCCTTGTTGTTTATCTGTTTTATATATAGTAATGTGTACCTATCAATACCAAACTCCTAATCTGTCCCTCCCCCCCAACCCCGGATTTTAGTTCTTATATATAAATTTTGATAACAGTTTACCCTGTCTCCCGGTGGAATAACAATAATAACTATTATCAGTTTCATTATTGTTATTGTTATTTCAGTATTGCAGTGCCTGACCTTGAACTTCTCAAGCTGGAAGGCACCATCCAAGCTTTTGAGGGGGTGGGGCCTGCTTCCCCCCGGGCAGGACTGGCCAGGAGGCTGCTCGACTTCACTTTTTTTTTTTTCACTTTTTAAAAAATTGTGGTAATATACATATAACATAAAACTTACTTTCTTAAGCATTTTTAAGTGTCCGGTTCAGTGTTAATAAGCACATTCACATTGTTGTACGTCCATCCCCACCATCCATCTCCAGAACTTTCCCATCTTCCCAAACTGAAACTCTTGCCCCAGTCACCACCAACTCCCCACCTCTGGCCCCCATCCCCTGGCAGCCACCAGTCTACTTTGTGTCTCTATGGATTTAACTCTCCTAGGGACCTCATATAAGTAGGATCATGCAGTATTTGTCCTTTTGTGACTGGCTCCTTTCACTGAGCAGCATGTCACTCCACCTGATTTTTTGAGCCTCCCAGGCATTTACATCAGGAGGCTTGAGTTCAGACTGACATTGAGATTGTCAACTGGTCCTTCTGCCTCCTGAGACCTTCCACTTGGCCACACAGTGCCACAAATTAGTTTGTTTGTTTGACGTGAATTTATTGACAAGGCTTAGAAAAATAAAAATTAGGAGATTCACATTAAAAGCCGGCGTTGGATCTTGGTTCCCCTTGGGAGTTGGAGTTCCGGCTCTGGAATCAGCCCAGCCCGGCCCTGCCCTGGGCTGGGACGCCGTCGGAAGTGTTTATGGCCAATGTGTCATCTGTTCAATGTGCTTTACTTGTGCTGAGTGTTGACTCCCTGTACTTAGCTCAAGTCAAGCGTCGCCCACGGACTTGAGGAAGTAGTTACTGTCAAAAAAAAGTTAACCGTTAAAGGGAATTAAAATGAATTGGTCTGCAGAGCCCATGGCTGGTGGCAGGAAGGGGACATCCTGGGGAAGTGGTGACAAGGAAGCCACATATGGCCTGGGAGGACCTGAGAGGGTTCCGAGACCCAGGCAGCCACTTGAAGTGGTGACTGGGTTTTTGGGATCCCCAGCTGGGGGAGCACCCTTGAGGGCAGGGGTGGGGGCTGGGTCCCACAAGGTCACATTTGTTCTCAGACCAACTTGGGTGGGCTTTTTCTAATTTTGATAAAGTGTGCACAACATAAAAGTTACCATTTTAACCACATTTGAGTATCCAGTTTGGTGGCATTAAGCACGTTCACATTGTTGTGCAGCCATTACCACCATCCATCTCATTTTCATTGGCCCGAATTGAAACTCTCCCTGGGTGGGGTTTTAATTTTCATTTTCTAATAGTCCTTATTGTTTCTTTTTCATGATTATTAACAGAACACCTGCTTCACTAAGTAAAGAAGGAAGCCAGATACAAAATGATTATGGCATAAGTCTGCTTCTGTTAAAAAAATTATAATATTAAATCTTATCAAAATACAGTTTACAATTCTCCTGAATTAACAAATTGTTCTTCAAGTGCTCTTGATGTGCAGCTGTTGCTCTAAGCTCTTTCCCTGACATTACTGTCTTTAGTCTGAACGACTCCGTGATGTAGGAAATGTCATTTGTCCGAGGCACAGAGAGGTTAAGTGACTTGCCTGAGGTCACACAGCACCTACCGGGACCAGACACAATGCTCAGTATGATGTCGGAGTGGGGGTCACAAGCCAGGATTACAGGGTCTCATGGTCCTCCCTGATCCTGACCAGCTGTGAGGCAGGAAACAAAGTGTGGTTGGAATTGGATTCTGCCACTTGTTAGCTGGGTGACCCTCTGTGCCTCAATTTCCTTATTTGTAATAACCCATCTTCTGCACGGGCTGGGAAGACTTGATGAAGAAATGTCAGAGTGAGCCTTCAGGGCACCTGGTTCTGTGACCCCAGGAGGCAGTTATTATTACTGTTCTTATTTTGCTATTGTTGCCCAGAGTGAGAGCCTCTTTTCGTGTCCCGTCAGGTTTCCCACAGGCTCCTGCAGAGTCGTCCTCCTCACGCTCGGAGTCTGAGGGGCCCTCCCTGGCACAGCCCGAGAAGAACACAGGCCGGGTGCCTGCCTGTGATGCCGCCAACAGGGAGCCCACCAGGCAAGCAGCCTCTCAGGAGTTGGAGTCACAGGAGGCCGGGGGAGTAGGTAAGTGGAGGTGGCCGCCGAGAGGGCCAGGCACCAGAGGCCCAGGGGTGGGGTCTGGCTTTGGGAGACCCTCACCACACCACCCTTCCCCACCAGGTGGGGCCCAGGCAGGCGTGCGGTCCATCATGAAGCGGAAAGAGGAGCCCGCAGACCCCGAGGGCCGGCGGAGGAGCCTCCAGTTCGTGGGGGTCAACGGCAGGTAAGAGGACTGGTCTCAGCCCCTTGCTTTGATTCATTCATTTAACAGAAGCACAGCAGACAGATGAGGAAACTGAGGCCCAGTGGGGCCCAGGGGGCTGGCTCCAGCGCCTGTGCAGTTACTGCTCAGCCATCCTGCCCCTCAGGAGCTGCCAGACTCCCCTCGCCTCCCCGCTGGAGCTGCTGGTCCAGCGCACTCTCAGGCACTAATGGGCAGTTTCAGCGCAGCATGGTTGGAACAATAATGGGGGATGCTTAGGCAGCATGGGGCCCTGGAGGAGGCAGTGATGGCCCCAGGGAAGTCACTGATGGAGGGGACACATGTCTACAGGACAAGCAGAAGCTTGCAGGGTGCAGAGTGGGGGGGCGCGGTCCCTTGGTGGAGGGCACAGCCTGGATGAAGTCTCAGAGCTGGGGCAGAGCACTGACGTGAGAAGCGGGAGAACTGGGGAATGATGGTCAGGGACAGTTGGGGGATGTGAAGCGTGGACTCTGTCTAGAGGAAGCAAGAAGCACGAGGGTCCTATATGCAGTGGGGTGAGGGTCTGAACCAGTATAACACCTGTGTAAAGAGCAAAGCAGGAAGGGTATCAAAGGATGGAAGGGAAAAGCAGTGCCCCTCCCTACCCCCAAGCACGATCACAAACATAGCCAGTATTTATTGAGCACTTACTGTGTGCCAGGTGCTGTAAGCGGCATCCCTGCAGCCCTGTGAGGTTGATACTGGCATTATACCCATTTAACAGATGGGGAAACTGAGGCCCAGAGAGGTCAAGTGCCCCTCCCCCACCATCTGCAGTGTCTCCCCCAGGTATGAGTCCTCATCTGAGGATTCCAGCACGGCAGAGAACTTCTCGGACAACGAGAGCACAGAGAACGAGGCCCCAGAGCCGGAGGAGAGGATCCCGAGTGTGGCCGAAGCCCCCCAGCTCAGGCCCAAGGAGGTGGCAAAGGCCAAGACCAGCCAGGAGGAGTGCCAGCTGTCCCGGGAGCCTCGGCACATGCCCACAGCTGAGGGGGCGTCAGGATCCAATGCAGAGGAGGAGATCCGGTCTGTTTTCTGTGTGGGAGGGATTCAGGCAGGGCTTAGGGGGACAGAGAGGTGACCTCCACCTCAAATGCCATCATTCAGACCCTCTGAGGGAAACTCCCATCAGTCATGCACACCTTAGTCTGAATTAGTGAACAAGTACTTTTCTCCTAGACATCTGAAGGTGTGGAGATTTTGATAAAAGGCCTGATGGGGGCAATTTGGGCTGTTGGGGCTAGGATTTAAGGGGCAGGCAGTTTGTCCTTAAGCCTCCCACCTTCTTTGGGACATTTGCCCCACCTGCCCCTCCTGTTTATGTTTCTTTTTCTCTCCCATGATGAAAAATCTGCCCTCAGAAAAAGATTTTCCATCTGCCACTGGCCACTTGGAATTTTGGCCTTTGCATCCACTTTGTCTTGGGGTCGGTATGTTCTTCATGTCGGCCCCTGGGGGTACAGTGTAAAAGTGTGTCCCCAGAGAAGGGGGGTGTGAGATTCCACCACTCTGGTAAGCCCTGGCAGGACTGGGTGAGGGCCGCCCTGGTGGAGGGAGTTGAGGCCCTCTCTGAGCACCACAGCTGGATGTGGGGAGTTGAGGGCACTCAGGAGGCTGAGGTGGGTGCTCCCAAGATAAACTCCCCATTCATCTGCCCCTGGCAGGATGGAGCTCAGCCCCGACCTCATCTCAGCCTGCTTGGCCCTGGAGAAGTACCTGGACAACCCCAAAGCCCTCAGCGAGCGGGAGCTGGTGCGCTGGGGCCCTGGGCCTGGGGTGGGGGTCTCCTTCCCTCCACCCCCACCCCAGCTTCTCTTCGTCTACAGTGTCTCTCTACTTCTGCCTCTTGGGGATCCAGGCTGGAAGCTTGGGGTGGGTGGGTGCTTGAGTCGTGGGTCTTAGAGATGTGCGAGGGAGGCGAGGAGGGGCCGAGGATGATGGCCTGCCAGCAAAGCTGGCCTTGGTTTGTTCCTTCAGGGGCTTGACGGAAGGGGCTGGATTATTTCCCTTCACGGGTGTCTGCACTTGCCTTTGAAGATCACATCCAGACTGCAGATGCTCACCCCTTCCTCTGAAGGCATATCTGGGATGGCAGTGTCTACACTTCCTGTAGGGTCTTGGGACGGGGACACTATACTTTGCTCCAGGGGGCTCGTCTGGTTCAGAATGGGGATGTCTACACACCCCTTGTGGGGCTTCATCTGGGCCCTCACGCCCCCTTGTCCTCCCCAACCTGCATCCAGAAAGTGGCCTACACCACGGTGCTGCAGGAGTGGCTGCGCCTGGCCTGCCGCAGCGACGCCCACCCGGAGCTGGTGCGGCGCCACCTGGTCACCTTCCGGGCCATGTCAGCGCGGCTGCTGGACTACGTGGTCAACATCGCCGACAGCAACGGCAACACCGCGCTGCACTACTCCGTGTCCCACGCCAACTTCCCCGTGGTGCGGCAGCTGCTGGACAGCGGTGAGCCCGGCGGGGCGGGACGAGGGGTTCCCTGGCAGGCAGGCTGGCCGACACCTCGGGTTTGATGATCTGATGAGGGAGCACCGCCCTCCCAGTCTGGCGGAGGAGATGCCACCCTCACATTATGATGGGGGAGACACTGTCCTCCCAGTCTGGTGAGGGAGGTACAGGCCCTACCTGTGGCCCCATTGTATTGGAAAAGGCAGACATGGTCTTATGGAAAACTAGTGGCCCTTCCACCACCCCTAACGACCCCTGTATAATGAAGGTGACACCTCTGGAACCCTACTCTGAGGGAAGGACGTGGCCTCTGGTCTGGGGATTGGAGAGAAGTTGGGGTCCTCAGTTAGTCAGGAAGAAAGTTGCCCTTCCTTGGTGTGATGGGGAAGACACAGCCCCCGTGTCCGTCTGATGAAGGAGGCAGAGCCCACACTCTAAAGGAAAAGACAGGGGCCAGTCTGAAAGGTGACTGGGAGCTCTTCCAGATTAACGAGGGAGACACAGTTCCTACTTTCAGCCGTAAGTGTCGGTGCCAGTGTCCTGGGAGCCCCAGTCTGCTGGAGCAGATGCAGCCTCCACCTCTAGGAGTCCCTCCCATAATGGAGATGGAGACCCGGGGGCAGAATGGGGTTCTCAGGCCAAGAGAAAGGAGGAATTAGGCCACGCCTAGCCTGATGGAAGAGACACAATGCCCAGCGCTCGTTACGGTGGTGAGCAAGGCTTCCAGTCTGACGGCAGAGACGTGGCCTGGTCCTCGGGGACCATCCCCCAGCCTTGAGGCACACTGGCCAGCATCAGGGGACCTGTGGGCTGATGTCCTCCCGGCGCCTCCCCTCAGGCGTCTGCCAGGTGGACAAGCAGAACCGCGCCGGCTACAGCCCCATCATGCTCACCGCCCTGGCCACCCTGAAGACCCCGGATGACCTCGAGACTGTCCTGCAGCTCTTCCGGCTCGGAGACGTCAACGCCAAAGCCAGCCAGGTACGGGCCCTCGGGGCTGCATACCAGGAGAGGCCTTCCCGCTTATTAAGTCCTGGCTGTGCCCCAAACCCAAGGGGAGGGTTCCCACCCAACAGGTGAAGAAACTGAGGCTCAGAGAAGTATTTGTTTCCTCTAGGTCAAATTAGAAGAGAGGGGACTTGAACCTGGCGGTCCAGCCCCTGAGCCCCATTCTTAATGAACTGCCTGTCAGGCTGCCTCTGATATAGGACCCTGTGATAGAAACGGGAGGATGTGGGAGGACATGGGGGTCCTCAGCCTCTCAGCCTTTCTTAATCCGACACCATCCCACATCCTGCTCGGTAATTTACTCAACAGCAACTGGACACTGGGGACTGCAGTACTGGACAAGCAGGCACAGTCCCTACCCTCCCAAAGCTCACCAGCCAGCCCAGAGCTCCGGGAGCCCAAGCATGGGAGGCTTGGAATGGGTTCAGACTCAGGGCTGCAGGAAGCCACTGGGGGCGTTTAAAAGCAGGACATGTGGGGTGGGCTGCCTTCTGGTTTGAAATCTCCCTTTGGCTGAGTGATAGGGAGCAGAAGCTGGGAGATTATGGAGGTGACTGGGGTGTGGACGAGTGTCAGGCAGAAGAGCAGGGCAGCCAGGACCCTGTGGGGACAGCGAAGAGGGGAGAGATTTGCAACAGCCTACACGCAGTGACAAAAGGGGCATGCTGTGATGACACATCACAGAAGCTACTTGCTTTTTTACTGTTTTCTTTCTTTTTAAAATTCTTTTGGTGGTTTAAATTTTTTAATTGAGGTGAAATGCACATAAGATTAACCCTTTTCTACTTTTTTATTTTTTTAATTAAAAATTTTCTTTTTTTTTTTGTCAGGGGTGGGTAATTATGTTTATTTAGTTTTTAGATGGAGGTACTGGGGATTGAACCTAGGACCTCATGCATGCTACCATTGAGCTATTTCCCTCCCTCTGATTTGATTTTTATGGAGGTTTACTTGGCACACAGAATAGTGTACAATTTTTAGCTCAACATATTTTTACATACATCTGTGCCTATGAGTTAGGAATGTGATTTAGGTGGGTGTAAGGGTGGGGAGGCATAGAGTGCCTCCCCGAGGAGGAGACATTTAAGCTGACCTGAGAGATGAGAAAGAGCCAGCAGGAGGAAGAGGGACCAGCAAGTGCAAAGGCCCAGTGGTAGGCAGAATTATTTGAGGTGCAGAAGGAGGCCCTCAAGTGGAGGTGCTGTTAGCATCAGAGTACTCAGGAACCGTGGAAGGTTCTGGAGCAGGGGTGTCACGCTCTGCAGTGTGCATGATCCATAAGCCTGTTCCTTGCCCTGCCCAGGCGGGGCAGACAGCCCTGATGCTGGCAGTCAGCCACGGGCGGGTGGACGTGGTCAAAGCCTTGCTTTCCTGCGAGGCGGACGTCAACGTGCAAGACGATGACGGCTCCACAGCCCTCATGTGCGCCTGCGAGCACGGCCACAAGGAGATCACGGGGCTGCTGCTAGCCGTGCCCAGCTGCGACATCTCCATCACCGACCGTGTGAGTCCCCATCCTGGCGCACCCCGGGGAGGGTGGGAGCCCGGTGCAGGGCGTCAGCATAGAAAACGGATGCTTTACAGGATGGGAGCACAGCTTTGATGGTGGCCTTGGACGCGGGACACAGTGAAATTGCCTCCATGCTGTATTCCCGCATGAACATCAAGTGCTCAGTGAGTCTCAGTCTCTGCCGGGCAGCAGAGGGGGGCGGGGGTCCTCAGGGGGCGGATGGTGTAGGGGGCCTACGTCAAGGACTGTGTGGTCAGCTGCTTGTTGAACCTTCCCGCTGCCCCCGTGAGGAAATAAGGCACAGAGAACTGAGACTGCAGCCCCAGGTGACATCACAATATTCGAACCCAGATCTGTCTGGTTCCAGATGCATGCCCTTCATTACCACACTGAGGACTTCCGCTTTGACTCGAAGCATGCAGTGTATTAACGGCCTTGAGAGGTCTCACTGTAAAGAGACCTAACCTAGCTGTGTCTAACTCAGTATTTCTCTGATTAGACCACAGAAGTCTGGGTTTGTTTTTTTTTTTTAAATCATGCCTGTTAGCAAAACACTTTTTTGGAAACCTTAACAGGAGGGTAATATTGATACTTTCTGTGTCCTGAGTGCTTGATGGAGGAGACAAGCCCTTCCAGTCTGATGGGGGAGACAGGGGTACACCTCATAAGTCTCCAAAGCCCTGCCCTTGTCTGATGGAGGAGACAGTCTAAGGGACTGTGTACCAGGTGCCTCTCAACAAGTGTGATTTCTTGAACCTCCCACAATAACCCAGTTCAATTGCATAAAGTACTGTTATTATTTCCATTTTTTAGGTGGGGAAGCTGAGGCTTAGAATGGTTACACTCCTGGCCCAAAGTCTCACAGACAGGAGGGACAGGGACCTCGGGGTCTGAATCCAAACTGGGGTCAGGAGCCTCGCTGCTCCTTTGCACTTGCCCAGCCTCCCTGAGGCATGTCTGGGGCTGGGTTTGAGGGGGGTGTGGTGGACGTCGACCACAGCAGTCTGCCAGGAGAGAGAAGGTTGCTGAGACGTAAGCCACGTGGCTCTCACCTGGCTTCCACGTTCTTCCTGAGGCTCCAGGTCTTTCTGGCTTCACTCCTCAGGGTGTGAGGACAGCTGAGCCTCAGGTGTGGCGCTCAGGGCATCACCTGGGGATCAGCTCTGGGCTTCTTTTCCTCAGCTGGGAGATGAGGGTGATGGGGCTGGGTAGTGGTGTCCTGCTATACAATGTGTGGTCCTGCTCCCAAGGACTGCTGAGGGACAAACCCCACTCCTCCATCACTGTCCACCTGGACCACTGCCGCTACCCCTGCCCTGGTTCCCTAGCTCCCACCCTCACTGCCCCTCCAATCTGTTCTCCCCAGAACAGCCAAGGTCACTTGTCGGGGTCCATCCCACCTCTGCTCACAGCCCTCTGTGGCTCCCACCACCCCACTTGGAGAAAAAGCCAAAGTCATCCACAAAGCCCACCAAGCCCTGCTTGACCACCCTCACCTGTCCACTCTCTCCTTCCCCTCTGCCTTCTCACTGTGCTCCAGCCACACTGGCCTTATCCTTGCCCCTGCCTCAGGGCCTTTGCACTTGATGTTTCCTTTGCCTGAACTGCCCTGCCCCTTAGCTGGCCCCCCAGCTCAGACATCACCCCCCACCATCACCCACTCTCCACATTCATCACCTTCCACTCCTTCTCCTTCGGGAATATCCTCTACTCCATTCACATGTGTGTTTCTCTGAAGCATCTCCTCCTCAGCGTTGCCTCCTTGAGGCCAGGAGGCCAAGGCCTCTTCACTCACTGCAGGTGCAGGGCCAGCCAACAAAGTTGGCACCTCAAAAGGATGCCAAATGAAAGGAATCCTGCTTCTCGTTTCAGTTTGCCCCGATGTCTGATGATGAGAGCCCTGCGTCGTCCTCTGCAGAAGAGTAGCCATGAGGCGGTGGTCCCCAGAGGTGCCTCTCCTCGGGGAAGGGGGTGCCAGGCAGCCCCAGAGTGGAGCCTCGTCCCTCATCCCTCCTTCCTGGTCCCCTCCCTGGCCAGCCCCCAACCCATCCCCACCAAGGCCCAAGTCTTCAAGGCAAGTGGGTTTTTCTTCTGCTTCCCAGGGGGAGCCCCCAGCAGTGACAAGACTTCAGCTACAAGCTGGTTTTTCCTAGTACCCCAGTTCAAAGCAGCCGCAACACAGACCAGAGCTAAATTCTTATATAATTGGTGCCAGTGGCTGATGCTGGGGCGTGGGTTTGTGAAGAACACTGAGAACAATTGACTGGCAATATACGTGGAGGAGGGTGAGAGGGGAAAAATACTGTATTTTTAAATCATTGTCGGGGGAGAGGGGAAAAAATCAGGTTATTTGTTGCCAGATTTGAAAGTCACTGGAATTGCACATTTTCCTTTGAATCCTGAATGTTACTACACATGGATCGGATCGCGTCTGGAGTGGCGTAACGCCCCCTCGTCACACCTCCCCCTCCATTTAATTGTCTGGTATATAATAGCGTCTTGTCCACTCCCACCCGACCCCAGACGGCTTTCTTAGTGGAATTTTCTTCTGGTCTCTTCACACAGCAGATCCTGTCCTTATCACCCGGGGTAGGAAATGTCATTGTTTCTTCTGCGTTCTGCTTGTTGTCACAGCCAGTGTCGCCCCTATTCAGGTGGGGTGGGGGTGGGGGGAGCTCAGGACCCAGCAGCCGAGATGTGCCAGCAGTTCCCATGGAGAAATTACCCAGCAATCCATCCCCTCCCTGCAGGGGGACCCTGGCAGATACTCATTTTCCTAGAAAAATCCTTCAGACCTGGAGACTCAGGAAATGAATCCAGTTCCCAGAGTGGCCGCTGCATCCCTGGGCTTGGCACCCCAGTAACGGGGCCATCCTTGTCCTCTCCAGACTCCAGAATTTCTCTCCTCAAAGGAAAGAAAACAGGGCATGAGACTGTGGCAAAGCATTGGCGCAGGGCCAGCAACGCCATGTGTGCTCCATTAAAAGTTGGCTGCCCCCAAGGGCTCCCAGTGCAAACTTAAAGAGACAGGGCTTTGCCGAAAACCAAACAAGGGCCAGCTGGGTTTTTTTGGTTTATTTGGTTTTTTGTTTTTTGTGTGTTTTTTTTTTTTTGGTTTTCAAACAACCTACAGGCTTTCCAGAGCTGCCTGGAACGGAGCCTGCTGGAAATGGGGCTCTCCCAGCACACGCAGTTCCCTGCATGACCTATTTTGTCCTGAGCATCTCAATGCAGTTTTTTCTCATTCTTTCCTTTTGTGACCAAAAAGAAGGTGGGGACCAGGTTTTGAGTCTCAAAAAGTGCCTTGTGACCAGACAGTGAGATCCCTAGCTCTTAGGTGTCCTGCCCTCCCTTGTCCAGTTCTCAGCTCGGCCATCAGGGTTGAAGCCAAACCCCAGCAGGACAGAGCAGTCCCTTCGGCTCTTACATGTTCATTCAGTAAAGCTAAGTGCAGGCTTCTCTTCTAGAAAAGTAGGTTTCCTGGCTTGATAGAGTCCTGCTTGCTTTGATTCTGATGGAAGGGATGTTACCTAAGACAAAGAGCTTGGATGATGAAAGGAGACATCCCGGTTTGTGTGTGTGTGTGTGTGTGTGTGTGTGTGTGTGTGTTTGTGCACGCGCACACACACGTACGCATAAACTGGAGGGGGGACAGAACCCAAGCTGACTGGGGGCGAGCATTAACAGAAGGCCACAGCTCTGGGCAGCTTTGGGAAGTGGTACAAGAATTGTGTGCCTGTGTGTCTGGCCCTGGAGCCAGTGGGTGTGTTTATTTGGAATTCCCAGACGCAGCTCTTTAAACTGCGCCCCCCCCCCCCGGGAAGTCCGTATTTATCCCTGTGCTCGCTGGTCCCCCACGCCCATTGCGCTTGGCGTGCCAGTCCACAGGGGTCCTGCCTCTGACCCCGCTCTCTTCTCACGTGTACTCATGACCTTGAACTTCACTTTGTGACCACGGTACGTCCATAAAGTCAGTATTACACTTAAATGAAGTATTCCTTTTTGTAATCGTTCTTTAGAAGGTAAAGGAATTTAATAAAGCTACCTTATGATAATACCAAAGCATCTGTATCTGGTCTTGTCTCACTGAACTCATCCTGAAGCTTTAAAATCGATCTCTTTTTAAAAACTGACTTACTTGAACAGTGTTCGACGCTACAGAAAAGTGGCAAGACTATTACAGTAAACTCCCTTACGCTCTGCCCTACACTGGCACTGTCCAAGACTGTAGCCACTAGCCACCTGTGGCAATTTCCACTTAAATGTAAATCAACTGTAATTAATTCATGCTCAGCGGCTGCCTGTGGCTGGTGGCTACTGTACTGGGCTGCAGAGACACAGAGCCGCCACCACTGTGGCAAAAAGTTCTAATCAAACCCACTGTGGACAGCTCAGGAAAATGTGGTCACTGTTTTTTTTTTTTTTAACTCATGACAAGATCATTTATAGTGATTATAAAACGGCAAAATTTTAAACATACAGCAACATTTGGCATGGTGGAGGGTGCCATGGTCCCTCTTGGTAGAAATGCCTGCCATTGTCAATACTTTGGAGTATTTCCTGCCAAACCTTTTTCTAATAGGTTGGGTATTAAACTATTAAATTTTCTAACAGGTTGTTTTGCTGTTGTATTTTTTATTGAGGTATCATAGACATTTTGTGTACAAGTCATGTACAAAAGTATACAGCTCCATGGTTTGTTTGTTTTGAGTTTTTTTGATTTTGTTTTGGAGCGGGGAGGTAATTAGGTTTATTTAGGCTTTTTTAATGGAGGTGCTGGGGATTGAACCCAGGACCCTATGCATGCTAAGCAAGCACTCTACCACTGAGCTACCTCACCCGCCAGCTCCATGGATTTTTGGAAAGTGAACCTTTCCACGTCACCAGCACCAGGACAGGGAGTGGAGCATCCTCAGGCACCCTCCGCCCCACCGAGGCCCCGGGCCACTCTCCCCTCTCCCCTCAAGGGTAGCCGATGATGGATGATTGCTCTCTTGATTATCACTTCCTTGGTTTTTCCTCCAGACTGTTCAACCAGGAGATAATGGGGCATTTTCAGACGGTGTAGGAAGTCCCCAACATTTTATGTGAAGTTGTATATTTCTGAGCAGAAGTTCCACTGATCTTGTCAGTTTTCCAGAAGGGTTTGTAACCCAAGAAAGGGCCTTTTGAAAAATTTTTAAAAAATTGTTTCTCAGGGGAGGGTGTATCTCAGTGGTAGAGCACGTGCTTAGCATTAAAATAAAATCTAATTACCGCCCCCAAAAGAAATTGTTTCTCACAAGCAATTACCCAGGACCGTTTCGTCATCTTTGTGACCTTGTTCAGCTCAGGCTTAAGACCCCATTCGCCACTCCCTTAACTCTGTGTCTCGCTTTGGTTTTTAAAAATATAGCTATGTTTATTTTTGTGGCAAAATATACATAACAAAACATTTACCGTCAAAACTATTTTTTTTATTCTTTCAATGGAGGTACTGGGAAATGAACCCAGGACCTCTTGCATGCTAAGCACGTGCTCTACCACTGAGCTATACCCTCCCCCCAAAACTATTTTTAACTGTGAAGTTCAGTGGCATTAGGTACATTCACATTGTTGTGCAATCATCACCACCATCGACCTCCAGAACTCTTTTCATCTTCCCAAAGTGAAACTCTGTCCTCATTAAACATTAACTCTTCAACACCCCCACCCACCCCCACTGATGGCAGCCACCATTCTACTCTTCATCTCTATGAATTTGACTCCTCTAGGGACCTCTTGTAAGTGGAATCCTGCAGTATTTGTCTTTTTGTGACTGGCTTATTTCACTTAGCATAATATCCTCAAGATCCATCCATGTTGTACAATATGGCAGTATTTCCTAACTTAAAAAAAGACTGAATAGGGGGTGGGGGTATAGCTCAGTGGTAGTGTGTGTGCTTGGCATGCACAGGATCCTGGGTAGCTCCATTAAGGGGGGAAAATAATGATTAATACAATAAAAATATATGAAAAAGGAAAATTTTTTAGAAAAAGATTGAGTAACATTTCACTGTTTGCATTTGTTTATCCATTCATCCATCAATGGACACTTGGTTGCTTCCACCTTTTGGCTGTTGTAAATAATGCTGGGTGTACAAATATCTCTTCAAGTCCCAGCTTTCAATGTTGGGGGTCTATACCTAGAAGTAAAATTGTGGGGTCATACGGCCCTTCTATTTTTAGTATTTTAAGTTACAGCTGTGTTCTTTTCCGTAGCAGCTGTACCAATTTCCATTCCCACCAACCAGTTTCTCCACCTCCTCACCAACAATTGTTATTTTCTGATTAAAAAAAAATTAGTAGCCATCCTAATGGCTGGGAGTGGTTTTTGCTTTGTTTTTTGGAAAAGAGGTAAGTGGCCTTTTGGAAGGGAGCATTTATATATCAGGCTGTGGTTGTGAAATCGGGACGGCCTATAACGGGAACATCCTACCCCAGCTGATAAGAGAGCTATCATTAGCCCATGGCTTAGAAAGGTAAGAACTTGCCAAGGTCACAGGTTAAAAACTGCAGAGCCAGAAACTGAACCTATGGTCTTATCTCCTCATTTTACTCAGCATTGTACGTTAACCCACTGCCTTTAGGCACAGAGACGGTGAGCCTGCTACCAAAGGTCACACAGCCAATGGTGACAGAGCAATCTCAGCATCAGATGCTCAGCCATCAGGAGGGTGAGTGATGATGTAAGTGCTGATTCCGGGGACCCAGCTTCGTACCCAACCACTTTGACATCTGCTAGCCACTCTCAGGCCGGACCAGGGGGCTTCTTAATCTGAAAATCTGAGGATGGCCTTCTGGGGTCCTGAACCCCCAAACTCTACAAATTCCAAAAATGTGTGGATGTTGGGTACGTTTTTCAAGGAAGATTCTCTCCCATTGCTTTCATTAGATCTCAAGGTCGGGGGCAGAGGGTAGAGCTCAGTGGTAGAGCATGAGTTTAGCATGCTTGAGGTCCTGGGTGCAATCCCCAGTACATTCAATTAAAAAAAACAACAGAAAGAAAAGCTTAAAAAAAAAGATTTCAAAGGAATCTGTGACCCAAGGGAGACTAAATATATAAGCCCTAAGGGTGTCCCCAGCTCCGTGACCCCTGTAAAATATTAAAACATGAGCAGCCCCAGGGTCTTGGCAAAAACTAGCTCAGGGCAGTAAGCTCTGGGCCTGGGGTTGGGGAGCTATCAGACTCTGGTGTTCAGTGGAAATCACATTTCCTAACGTCTCTGTTGTAGTTTCTCTCCTCCCTCCTGGGCTGTGCCTTTCCTGTCTCACCAGCTGCTTCTCTTTTCTCCGAAGTCTGCAATTGGGGTGGGGTGGGGGTCTCAGAACCTGGCTCTTGGACCTCTTTCTCTCCATACTCACCCCCAGGGCCATCTGGTGGCTGCACTCTGACAATGTCCGGATTTCTATTTGCAGCCCAGACTCATATAGCCAAGCAACCATCTTCTTGAAAGTCCCATGTGGCCATGCCCCAGGCACTGGGAGTGTCCCCAGACTTTCCATTTCATGTAGCCCCTCACCTGCTCCTGGCCACTGGCTCCTGCCCCTTTTGGCCACTAGCACCACCACCACCCAACAGGGCCAAACACCCAGGAGGCATCGTCCTCTTCCTCATTCTGCACATCCAGTTTTGCTGGCAAATTCTCTTGATTCCAGAAGATGTGGAGCCAATCCACTCTGTAGCTCTTTCCTACTTAAGGCCTTCCAGTGCCTCCCAATGTACCAGAATAAAGCTTCCAGGACCCCAGTGAAACCACTTGCTCAGTCCTCTCTGGCCATGCCAACCTCCTCACTATTCCTTAAAGAAATTAAACTACTCTACCTCAAGGGGCCTTTGCACATGCTCTTTCCTCTGCCTTGTCCTTTGTTTCTCAATACGTCTTCCATCACTCAGATCCCAGTTCATCTGTCCCCTCCTCAGGGAGTCCATCCCTGACCACCTAACCTAAAGTCATCCCTCCCTAACTCTCCTATGACCCTGCTTTATCGTCCACATGACAGGTCTAAAATGATCCCGATCATTTATTTCCTTGTTTATTGGGAGGGCTTGCCACTAGAGCAGTGGCTTTCAATGATTTTTTTTTACATAACCTGTGGCAAGACACAAATTTCACAGGTGATCCAGTGATCCAGGTGTTATGGCCACATAACAAATTACCCCCGAAATTACTGGCTTTAAACAACAGTATTGAGCATGCTCACAAACCTGCAGTTCAACCTGGGCTTGCTGGGAACAGCTCTCTCTCTGCTCCTTTTGATGTAAGCTGGGATGGCTCAAAGGCTGGAGGCTACAATCATCTCAATGCTCACTCACTTGCCTGGTGGTTGATGCTGGCTCTGGCTGGGACCTTATGTGGGAGACTCTTCATGTGGCTTGGGCTTCCTCACAACATGGAAGCTGGGCTCCAAGCACTAGCAACCTAAAATTGAGAGAGTGAACCAGCATCGGGCAAAAATGTATCCTCATTTCTAATCTAGTCACACAGTGTCCCTTCTGCCACATCTGTTTGTGGCACAAAGTTCAGTCCAAGTTCAAGAGAAGAACTGGAGTCTGCCTCTTGACAGGGAGTGGCAAAGTTGGAACTATTTCTGTAGCCATTTTGGGGGAAAATACAATACCACACCCAGTAGACAAAAGTCTTGTTTCCCAAAATAATACCTAGCTTTCTTCACACAATGCACTGATTTTTTCCCCCATTGTATTTTGTAGAAAATGCTGGTCCTGACCGCTGAGCTGATTTCTTCACCCCCTTTGAGGAACAGGTCACAAAAGTGAACATTTTGTCTTTCCTCTACTTTAACTCCGTACACAGGATGTTCGGTGAGAGTTAGACACCTCACCCACTAGCGTTCTAGCGTTTATTTAACGCCTATATAGCACGTACTGAGTATCAGGCACTGCCCTCATTTAACTCTCACGCTACGTCTTAAGTAGACACTCTGATGACCCTTATTTCACTAAGTTGGAAAGAGAAGTACAGAAGGATGAAGCAATTTGCCCGGGGGTAACACTGTCAAATCTGGGATTGGAACCCAATAAATCTGGTGGCAGACTCCATTTAGCTACGCAGCTTCTTAGAGAATTTACTTCTGTATGATGTTTACTCTAAGTATCCCACACACACACCGCAGAACGTCAGCTCCACAATAAGCAGCTCACTGCCTCGCCTCTAGAATCCCGCCCTGCACGCAGCAGGAGGACCCGAGGAGAAACTTGGCAGAAGTTGAAAGCCCTTGCAGCCGTTTTTTCCAGTCTGCGCAGGCGCATCAGGCAGGCTTGCGGGGTGGGGGGCATCCCCTTCCTGCGCAGATTGGGCAGCGCCGATACTGACAGAGGAGCCGGCGCAGGCGCACTGGTTCGACTCGAAATGGCCAACCTCATCCACTGATGACTGACGTGGGGTCAACCCAATAGAAACGGTCCTCTGCGGGAAGGGGGCGGGGCACCGGGGGCAGTTAAATTTGCGCGGGATTGATTCTGGCGTAGTCATGGCGGCCTTCCGCGACATGGAGGAGGTGAGCCAGGGGCTGCTGAGCCTGCTGGGCGCCAACCGCGCCGAGGCGCAGCAACGACGGCTGCTGGGGCGCCACGAGCAGGTGGTGGAGCGGCTGCTGGAGACGCAAGACGGCGCGGACCAGCGGCTGCGAGGTGAAGGCCGGGGTGGGCGCGGCCGGGGCCCGTGTGGTGGGAGGGGCGGCCTGGCAGGCCGCGAAACTGGCCTCTTGTGTGCCCCCATTCCCTATCCTGTTAACTCGTGGGACCGGCGAATGAGCCATTCGTGATGGACTTCAGGACAGCAGTTCACCCTCCTGGGGTTTAGTAGTGAATATAGGATCTCGCAGATCCGGCCCAGTTCTGAGCGCTCTGTGAGCAGGAGCTGGGGGACTTGGCGTTTGAATTGGGATTCATGTGTCCTCAAAGCACGGGATTGGAAACCCAGTACCCCCACTTCCCAGCTGTGAGATTTGAGGTGATTTACTTAACCTCTCAGTGCCTCTGTTTCCCATAAAATTGTAACAATAGTCTGCATCTTCCTGCTGAGGTTGTTCAGATGTTTTATTGAGCACCTGCTGTGTCTAGGCAGTGTCTGCCCCGGGGTGACAGCAGGGAACAAAACAGACAATAATCCCTTGGTGGGAGAAGCTGATATGCTGGTGGGGCAAGGACTGAAGATAAACAAGAGAAATGAATGTCAGAAAGTGGTGGGCTAAGGATTTCAGCTGTTAACTCATGAGCCCTGTGGTCCCAGCCCAGTGGCTTCCTTCTCAAGCCTCAGTTTCCTCATCTGTGAAATGGGGCTGCTGATAGCACCTCTTGATGGATCAAAGTGAGATTTGTGGACGTTGATCCTTGCACAACACTGCCTTTGAAGAAAGGCGGGGCCCTTGTTACAGCTTTTCTCAGCTTAAGGGTTTTTTTTTTTTAAGGCTAGGAACTTGTTTTTATTGTGATAAAATTGACATAATGTAGGATTTACCATTTTCACTCTTTTTAAATGTTCAGTAGCATGAAGTACATTCACAATGTTCTGCAACCATCACCACCATTCTTCTCCAGTATTCCATTGTACGGACTCACCACATTTTGTTTATCCATTCATCCGTCAGTGGACACTTGGGTTGCTTCCACCCCTTGGCTATTGTGAATAATGCTGCTATGAACATGAATGTACAAATATCTCTTTGAGTCCCTGCTGTCAATTCTTTTTTGTATTTTACCAGAAGTGGAAATGCTGGATCAGATGGTAATTTGATATTTAATTTCTTGAGGAACTGTCATTTAGTTTTCCACCGCAGTTTCAGTGCCAGGCAGCTGTAATGCCTTTTTACAGTTATACTTTATGAGTGCCGTTTGGGTTGAGACTTGAATGGCCTAGGAGCTAGCCATTGGATGACTGGGGAGGAGAGTTCCTGGCAGAGGGAACTGCAAAGACAAAGGTCAGGTGAGAAGGAGCCTGGAGACCCAAGAGAAAGTAGTAGAAGCTGGGGTTGGCAACAACCAGACCCTGCCAGACCTGTGAGTCCCCAGAAGTTTGGATGTTAGTCTAAGCATGACGGATGCCCTGGTCTGAGTCTTCTGCTCTTTCCTCCCCCTCCTCCCTCCTTCCCTCTTGTTTCTTTCCTCCTCTCCCCCTCCATTAATTCCCCCTCCATTGATAGTTGGGGAGATCAGCATAGCCCAGCCTGTCTGGATTTCAGCAGAACAGATGGATTCGGGGCAAGGAGACAACAGTCTGTGTTCCTGGGAGCTGGGGCTTGCATCAAAAGGATCGAGTTCAGATCCCGGCTTCGGAGCTAGGTGCTGTAGACAAGTCACTGAACCTCTTTGGGCATCTGCTCGTCGCCTCTCAAAGTGCGTCAGGGGTTAGGGCTCCCGGTCGCTCGTGGCACTTAGCACACACTCCGGTGAAGACGGCTTATAACGAATATCCATGGGGAAGAGCTCACCCCCAGGGAGGGTCCAAGGAGACTCAGTTGCTGTTTGGAGGGTGAGTAGAGAAAGGGCAGAAAGGCTGCGTAAGAAAAGCCAGGCCCTCAGCTCTCCTAACAGGAAATCAGCAGGCACCATCCAACTCAGACAAATCAAGAAATAGCAGCATAAGCAAATTATTTAGAAATATGAAGGTCGGTGCCAGAGAAAACAGTGAAGAGTTGAAAGTGGCTGCTTCAGAGGATGGAGAGACTTAGAGAGGGGTGTGTGCAAGTGTGTGTGTGTGTTTAAATTTTCGTAACCATATACATGTAATACTTTGACTAAAATTTAACTTAAAGTTTATAAACACTTAAACTGCGGCCCTTTGAGAAGCATTTTCATCTGTGCCTTTTCTGAGTTGGCAGGTTTCTCTGACTCTGTGGGCAGGAACACAGCAACCTCCTTCAGGTGTTTTTGATCCTTTTGGATGTTTTATTCAAAATGTATTTATTCTATGTAGGTGCTGGCAATAATGTGGTGAATTTAAGATGCAATCTCTGCTTCGAAGAAGAAAGACAAGGAATAAATAGTTTGGGGTGATAGAGGCTGTCCTGGAAGCACAGTCTCACCCCAGGAAAGAGAGGAGAGTGTCGGGCTTTACCCAGGAGGCCTTGAAGGCCGGGAATGGGTGTACCCCATGAGCAGGGACACAGGGGCATCCTTGGAGGACAAGCAGACAGAGGCCCAGGATTGAAAAATGTGGCATGTTTGCAGAATGATGAAGCATTTTTGCAGCCAGAGTGGAGGGAAAAGCACCTGGTGGGGCGAAAAGCTGGGAGAAGGGAGGTTGGCAGGGATGGTGAAGGTGCCCAAAGAGACCTGGACCTTATCCTGGAGGCACTGGGGAGCTTTGGGAGGTCTCTGAGCAGGGGAGTAATTCAACATTTGGCTCTAATGCAGCAGCTCTGAAGACAGATAGCAGAAAGGACTGGCAACTGTAGAGACCATGGAGGGGCACGACAGGGAGGCAGCTGGGTGGTCCTGGAGGGATAAAGGACCTGCACAAGGCAGGAGGGACCCACCAGGCAGGATGGTTAACTGGATGTGGATAGTGAGCCCCGGGCTGGTTGCTCAGGCAACAGAGTCGAGCGTGGCATCATAAATTAAGACGTATGCAAAGAAGGACCAGACTTTATTATTTTGGGTGGATTCAAGTGTGATTTGGTGAAATAGGAAGCACTTACACCAGGTCCAGGGGGGTGCCTTTGGTGGGCATTTGGAAATAGGGTGATGGGTTCGGGAGCTACAGATAGAAGTGAGAACATGGCCATAGATGGGCGATGAGGCCACAGGCAGATGAACCGCCTCTGTCCGAGGCTCTCCTTAGGAGCCCGAGTTGAGGGGCACAGACTTCTCCCCATCCTGCAGAGATCCTTGCTGCGGAGAAAGAGGTGGCCCAGAGCCTTCTTGACGCAAAGGAGCAGGCGCACCAGGGTGGCACCGAGCTGCAGCAGCTTGAAGCTGAGCTTCAGAGGGCCAGCGAGGAGGACACCCGTTTGAAGGCCAGCCTCCTATATCCTTTCCTGCATTTGCGGAACCACCGGGCCCCAGCCTTGCCTGGGAGGTGCTTGGAGCCAGCGGCCCCGGCCCCGAGGTGGTTGGTGTTAGCATGTGGGCAGCCCAGCCCTCCTTCCAAAGCAAGGGGTCCTTAACTGCCTGCCTTACTCAGCTCAGCAGAGAGTTGGAGGAGCTCAAGGAGATCGAGGCCGATCTTGAAAGACAGGAGAGGGAGGTTGATGAAGACACTACAGTCACCATCCCTTCAGCCGTGTAGGTCCACCGACGCGGTGTGAGTGTGTGTGTGTACAGCCTGCAGCTCTTTGCTGGAGTTGGTGCTGGAGTAACTTCCTTTTCTCTCTCTTGTCTTCTTGCATAGGTATGTGGCTCAACTTTATCGCCGAATTAGTAAAATCGAGTGGGATTATGAGTGTGAGCCGGGGATGATCAAAGGCAGTATCCTTTGTGGAGAAAGTGGAACCCTGTGCACTGTTGGTGGGAATGTTAAATGGTACAGACGCTATGGCAGGTCCTGAAAAATTAGACAGAATTACCTTATGACCCAGCAGTTCACTTCTGGTAGACACATGAAAGAATTGAAAGCAGGAACTTGAACAGATGGTCATACACCCATGTTCACCCACGTTTGGCACCATTCACAGTTGCCAAAAGGTGGACGTAGCCCCAGTGTCCATCAGCAAATGACCAGATAAACAGAATGTGGTCCATCCATATAATGGAATATTATTCACTCTTAAAAAGGAAAGAAATCTGGCCCATACTCTCTTACATGGGTGAACCCGGAACATAATATGCTGAGTGAAATAAGCCAGACCGAAGAAGTCAGTACTGTGTGATTCCACCTACATGAGGTCCGTAGGGGAGTCAGATTCCTGGAGACAAAGTAGGACTGTGGTTATCAGGGTCTGGGGGAGGCAGAGGGGGAGGCAGTGTTTAATGGGGACAGAGTTTCTGTTTCACAAGATGAAAAGAGTCCTGGAGGTGGATGGTGGTGATGGTTGCGCAGCAATGTGAATGTGCTTAATGCCACTGAAATGGACACTAAAATGTTTAAGATGTTAACTATATAGTGTTATATGTATTTTACCACAGTTTTTCTTAAAGGGCAGTGCGTGATCAGAATTTTACTTTTTGTTCATGAAAATGTGTTTCAGTCTCTAAATAGCTTCATAGTAAAAATGTAAAGCCAGTACCCTTTTGTCGAGGGGGAGGGCTGTGTGTGCCAGGTTTCCTTACATCATGCCCTAAGTACATCACGGCCCCAGCGTCGCCCAGCCCATCCACCTGGACAGCACCCAGCTGTCCAAGAAATTCATCAGCGACTATCTCTGGAGCTTGGTGGACACGGAGTGGTAGAGAGAAGCCTCTTGGACTGTGTCTTATAATCCCACACAGTGAGAGTCAGCCGTGGTGGGTGGTCAGTGCCTCAGTGGTGAGATCAGCTTAAAATTAAATGTTTACACATAAATGACTTTTTTTTTTTTTTTTTTACTGGACTTCCCTTTCCCCCATCTTGATTTTTGGCCTCAGATGCTAGACTGGCCTTGGCTAGGTAATCAGAGACTGACTGAACCATATAAGGCCTGTGACTTCACATCTTGACCACACGTGCAAATGGCACTGCAGTATCCGATGACAAATTCCAGGTCTTTGTCATCTGTTATTCAAGTTTGGTTCTTATTCATTCCGAGTTCCCACTCTGAGTGCCAATGTGTGCCCAGAACTGTGCTGGGTACCCAAGACAAGATGAAGGTGACAGATCCCTTCAGCCAGGGGAGGAGTCAAAAGTGATCAGATGCCACCCTTGAGCTAGAGAGAGTCCACAGTGCTGTGGGGCCCTGGCTGGGGAGGGGGTCTGCTTCCCAGAGGATGGGGGCAGTGTTTGTGCTGAAACTTGAAGGGATGAGTCAATCGTGAAGAGATTACATTATGGGATGTACATGGACCCATCCCTGCTCCAGGATGGGCTGTGTGTCAGAGACCACTGGTTGCCTCCCTAGTAGCCATTCTCCCCTGCACCCTTAGTAAGGGAATCCTTTTAGCTGCCAGGTCAAAACACAACATTTCCCAGCCTCCCTTGCAGCTAAGTTTCGGACAGTGAAGTATAAAAGGAAGTGTTGTGTGAGACTTGTAGGAAGATCCTTAAAAGGCAAGGGCATGTACCCTTTCCCCTCCCCTCTGTCTTCTGGAATTTGAATGTGGTGGCTGGAGCCCTGGCAGCTATGTTGCCACGCTTGAAGGCTGCAATCCTCTAGGTATGATAGGAGCTTGATTCCCTGATGATGGAGCCAGGTAACTATCCTGGACTTTGGGGGTGAGGGATTGTTACTTTGGTTTTTCTATCACAAACAGCTAAAGTAAATCCTAACTGATTCAGCATGCAGCCCAGGCCTGAGCTAGCCAATCAGTGTGCTCACCTAACCCCCATCCTCAGTGACTGAGGTACTACTAAGAGTGGGGAGCTTGTCTGCCAGCCTGCCTGGGGGTAGAGAGTGAGAAGGGTCGCTTTGATATCAGGTACCTCCTGGATACAGCTTTGCCTGAAGCCAGTAGATTTGTTAGTTACATGAACCTCTGGGTTTTGTGCACCCCTGTATGACTTAATTGTTTACAATACGTACAATGAGTATTTCTTAATCAGAGAGGAACACTCTAGGCAGAGGTAACATTAAGTTCTAGCAGCACCTGAGTACATTAAGTGGGCACTAAAAACAGTCCCTTCCGGTGACCCTCGGAGGACTAGGTCAAGGAGTCCTACCTGTCGGGCTCCAGGAAATAGACCCAAAAAAGGGGGTTGTTGGTTTCCCTGAAATGTAAGAAACCCCAGGCCACTCAGCTCACAGAGAAAGATTCCCAGAAGAACTTCAGAGGCCCTGCCTTCGTGCCGAGGGCCTGGCTTTAGATACTCAAGGAAATGTTCACATAAGCCCTCCTGGGCTGTTTTCACTTTCAAAGTTGGCGGAGTTTTTTATGATGTAAAAAAGAAGCAGAGCCCTTCATTTGTACCCTTGGCCTCCGAAGGGCGAAAGACTGGACCTGGACCAGGGTTTTCCTGCCTCAGCCTGGGACCAGGTCACTCTCTCCGGAGGGGGCTGTCCTGGACATGGTGGGACAGGTGGCATCACCCCTGCCTCCGCCCTCCAGATGTCAGGAGCTCACCCCTGTTGTGACAGCCCTGGGGGACCACTCAGGACTTGCAGCCTCAGCCAGGAACCAGTCTTCAGCCAAGGCCAGGGAAGGAGCCGCTGTCACCCTGGTGGCTGTTCCTGCTGACACAGCTGGACTGCACCTGTTCCCCTGCATGAGTGAAGGTGCCAGGAGGCCTCCCGCCCTGAGTAGATCCAGCCCAGCCACGGGTCCTGGGGGACTGGGAGTGGAGAGACTTGTTTCCCTGTAGTTAAACAGACTTACGGGCACAGGGTCCTGGGAGAGAATGCAGGTGCTGGGGGGCAGGCGCACTTATCTGTGCCCTGGGCCGGCTTCCCAACCCAAGCAGGCACCCCACTTTGTTCTGGGAGGGGCCCAAGAGGCGTTGCCTGCCTAGAGCTGTTTCCCCAAGAAGAGGAAGGTCACTTGAGGGAGGCTGCATGAACCCAGGCTCCTGTGTCCCTGTCTCCCCAAGCAGCCCCCATGACAGGCCCAGGGAGTGAGCAAGTGGGTGAGGAACGCAGCCCCGTGGGGCCTCGGCAGGCAGGCTCAGGGAGGTGCCTGAGCTCACAGGGGCCGGGAGAGGCCCTGGCCCTCCGCATGCCTGGGCCCTGACTCACTGCCTGGTGCTGGCCGGACGCCCGGACAGCCTCGGTCCACGGCCTCCAGCCCACACCCTGCCTTCCCCCTGCCCGTTCTCCCTCTGAGAGCCGGCACATTGGCAGCCACCAGCTCTTTCCCGAATTTTGGAGGCCAGCCAGAGACACACTGAGCCCCTGGCCAAGCCCCATGGAGGTGGGAGCAGGATGAGTCCCCAGACCAGGGAGTGGGGAACTGGAGCCGTGTGCCCGCAGAACTGACTTGACGCCACACCCCACCTCGTTCCTCCTCCTCCACCTCCTCAGGCCAGCGCCATCCCAAGTTGGTCAGTAGTATCCATTTTACAGGTGGGGAAACTGAGGCACAGCATGGTCACAGGATAGTGACACCCTGGGAAGCTGAACCTGGCAGTGGGGCCCCAGGGTCTCTGGAGGAACATTGTGGCTTTTCAGATGAGAAATGGCCTAAGTGCCTGCCCCTCATCCAAGGTCACCCAGCTAGAAAGTGGAGCCCTATGGGGCAGTGGAGCAGGTTGAGGTCTAGACGCTTAAAGTCACTACTGATCAGTGATTGTGGGTCAGATATCCACATACCCACCCAACCTGGCTTATAATTGGTGTTCCTGGGGGATATTGCCAAGGGTATGTGGGGTCGAGAAGCTGGACCCCCATAAAGCTTGGTGGGCCAAGGCTGGGAGGACTGGCCCCAGGGCATTGACACTATGGTATTTGGTTCACCCTCAGGGAGGCCCCAGGACCTCCTGGTGGCCTCCCCAACTGAGTCAAAAGTGTACCCTGGGCTTCTGTGAACTGCCAGGCCCCCTTCCAGGAAGCCACACTCCAGTGGAGGTCTTGAGCAGGTGCTGTGCTGGCTCCGTGTGTCCTTACAGGTGACGAAACTGAGCCACAGAGACAGCAAGCTATTTGTGGAAGTTTTCGCAGCTAATGAAGATTCACAGCTTGTGCTCTTAACCCCGACCTACGATTGAGTTCATCTCAGTTAGTGTATAGCTGTCACTGTTTCAGGGGAGGAGGAGTCATTTGAGCCCAGACAGACCTGAGCTCCTAGGGAACAAAAGTGTGGAGACAGTGATCCATGCAGAAGGAACAGCAAGTGCAAAGGCGGGTGTTCAGGGACAGCAAAGAGGCCAGGGTTGAGGGAACCATGCAGCCATGGGGCTGGATCACGCCAGGCCTGCAGTCCACAAGTGAGGCACAGGGAGGATTTTCAGATTCCAGGAGGGGCCCAGAGTTGGGGCTTGGGAAAGAGGAGCCTGATGTTGGTCTCTTGACACAGGTCATGGTGCAGAAGGCCAGCCGATTAGGGGGCTGGTCTCATTGTCAACCCCCAAGCTCCCTGCCTCCATCCCTGGCGCAAGTGTGGGAGCGGAGGCAGGGGTAAGCAGAGCAGCTGTGCTGGGGAGGGTGGAGCCCCTCCACTGAGGGCAGAAATCAGTGCTGAAACCTGAGCTGCCTGGAGGGGAGGCTGGACTGGACCCAGGAGTCCTGGGGGCTGTTCCCTGACCGGCCTCCACTCCCCCCCAATTCACGGCCCTGCTCAGTGGGGTGGGTGACGTGACCAGTGCGCATACTCACAACACTTAGCCGGCTCTCTCCTCCCTTCATCATTGAGGGAAGTCACTTCCTGGGGGAGCAGGAGGGCACTGACCCCCACTGTGGGGGAGGGACCAGCATTGGGAACACCCCTCCCCCCTCCTTCCTTCCCTCCCTGGGACCTGGGCTCAGCCCCTCAGGCTCCAGCCTGACTCACCACAGGCAGCTGTGGTTTCGGATGCCGGGGTGGGGGCCGGAGCGGGAGGCAGCAGAGGACACGAGTTAGGGCGTCAGGCTTGGGGGAGCAGCTTCCTCCCACCACCCAGCCGGTCCAGGCCAGAGCTGTCCAGCCCGCGGAGAGGGGGCTCTCAGGGCTGCCTGCCCTCGCCTTGTCCTTGGGGATGGCAGCCCCCAAACTCCAATCTGCCCCCCATCCCTCTGGGAGTGCCGAGCCCACAGACTAGCTCCAAGTGGCCGGCCAGCTGCCTGGTGCATCTTACCCAGGTGACATCCACACCCTTCCCTAGGGGACCCCGTGTGAGTCCAGAGACGTCACACCCCCTCCACCCCTCGGGCTGCTGGTGGAGAAACGCAAAGGGAGGGCGTCAGGGTCTCATCAGGAGCCGAAGGAGCTGAGCCAGTGACCCCAGTCTCCCCTTGCCCATCTGTGAAATGGCTCTGGGCCTGCCCCCTCCTTAGGTGGCCACCTCGAGGACCAGAAGAGTTAATCCCCAAGTAGCATTTGCTCTTATTTGTCCCAAAGCTCTCATCCCGCGTGTCTGTGTCATACTCAGTGCCGACGTGGGGGCGCCTGAGGAAGAATTTCAAGAACTACTTACTCCCTTCACAGAAAACTGCCCAGGCCAGAGACCAGAAATTTCCATCACCTCCAGCCTCTCCCAGGCACTCCCTCAGCCCAGGGACCACCCCCAGTCCTGCCCACCCTCCCCTGGGCGCCCTCAGCCACCTCCAGGCCCCTCCCGTGTGCCCGGCCATTCAGGCTCATTTGTCCCGTTAGCCACACGGCTGAGCATGGAGTCAGTCAATCAACCAATTATCGAGCCAGCCCCGGCCACTTCCTGTGCGGTCTGCTCAGCTTTCGCCCCCAGAGGCGTTTTGGAACCTTCCCAAGACAAAAGGCGGAAGGAAGGAAGGAAGTGCCACCCTGTGGACACAGGGAAGATAACAGTGACCACAGCGCCCAACGCCCACGGAGCCCACAGTGTTGGGGGGATCAGCTTTGGCCTCATTTTCTGTTGGGGAAACTGAGGCTCTGATGGGCCCAAGGTCACTCAACTCAGCACAGGCAGCCTGAACCAGCGGGTGTTCTTTCCCACCTGCTGCCCTGACACTCCGGGTCCCCTGCTCCTGGATACCCCCTGCCCTCCCTCAGTCCAGCCTGTAAGGCAGGGACCCCGTTTCCCAGGTCCTGCTGAGTTCAGCCTATGGGGGGCGCTGGCGGGAGGGGGGCCTGGAAGACGGGGGAAGCCGGAGTTTTTCTCTTCGCTCTCTGCTCTTGACGGGTCTCCTCCCAGGCTCCCACAGCTCCCAGGCTCCAGTAAAGCCACCCCTTCCTCTGCTGTTCTTCTGGATACTTCATAGTCCCTCACTTGGCCTTTTTTAAAAAATTATTATTATTTAGCATTATTTTCTATTATGGTCAATAAACTTTACCATCTTAACCGTGTTTCAGTGTGCAGTCAGGTGGCATTAAACACATTCATATTGTTGTGCGGCCATCACCCCCATCTATCCAGCTCTTTGGTCTTGCAGAACTGCAAGTCTGGGCTCAGCACCAACTCCCCCTCCCCCTCCCCCTCCCCCAGCCCCTGGCACCCACCGTCCTACTTTCCATCTCTAGGAATTTGATGGTACTCGGGACCTCCTATAAGTGGAATCATACAGTATTCATCTTTTTGTAACTGGCTGGTTTCACTTAGCACAATGTCATTGATATCCATCCATGTCATAGCATGTGTCAGGATTTCCTTCCTTTTATTGGCTGAATAATATTCCGTGTGTGTGTGTGTGTGTGTGTGTACACACACACTTTGTTTATAGATTTACCTGCTGACGGACAAGGGTTGTTTCCTCCTTTTGGCTATTATGAATAATACTGCTATGAACACGGGGGTGCAAATATCTGTAGTCCCTGATTTCAGTTCTTCTGTGCGTATATACCCAAAAGTGGACTTGCTGGATCCCATGGTAGTTCTATTTTTAATTTTAAAAATGTCTTGAGGTACTGTTTTTAATTTTTTGCGGAACCGCCATACTGTTTTCCACAGTGCCTGCATCATTCCAAGTTGCCAGTTTCTCATCCTCGCCTACACTTATCTTCTGTTTTTTGTTTTTCATTACAGCCATCCTAATGGGTGTAAGGTAGCATCTCGTTATGGTTTGCCACATTTGGTCTTTTATGCTTAGGTCCCTGTATTAAGTTTTTTTTTTCTTTTTCTTTTATTTTTTTGAGAGAGAAAACCATTTAAAATTTACATGTATGTACTGTTCATTGTTTCTAAGAACAGTTTAGAGATTTAACTTTTTAAACTTAAATAGTTACCAAAGAAATAAAGCCAACCACAAAATAAGAATCAACAGAATGCAGTAATCCAATCATAAAGGACAGTCAAATGTGCTTACACATATTCAAGAAATCAGCCATGTAAAATGACTGTAACTCAATAAAAAATGTTAAAAAAAAAGAAATCAGCCATCTAAGTTATAAATAATAAGTAGTTCATTTGTGTCTTTTTTAGATTTCACATGTAAGCAATATCAAATGGTATTTTTCTTTCTCTTTCTGGCTTATTTTACTTAGAATGACAATCTCCAGGTCCATCCATGTTGCTGCAAATGGCATTATTTGATTCTTTCTTTTTTATGATTGAGTAGTAGTCGTGTGTGTGTGTGTGTTTTCTTTATCCAGTCATCTGTTGATGGACATTTGGGTTGTTTCAATGTCTTGGCTGTTGTAAATAGTGCTGCTATGAATATTGGGGTGCATGTGTCCTTTTGAATTGTATTTTTCTTCAGACATACGCCCAGGAGTGAGATTGCTGGACCAAATGGTAAATCTATTTTTAGTTTTCTAAGGAATCTCCATACTATCCTCCATAGTGGCTGCACCAATTTACATTCCCACCAACAGTGTAGGGAGGGTTCCTTTTTTCCACACCCTCTCCTGCATGTGTCATCTGTGGACTTTTTAATGGTGGCCATTCTGGCTGGTGTGAGGAGATGTCTCATTGTGGTTTTGATTTGTATTTCTCTAACAATTAGTGATGCTGAGGATCTTTTCACGTACTTGTTGGCCATCTGTTTGCCTTCTTTGGGGAAATATCTGTTTAGGTCTTCTGCCTGTTTTTTTATTGGACTGCTTGTTTTTTTGCTATTAAGATGCGTGAGCTGTTTGTATATTTTGGAAATTAATCCCTTGTTGGTTGCATCATTTGCAAATACTTTCTCCCATTCTGTAAGTTGTCTTTTCATTTTGTTGATGGTATCCTTAGCTCTGCAAAAGCTTTTAATTAGATCCCATTTGTTTATTTTTGCTTTTATTTCCATTACTTCAGGAGCTGGTTGAAAAACTATATTGCTGTGATTTATGTCCAAGGGTGTTCTGCCTGTGTTTTCCTCTATGTTTGTTTCTATCCAGTGACCTGCTGTGTTCCTGACTGCACCCCAGCTGACATGCCAGTACGATTTGTGGTTCGACTGCCAAGCCCTAAGCTAGGGGTCTGAAATGCCCTCAAGGCCCAGGCTCAGGCAAAGCTGGGGTGCACAAGAGAAAGGGGGTGCAGGTGGACTACAGCCCACGTACTTGGCCAAATGTTACCACAATGAAGCCAAATTCGGCCAAACTTAAGATTGTTTGGCTTTGTGTTGTGAAATCTATTTTCTATATCTTAGCAGTGAATTTAATAGTTTCAGTTCAGTCCTTTGTCTTGTTGCTTAAGAGGTCCTCATGCCAACCGCTGCAGGGGCTCCGAAGGGCAGGGTCCTTCAGAAACATCACTTTGTGTTGATGGAGCCCAGTGAGGGGATCTCGGCCCGTCACTCTTTCCTCCCAGATCCTCACACGGCCAGTTCTTACTCTCCTGGGCTCAGCTCAGATGTCACCTCCTTGGCAATCCTTCCCTGATACTCCCCAGAAATAAAAGAGCCCCCTGCCAATCACTTCTCTGTCCCATCATCCTGTTTAATATTCTTCTAAAAAATTCTTTTGGGATATTCATTTTCCCTTCTAAAGTGTCCCCCCTTGAGGAAGGGGACTTTTATTCACTGCAGGATCCCACACACCTGGAACAGGACCTGGCGCACAACAGGCGCCCAATAAATGCTTGCTGAATGAATGAACAAGCAGGAAATTTAGCAAAACCCCGGCTCAGGGCTCTGGGGAAATGTTCTCTTTCCAGATCCGTCTCCCAGGGAGTCTGGTCCACCAATAATGGAGGAAACCAGAAGAAAGCGGTTCAGTTTAGCCAGACACTGTATTTAAGAAATTTAATCAATCACAGTAAGATGTTCAAGCTATAAAAAACATTCTATACAGTGGTTTAAAAAGCGATACCCATCCCTGAAAAGCAACCCATATATACAACACAGGCCTGATTTTCCTGAAGAGAGCGCTGTGCACAGCATGTGCACATCTTTGTACAGAAAGGCGAGGCGTCTCAGAGACAGTTTCCCTCGATGCAGCAAACCAGGGTTTGCAAAAATAAATAGATCTCTTTTCATATATATATATATAAGTGATAAATGTTTCAACAAATATACAAAGTGCAAACATAAAAAAGCCCCCATTGGCTGTCGGGGGGTTATTTACATGCTTCAGAAAGAGAGAAGGTGTTCACAGTCTCCTGCAGGGCGGGGTGCGGTGTTCTGCGGTTGTGCAGCAGGCAGGCAGACCCCTCAGACATCTCCCTGGCTGTCTGGTTGTAAATGTGGCGACACGTGCGTCAATTTCAGAAAGCATTCTTGTTTAGTAAGTCCCACAAAATGTGGGCGCCCAGGGCACGTCTTACAGGGTGGACCCGCCATTCATGTTGTTTCAGACCGAGCCCCCCAACCCCCGCCAACCACAACTGGCTTGTGAGGGAAATTAATGGCTCGGGGGCATCTGCATAGAAGTGGAAACACCAGTAGCGAGCTCGGCTTTGAAGTCGCAATCAAGCCGACCCCCTTTCTTCCGCACACAGTACGTCTCCTGCCACAGCCAGACATCCACCTGGGCTCTCCGGCCTGGGAACCTGAACCAACGGGAACAGAAAGCAGTGCAAAACAGTAATAGTGTCGACTTTACACAACATATAACCCTGAACTGAAAAAGTGCAAGGGGCGAGGCTGCGGTCCAGACACCCGCACTGGGACCAAGGGACACAGAGAACAGAGCCGCTTCTCGCACAAGGTGGGGTGTCTCAGGCACTTAATACACATTACGGGGGACCGGTGGCTCAGGCTTTCCCTGGGAATGGCTGGGTCTTGGTGAGCGAATGGGGTTCAGCAGGCACCACCCCCTGAGGCCGGATCCTGCTGTGTCAATACCAACACCAGGGGCCCCTCCCCAGCTTGAGGGGAGGGCAGATCCGGCTTGGAAGACCCTAGTTTGATCCTGACCTGGGGGTGGCAGAGCAAGAGCCGCCCTGGCGGTCCAGCCAGGCTCTCCAGGCAGAGGTAAACACGTTCAGTCCTGAGTGTGGGGCTCGGGCCGGAGGTGTGGGTCGCACCCGCTCTCAAGCGTGCAAAGCCACTAGGTTTCTCCTGCTCCGTGTCCCTCGGGAGGAGCCCGTCAAGGAGGAGAGAAGGAACTGTCCCCCAGCTGGCCCGCCCTCCTTCTCTTCTCCTTCACATGTAACGAAAGAAAAAAGCAACCCAAACCCGTGTGCGCCGTCGGAAGCCTGTCTGCCTCCCAGACAAATAAATATATAAAACAGAGCTCTGGCGGACAGGCAGACAATGCCGGGGCCACAGCCACCAGCAGTGCTTTTGGCGCCAAGGTCTCAGGAAGGGTTTTGGGGCAGGTCGGGGTCCAGGGAGAAAGTGTCCTTCCTGCATGTGAGTGACAGGCGGCAGGTTCCGGGGAGGCACGGGACTTGAGGCGCAGCTCACGCCACATCATCCTCGAGGCTGACCATCTGTCTCTGTCAGCAAAACGATAAACACCGGAAACGATCAGTCCAACCTCTAGTAAACATGGCCAGAGGCCACCTACGCCTCACTCCCTGTCAGCCCCCCAGGCCAGTCCCCCTCATCTCCTGCCTGGACCATCACAGTCTGCTCCACCCTGGTCTCTGGCTCGGCCCTGGCCCCGGTCTCTCCCCACCACAGCCGCCCAGGGGCACCTGTGAGCACCCGAGTCTGGTCCCATCCCTCCACGGCTCCCACCTCACTCAGAGCAAAGTCCTGGCGGTGGCCCAGACTCCTGCCCCATCTGCCCCCTGTCCTCCCACTCTCCCCAGCTCGCTCCACTCAGGCCACACTGGCGGCCCCTGAGCTCCTCAAATATACCTTCGCACAGGCTGTGCCTTCTGCACACCATGCACTCCCTGCTCAGGGAAGCCTGCGTAACTGCCTCACCTGAAGCTGCATCCCCTCCCCCTCACCCCCACAGGCCACTCTGTCCCCCTTCCTGTGATCCCTTTACTTATCCTCTGTCCCCGTCCCCCTACTGTGAGAACGCCTGCTGTCTGGGGAGGGCTGGGCCCCTAGGAGGCAGGATGGACACATAAAACCCTGTGCCCTGCAGGGTCCCGAGCACGCGCGGCTCACCGAGGGGTAGGTGTAGCCGTCCTGGCTGCGGCAGATGTGGACCTCGTCCTCCGTGGTCTTCTGGTACACAGGGTTGTCAAAGTTGATGCTGTTGATGTTCCTAAGCCTCCAGTTCTTCCAGAGGAGGAAGGTCCCGAAGCACAGGAGGATGAGCAGTGCTGCGGGGGAGGCGTACCATCACGGGCTGCTCTGCCTTTTGACTTGTAAGCATCTTGGTTTTTTGGGGTTTTTTGGGGGGGAATGAACCTAGGATCTCGTGCATGCTAAGCATGCACCCCACCACTGAGTTATACCCTCCCAAGTGTATTTGTTTTTAATGCTTTGCATTTAAAGCAGTACTTGCCCGTTGTAAAAAATAATCTATGAACATAACCCATCTCTAGCTTAAGGACCACTGTGAGTGCCTTACCGCCCCCCCCACCAAACACCCAACTATTGTCAGTTCTTCCAGGTTTGTTCTGTGATTAGTCATGTGAGCTACTACTTCTTCAGAAATGGGACTGTCCTCTACATATGGAGACACAATGCACTCTCTACTTCTATTTGAAGGCAGGTGGGGCTGGATCTCTCTTTGCATCATTTATGGTGGGCCTTGGGGTGATGGTCCCTCTCCCCTCCCTACCTCATCCCCAGGATCCAGGGGACAGCCAAGGGCTCACCCAGCCCGGGAGCGTAAAAGATTCCGGCCAGTGCCCAGAGGGCGGGAGAGACTCAGGCTCAGCTGGGAAGATGCCCAGGGAGGGAGTGGGTGTCACCCTTGGGCGGCCCCAAGGGAGGTGAGGGTCCCACTTGCCAAGCCTGCCAACCCACAGCTGGACAACTGTTGGGCACCTATATCTCTGGTCTCTGGATTTCCTCAGAGAAGGAGAAAAATGGATGTGATGCTAACTGAGCCATGACCGATGGGTGAAGGCAGGAAAGCAGAGCTCTCTAAACTCCCCCTGCAAGAGGAGCGCTCACCAGGAGGCTCCCATCTCTTGTGTGTCAGTGAGACTGCCTGTCACTCACACAGAGGGCCCTGGCCCAGCCCACTTCCCCCATGTAACACATCAGCTATCCTGTCAGCTCGGGGTGGGGGGGCGTTTATTCCTCTCATGGCTGTTGTCCCCAGAGCCCGGAAGTGGCCTTGGTATACAGTAGGTGCTCAACTTTATTTGTTAAGTGAAAGCAGCTAGGAAGGGAGGCCCAGTGATAAACGGGACATGCAGCAGGGCCACCCCATTCCTGGAGGTGTGTGGACACGAAAGCTTGCTGGAGAGGGAGGTCATTTTGCAGGAAGTGGGGAACATACAGGGGCGGGGGGCGCACACTCACCAATGGGGAGGACGATGTACAGGGCCCCTGTGCTCCGGGGCCTCTCCTCGTCCAGTTGGCCAGCAGCGTTGCCCAGGGCTGTGCAGGACAAGAGAGAAAGTGAGGGGCAGGAAAACACAGGTGTCATGTCGCAGCACAAGCAAAGGGAACCCCCGCCACTTCTCAGTGTCCCCAGAAGTTCAAAGGAACCTGAGCTTGATCTCTCAGGTTTGAGGTGCCAGGCTGACTTCTACTGGGGTCTTACTTGTTAGTAATCGGGGTTATGGGATTCGGTGCGTATTTAAGAGGGTCCTTTAGCCTCGAGTTACAAGGCACTGGAGAAGGGGCCACTGGTCTCTGAGACTTAAGTCAATCCTGCAGATACACTCCTAGGGCAGGCGAGGTCACTGGTGGAATTTTTCAACCTGCATCTGCATTTGATGACAAGGAGCCTGTTCTGGATGGGGCAGGGGCCACCTTCTGTCCTTGCAATGCTCAGCAATTCCAGTGCCTGGGTTGGGTCACACCAAAGCCCCATAGTCCTCCATCAACTGTCCCCCGATGATAAGAAATACTGGGGGAGGGAGACCTCATTATGTAACCATGTGTGTGCACCTGGGCGGGACATGAGGGCCTATGCGAGTGACAGTTTCAAGGCCTCCAAACAGGCTCGTGGGCTGGGAAGACGCACAGGCCACGTCCCGGCCGCACGTCACCAGTGAGCATGCCTGGCTCGTCAGTTATACTCAAATCTCCCCTGGGCTTTCCTTCTACCGGCTGGCGGTCACGCGTCCGTGCCTGGAGTTTATACCCAGTTTTACCTTTGCGCATCTTTAAGAAATCTTGTAACAAAAACAATTTACGGCAGCAGCAGCAGTGTCCTTGAGAAATTCTTCCCTTAAAAGGGCTCCTCTGCCAAATTCGAGAAGCCCTGGGTGGGCCCATCTGGGAACTGTTTTTTTCAAGCAGTGGTCCCCAAGGGAGAAGGGCTCCAGGCCTCCCTCAACCACAGTAGTTCCTGTTTTATCTCCTTTATGGCTGAACAAAGGACTCAGCTACTCTGAGGGCAAAAAAAGGTCTGAAACTTGCTGATGTGCCTTTTTATTCCCCCCCTGGCCAGAAAAGGCTGAGCTCCATTTCTGGGCTGCTGAAAACCCAGGTCGGGCGCCCTCTGCTGGACAAGGCGGAGAATGGCAGCCTGCCCTTAATGCAGAGCCCATCTCTGACCTCCAACTGGGGAGGTAGATCATGACTTTGAGGGCAGGCTGACAAGAGGAGAGCGAGGGACTCACCTCAGGCACAAAATGTAAAGGGGTCCCCCAAAACTCAGTAATTAGTAACATTTTAATGCATTATTTTAATTAATGTCAACACCTCAAAGAACAAAATATCAAAGTTTTTAGGAAGACAGGATCTGACTGCACATTTGCAAAATCCTGCCTCATTGGGACCCTGGCCTCGAGCAGACTTATTTACAAGAACAGGTGTTTGGCCCCACCGGACATAGTTCGACAATTTGATTTTTTTTTTCAATATTGCATTAAAATACTATTTGCGTCTTGGGTTTTTTGAGGGACTCCCTTTGATGCTGCCCCAGGGAGTGAGTGCCTGACTGCCTCACACTAGTCCTGGCCCTGTTGGGCAGACACCTGGGGCAGCCAATGGGCCTTGATCACATTTCAGACTCCCAGGCCCCTCACCTGGGGACTTTGGGACCGGGCCCTTCACACGCGGTAGCCCGTGTGATCTTCACTATTACAGGGAGGTGGGCAGGCACTGTTACTGGCCCCGCTTTATGGGAAGGGAAACTGAGGCTTCAAAAGTGCACAGGCCATGCCAGAGACAGTTAGCACGGAACCAAGACTAGATCCATGCTGCCTCTTCACCGAGATGCTTATAGTCCCCTCCAGATGAACCAGGGCCAGGGTGGTCCCAGTCTTTACCTTGGTGGGTCATCGTCACCAACTCGGCCGTGGTGAGCTCAGGGCTGGCTGTGCGCTGCGGCCCCTCGGCTGTCGAGCCGACCCTCGGCCTGACTGTGGAGGACACCCGGGTGGTCACTGCAGGTTCAGTCTCTGAAAGAAGAAACATTTCCTGAGTGCCCCGTGGCCTGAGCATCCCTCACATAGCTGTGCTGCTGATGACAATGGATAGGAAGCAAGTGCCCTCGGCCACAAATACCTGAAAAGAAATGAAGTGAAGATACAAACCCACTGATATCTATGTTATTACATTCCATGTGGTTGTTCAAAAAGGAGATTCGTAATCGTTACGGATACACTGGCCCCAGATGGAGACTCCCTGAGAATGAGAAGAATTAAAAGGGGGCCACTTTCCCCCTCAATGTCCGGGTCTAAAATCAGTCTCGACCCGAGAGAGAACTGGGCGTCAAAGGGGTACTGAGTCCAGGCACAGTGCTGACACGCCCAGCGCTTGAGAAAGGCAAACTGGTGGCCTGACAACTCCTCCTGGGGCCCTGCCCTCCCACTTGACAAAGGAGCGAAGAGCGGCTCAGGGAGGTCTGGCCGCAGGGCCAACAGGCAAGGGTGGTGCCCCCACCTGTGAGGCAGCTCCGCATGTCCTTGGCCAGCAGCAGGCCGTCGGGGCAGGCACAGGTGAACTTGGGCGAGCGTGGGTTGATCTGCGGGGCCGGCAGACACAGGTACTGGCAGCCACCGTTGTGGAGGGCAGTCCTCTCACACCAGTTCACCCCTGAGGTGAGAAGGCAGGGTGAGAACGAGGTCAGAAAATTCGAGAAAACTCCAGAGCACTGGCAGGGAAGTGGAGGTGGAGGCGGCCACCCCATCTTTACCTCTCGGCTGTGTGAGGTTGTGGAAAAGGACAATGTCCTCCGGAGACAACAGGTTTTCTGCCATCAGATTAATGTCTGAGCCTGTGAGGCGGTTGGCACTGAAAATGGCTTCGTTGATAATATCCGTCCAAAATACTTTATCCTACACAGGCAAGAAGGAAGATGACAGATCCCGTCAAACATGGGGACAAGGGGCTGGGACACAGACTGCTGTCTCCCCACCCCCAGAGCTCTGGGGTTCTCTAGGAAACAAACAGTGCTAGGTGCTAGCTTCATTTTTTTCTTCAAACTTTTTTTAATTGTGTAAAATACACATAAGGTAAAATGTACCATGTTGACCATTTTTAAGTGCCCATTTCTGTGGCATTAAGTACTTCCACATTGTTGTGCAACCATCCAGCTCTGAAACTTTCCCGTCTCCCCAAACTGAAACTCTGTCCCCAAGAAACACTGACTCCCCACCCGCTCCCCCAGCCCCAGGCCCCACCATCTACTTCCTGTCTCTGAATCTGTCTCCTCTGGGGACCACCTATGAGTAGAATCATGCAGTATTTTGTCTTTTTGCGTCTGGCTTATTCACTGAGCACTTAAGGTCCATCCATACTGTAGCACATGTCAGAATTCCCTTCCCTGTTAAGGCTGAGCAGTGTGCTGTTGTGTGGATGGACCACATTTTGTTTATCCGCTCATCTGCTGCTGGGCCCTGGGGTAGCTTACACTGCTTGGCTTTTGGGACTCATGCTGCGTGAACCTGGGTATGCAAATACAGTTGACCCTTGGACAACATGGGTTTGAGCTGCAAGGGTCCACTTATACACAGATCTTTCTTTTTCAGTAGCAAATGCTACAGTCAGACACAGTTCCTGGGTGGTTGACTCCATGGACGTGTATACCGACACACGGTGGATGTGGGGGGCCAACTGCAAGTTATACTCGGACTTCCCACCGTGCAGAGGGTCAGCGCTCCCGACCCCACGTTGTTATGGGTCAACTGTACAGCAACGTTCTTCAGTTTCCCCACGGGGCCTTTAGGGCCAGATAACCCCTCGTGGTGATGCTGAGCGGCATCCTGGCCTCTGCCTGCCGGATGCTGGCAGTGACCCCACCCCACCTGGTGACAACCAAGAAGTCCTCTGGCCGGTGAGATGGCCTCCCATTGAGAACCGCCGCTTTAGACCTTTCAAGACTCTTGGTGAGAAGATGGAAATACTTCCAGGTCTAAGACCTCTTCGTGTTCCTGGGCAGTTTTCTGGCTCAGGCTTGGCTAGAACGGCTAGGCCCTGTGTGTCGGCCCAGCAGCATGAGCGCCCGTGTGCCAGCGGCGCTCAGTCAGCGGCGCCTGGCGTGAATTCCTGCAGGCGTGGACGCCCCCAGCCCTCACCTCAAAGATGGCCAAGGAGAAGGGATGTGCGAGCTTCTTCTTGTCTTCCAGGACGGTCCTCCGGTTCCCCCCGTTGACATCGATGCTGGAGATGGAGTGGAGCTTGGAGTCGACCCAGTAGAGGCGGCCACCAGAAAGATCTAGAACCGCAGTGAGGGGTGGGAGTCAAAGAGAGGTCACACACAGTGCCGGGGTAGGGGGAGGCCCTGGGGCATAGGCAGCCTGCTCTCTGCAGGAAGGCGCCTGCAAAGGACCTGGCAGAGGCATGCGCAGAAAAGCCGCTTGGACTAGGCCCCTCCATGGGAGCCTGACCTGCAGGTGGTGTGCGGAGGGAGGGCAGCTGAGTTCCAGGGTGAAAACCTCAGGGATCCACCTCTCCTCTGCAGACACTGCCTGACCCCCAGGACCACGGTCCCACCAGCTTACCCAGGGCGATGCCATTGGGCCACTGGATGTCCTCTGTCACCAGCGAGTAAATGTCCACGCCATTCAGGCCCCCCTTCTTGATCTTGGCAGGGGTTCCCCAGTCCGTCCAGTACATGAAGCTGGTGGGAGAGTGGGGAGGACGTCAGGGGAGGAGGCTCCAGCCTGCCCAGAAGAGCCCCTTTCCCCGGACACAGCCAGGCTAGACTCCCAGTCAGTCCTGGGGAGACCCGGACCCCAGTTCTTTCTGCTCCTCCGAATGTGCTGACTCCAGGCCCACAACCTGGGGCGACCTAGCAGAATTTTAGGACCTTCAACAAAGGGAGGTTTTTCATTCCAATTTCAGAGCCTGGAAATCTGCTCCCTGAGCATTGTTTTGTGAGGGCTTTTATTTATAATTTTTTAATTTTCTGTAATTTTGCTTTGCTTTTCAAATATATGTATATTTCAAATAATATATTTTTCAAATTATACATTTTTGAAATATATATAATTTCAAATATATATATTTGAAAAAGTACATATAACTGTGGTAAAATAGACATAAATTTATTGTCTAACCATTGTTAAGTGCACAGCTCAGTGGCATTAAATGCATTTACATTGTTGTACCATCACCTCCGCCATCCATCTCCAGAATTTTCTCATCTTCCCAAACTGAAACTGTCCCCATGAAACACTGACTCCCCAGCCCTGGCCCCCACCATCTTACTTCCAGTCTCTGCGACTCTGACTGCTCTGGGGACCTCATGTAAGAGCAGTAACACAGTATTTCTCTTCTGTGACTGACTGACTTCATTTAGTATACTGTCAGGTACACTGAGTTGTAGTGAGAGTCCAAATTCCTTTTTAAGGCTGAATAAAGTTCCACTGTGTGCGCACACCACATTTTGTCTCTCGAATCCCCTGCAGATGGACACTGGCATTGCTTCCGCCTCTTGGCTATTGTGAATGATGCTGCTGTGACCACAGGTGTACAAATAATCTGTTCCCATCCCTGTTGTTAATTCTTTTGGATCTCCAAGGGCTTTAAACCTCCGAGGAGATGCTCAGACTGACTCACAAACAGCCAAATACAAATTAAAACTATAGTGGAATACACCCTCCCCATCACGATGGCCAAGGTGGAAAACCTGATGGTGAGAATGTAGGGGAAACAGGCCCTCGGGTGCAACTCTGGTGGGAGGGTCAGTTTTACAATGATTTTTGGAAAGACAATTTGATGCCCTATCTATGCACATAAACTCGGTCCTAGTGATCCAACTTCTAGAATGTTATCCTGCAAATAAACTGTGAAAGACTCACGTTCAAAGGTACTCATGGCTACTCTATGTGAGGTAGGAGGAAAAAACCTAAATTTCCATGTGCTGGATAACAGTTAAATGAATCACGGTCCATCCGTTGGGCAGAGAATGAACCCCATGGGCCAAGTGAGAGAGCCATGTGGAGGAGGGAGTTTCATGGTGTGCTGCTAACTGGGGAATAAGAAATAACAAGAACAGAGCACACGAGGGCGTGAGCACAGGTATCTAAGTGGAGCGTCTGGGAGGGGCTCTCCCCTGGCAGTCGGGTGGACTGGGTGTCCCTCCAGCAGATGAGATGCACGCCTGCCAGGCCCACCTCACCCTGGGGTCTGTCCAGTCTGAGCCACGGACATCACACAGCCTAGTGTGCCTTCGCCAACATTTTCTCCCTGAGGCCAGATGTTCCCTTTTCTCTAATGATTGCAGCCAGAACGGGCTGCCCGTCTTGGGGCGGTGAGAGTCCAGCTGAGAGGTGCTGTGGGGGCAGGTGTGGTCTGACAAGTGCCAGGTATGTGGGACGGACGCCATGCTTTCTACCAACTCCCCTTGCGAAAGTGGTCAGTTGGGGCGGGATGGGGGGTATAGCTCAGTGGTGGAGCTCATGCTTACCATTTATGAGGTCCTGGGTTCGATCGCCATACCTCCCTTAATAAATACATAAACAAACCCAATTTCCCCACACACCAAAAAAGAGGGTCAGTCGGCTATCGCTGGACAAGAGGCTTCTTACATCTCTCTCGTTCTGTTTTCGTGTAGGATGCTTTACCGTATAATATGATATCAGAATTTAAATTTCTAACAAGTATTCATTCCTACTATCAATTTAAATCAGTACTTCATTTCTGATTTTGGATTCTATTCCATCGGGCAGGGCTTTTCAGGATCCGATTCCACGTCAGGTGACACAGCACACGTGGCAAGCATCCACCCTCAGGGTCCTCGAAGGGCGGGTGGGGAGGCCCACATTCTCCGCCCTGTTCTCTCTGACAGCACGAGCATTCCAGGGCTCGGGACAGCCCCCAGCCAGCTCAAATATTCCGCCACCTGGAGCCCTAACCTGGTTCGTGAACCCCACCCACCTGCTGAGAATACCCACCCATGGACGGGATCCACCGCGATGGCCCGGGGTTTGGAGCCTTTCTCCTGGAATAGCGTCTTCCTCTTCATACCCTTGGTGTCGGCAACGGAGACAGTGCCCAGGATGGAGTCAGTCCAGTATATGTTGCTGTGGATCCAATCTACCGCCAGCCCGTCGGGGGCCTGGAGATCCTCGCCGATGACAGTGTCATAGGAGGAGAAGCTGGGGGCTCTGTCGATCTGGGCACTGAGAGGGGAGGCAGAGGAGGAAGACTGTCAGCACCAGGGGCCTTCAGTCCATGAAGCGCTGGGGGGCTGCACGCAGGGCCCAGGCTCACCTGTAGATCTTCCTGTGGGACAGGTCAGACCAGTAGATTCTGTTGCTGGCCACCTCCGTGTCCAGGGCGACAACATTCCTCAAGTTGGGGATGAGGCTGGTGTACTCACTGCGGTCCAGAGTCATCTTCCTCACCTCGTGACGGTTGGTGAAGAAAAGGTACGCGATGGTGCCTGGGGAGCCAGGAATGGTGCTCAGGGCAGTGGATGGGACCCCAGCCCCCGATGTCACCCTGCAGGGTCTGGGTGAATCAGCAGAGACACCTAGGACACCCGCCTCATATATGAACCATCACCTGGGTTCTGACGCAGACCCAGGAGGGCGGCCCTCCCAGGGCTTCCTGATTCCTAGACGTGGGAAACGGCTCACATCAACTGCAGACCAACCAGCCCACACCCCCACCAGCTCCTTTAATAGGGTCTCACACTCTGGCCCACTATCCACCTGCCCTAGTCACCCCAGGGCCAGGTGCTGGGCAACCAGGGCCAGCCCTCAGCCCCAGAGCCTCTGAAATTATTCAAACTAGCCAGTCTGAAGTCTGTTTACCCCACCTCATCTGTTCCTTCTCACAGAAACCACAATAAAGGCTCTTGCCCTCACTCCTTCTGCCTCCTGACTGTTCTCAGTGCTTCCCCGGGTGGCCCCCCGTGGCGGGCTATGCCTCCTCCCCTGGGATCTGTGCATAACAAACCGCCTTCTCAATGGCACTCATGTCTCAGCCTCACCATAGCTGAACGATAGTAAAACCTAAAACCTAAACCCTAAAAGCCTAAGTGATAGCAAAACCTAGAAATGCCTAGACTCTAGCATTTCACATTTTAGAACATAAAGGTTAAAAACGACAAATGTATACAGAGTGATTCCTAAGGGTGGAGAATTCTGCTTACTGCTTTTCCTACCACTTTCCCTGTTTGATCTTCACACTCCTAAGAGGAAGGTGCTGTCGTCAACCCCGCTTACAGATGAGAGGATTAAAACTCAGAGAGGGGGAGTAACTTGGCCAAGGTCACACAGCTACTGAGTGGCAGAGCTGAGATTTAAACCAGGGCCACTCTGAGTGTGGGGGCTGTGCTGTGACCATGACACCAATATTCACCAACACACTGAGCCTTCTGCAACTGACCCGGCTCAGAATGTCCCTTCCCATGACACCATCCCAGCCCCGGGGATGGCATCTGTAGAGACACTGACCCTACAGAATGGGAGGAAAGTGAAATCTCAAAGACTGGAGGGCTTCACGCAGGGGGATGTGACAGAGCAAGGCCAAAGAGCCATCCAAACGACAACAGGGGAGAAAGGCTTAAAGGCTGAGAGACCCTTGGGGAAACAGCTCTAAAATATTTCTGCAAAAGTGGCCCTCGTTGGAATCACACCGCAAGGGTAGAAAGTGACACAAGACAAAGGATGCTGCGATGACCTGTCAGCCCCACCAGGACAGCTATGCCTCCAAAAGCATGGGACACCTTGACTTAGGTGCTTCTAAGAATTAGTGCAGGGTTGCAGTGCTAACCCAAACTTCAGGTAAAAGACACTCAACAATTTCTACTATGTGGTCTTACTATGAACTATTATATTTTGATCTCTTTTCAACGGATTTTCTTTTTTTTTCTTTATGGTATAAGTTCCTTTTGCTGGAGTGGGTGGGAGCTATTTGGGCCATGGCTTTCCATCTCTTGTCCCCTAAAGTCCCTGGGAGGACTGAGGGCTGCAAACTGTCCCACATGGGATTGACCTGAGTCTTCAGAGAAGCCAGACACATTTGGGCAGCCCCGCAGCAAGCCCAATTCCTAACAGGGCTAGGGGCTCACCTGCCAGAGGTCTAGGGAGCAAATGGTCTACCCCCAGGTCATTGCAGTCAGTGCAAAGTTCAGATGATGAAATTCCCCCACGTTTGTTTTCTGCTTGGCCAGGCCAGCCCCTCCCGCTGCCTCCCTGCACTCACCCACAGCCTTGCAGGCCTTGGTGAGGGGCTCCAGCTGGAAGCCCTCCTCACACTGGCACTTGTAGCTGCCCTCCAGGTTCACGCAGATCTGGCTGCAGGCGTCGGGATCCTGACACTCGTCAATATCTGTGAGTTGGGACAGAGAGAGATTTGGGGTGTCTTCCCCACAGGGCGTGGATGGAGCCATGGACTCCAACCAGAAGCCACGCCTCCCAGTGGCAAATAGGGGACAGCCCACCACCTCTGGGGAAGACCTCCAGGGCCGAGGATTTGGTGACTATCAGGTTCAGGAACAAAATCTTGGAAACAGCTAAGTGTTGTCTCTAACCATGACCCTGACCTCACCATTCACCTCAGAGTACAGCCAACAGGGCAAAGCTATGTCGGCTGAGATTTGCTTCTTAATTATGAATCCCAAAAGGCAAACAGCACATGCTCCCCAAGGGCCAAGCCTGTGACAGCTGGCCCATGCACCTGGCACCTCGTTAAAGCCCTGCTATCAGCCCTGAGGGGAGGACCACATCCACACCCACTTAACAGACGGGAACACTGAGGCAGAGGGCTTGACCAACATCCAGGGAAAGGATCGGGCCTAAGGAATCACCTTCACATCTGTGCTTGTCCACCAGCTGGAAGCCCTCAGGACACAGGCACTCGTAGCCAATCTTGAGGTCATTGCAGATGTGGGAGCAGCTGCCCTTGTTGTCCAGACACTCATTGGTCCCTGCATCGGACAGGGGTTGGGGACTGGTCACACTCCGGCCTCCAGCCCCCTCCCCCGCCAGCCTGTGCTCTTTCACCATCTCCATCACAATCCCCACAAAGACTTTGAGGCTCATGAAGTACCATGGCTCCATGGTAGCTATGGTCACATGCGACGCCATGGATGAACCACGAGGTCATTACAGTGAGTGAAATAAGTCGGGCACAGAAGGACAAATGCTGTACTCTTCCACCGTGAGGTCCCTAGAGGAGTCAGATCCATAGAGACAGAAGGTAGGACTGCGGATACGGAGGCTGGGGGAGGGAGTTGAGGGGGGTCAGTGTCTAATGGGGAAGAGCCTCAGTTTTGCAAGATGAAACAGTCCTGGAGATGGATGGTGGTGATGGTTGCACAACAATGTAAATGAATGTTAACACAACTGAACTGTAGACTTAAAAAATGGTTAAGATGGTAAATTATGTTTATTTTACCACAATTAAAAATTTTTTAATTATAAAAAATAAAAGCCAAAAAAAATCAAAAGAAAAAAGTTTTTAACAAAAGCCACATACCACTTACTATAGCTACATATATTAACTCATTTAATCCTCCCTACAACCCTAAAGGCAAGGGAACTCTAGCTGGGGAAACTGGGGCATGGCCGGGTTAAATGACTTTCCCAGGATCACAGTGCTGAACTCAAAACCGGGGCGCTCAGCTCCAGAATCCATGCTCTGACCCTCTACACTGGGCGCCGGCCAAAGCCAGCCCGCTCCCAGCTCTGGCACTGGCCCACAGGTAAGGTTGGTTTTGACATTTCAAAAGAGTTGAAAAGAATAAATAAAAATCAAAAGAAAAGTGATATTTCATGCCACATCAGAGTTCTTTGAAATTCAAGTTTCTGTGTCTGTACTGAAGTTTCCCGGGAGGGAACTCGGCCCCCAGCAGTCATGCGCACACATGTGCGTTTGTATGGCTGCTTTCCTGCTACACGGCCGAGCTGAACAGCTGCGACAGGGGCCGTATGGCCCGAAAAGTCCAAAATATTTACACAGCTCTGCCGAGACGACAAGCATCACATCGGCCGATGCCCAGGAGCCCTGGGAGGCGTGGGCAGCTGTTCTTCCAACTTACGGCTGTGAAAACTGAGGCGTAGAGGCCAATCCACTTATTCCCCCTCCCCCACCACGTCCCTCTCACCCCAGAGCCACAGCACTCACGGGCCTGGGTCCCACCCTGGGGCTCACCGCACTCCTTGAGGGGCTCATCTGACCAGTCCCGGCAGTCCCGGACCGAGTTGCACACTTTATCCAGGGAGATGCACTCGCCGCTCTGGCACTTGAACTTGCTGGGTCCCTCACACAAAGTCACTACGAGAGCCACAGAGGAGGGTCAGGTGCTTCTGGGCACCAGGAGCCCGCCTAGTGCTCTTTATTATATGACAGTTCATTCATGCAAGAGCAGATGCAAATGCATTTGCTAATGAAACAGAAGAATGACTGAACACCCGTGAAGCTTCCACCTAGCTTAAGAATTAGAATGATACCAAGGGCAGGGGCTGGGAAAGTCCAGGCCCACTCCCTGTTTGTTTAAATAAAGTTTTATTAGCACATAGCCCTGCCCACTGGTTTACATACAGTCAGTGGCGGTTTTCACACTATAATAGCAGAGTTGAGTAATTATAACTGAGACTATGGCCAGAAAAGCCAAAAATACTATCTGGCCTTTTATGGAGCCCTGACCTAGCCTATGACAGTGGTCTTTGCCGTCCCACCCCACTACCCCTCTTAGCAGAAGTAATGATGATCCTGAATTTGGGGGTTACCATTTCCTTATTTTTTCATTAATAGTTCTATCAAACAGTTATAAATGAGTAATAAATTGTTGAATTTTGCTTGGTTTTGAGCCTTATATAAAAACTGTATCTAGTCACCTCCTGCAACTTGCTCCTTGCTGCCAACCCCAAGGTTATGAGGTTGGCCTGTGCTGCAGCTGGGGGCTGTGGCCTCATCTTCTCAGCTGTATGATATTCCACTGTGCAACTACATCCTCCATTTTAAAATTATTTCCATATACCCCTGTTCATAGGAGCACTGTTCACAATGGCCCAGGGGTGGAAGCAACCCAAGTGTCCATCGACAGATGAATGGATAAACAAAATGTGGTCCAGCAATACAATAAAATATTATTCAGCCTTAAAAAAGAAGGAAATTCTAACACATGCTACTAAATAGATGCACACTGAAGACATTATGCTAAATGCAAGAAACCAGTCACAAAAGACAAACACTGTGTGGTTTCACTTACATGAGGTCCCTAGAGGAGTCAGATTCCTGGAGACAGAAAGTAGGATGGTGGGTGCTGGGGGCTGGGGGAGGGGGCCGGGGACTGAGTGTTTAATGGGGACAGAGTCTCAATTCGGGAAGATGAAAAGAGTACCGGGGATGGATGGTGGTGATGGTTGTACAACCCGTGAATGTACTTAGCACAACTGAACTGTACCCATAAAAATGGTTAAGACGGTAAGTTTTATATGTATTTTACCACAATTAAAAATTTTTTTAAATCTTTTAAAAACTGAATTATAGTTGATTTATAATGTGTTTCTAGTACAGCACAGTGATTCAGGTATACATATACATATATATTCCTTTTCATATTCTTTTCCATTACAGTTTATCACAAGATATTAACATAGTTCCCTGTGCTGTACAGTAGGACCTTGTTGTTTATTTTACATATAGTTGTTTGTATCTGCTAATCCCAAACTCCTGATTTATCCCTACCCCACTAAAATTTTTTTTTAAATTAATTCTACTGCTGATGAAGATTTGGGTTGCTTCCAGTGATTTGCTGTTACGAGAGGGCTGCCCTGCACGGTCCCGAGCCTGTCTCCCAGGGCCCAGGGGCAAGTTTTTCCTGGCATCGTTCCCAGGAACTGCTATCTTGCAAATTCAGGGAAGTGCTTTACACAGAACGGTCCTGTGCAGGTATTTCCGAGCTCAAGTTCATCAGCTCTGTACTCTGGCACCTCATGAAACCTCACAGTCCCTGAAGTAGGTGCTTTAGTTTTGCACATTTTTCAGATAAGCAGCAGTAAGGCTCAGGGAGGTCAAGTAACTTGCTGCAGGACACACAGCCGGTGTGAAGCCGACCTAGGAGGCTCCCCCCTTGTCTGGGATGCAGTGGGCTTGTGCTCCAACGCCACCCCACAGCCCAGGAGCTCACCGTTGATGCAGCCCAGCTCGTCGCTCAGGTCCTTACAGTCATACTCCCTGTCGCACTGCCGGCTGCCGTGGATGCAGGCCCCGTCCGAGCACTGGAACTCGTCGGGCCGGCAGGTGGCCTCGGCTGGGAAAGGCAGAGCCAAGTGTGGAAAGTAAGAAGGTGGGTAGGAAAGCACCCTAACCCAACCATTAAGTTTTCTTAAGACTTCTCCCCAGTCTGTCCTACGCATGTTTCAAAACAGGACATTTCATTAAAAAAGTAGGTCAACCTGAGAGGCCATTCTCAGCAGAAAAGCAATGGTGTGATCCCAGTCGAGACAGAGGCCGGCCAGGTACGTTCTGATAAATCAGATCAAGACCACCGAGTGTAATACAGCCAATCAAGCGAACATAAAAACTGTTTCTGAGCTGACACTACCTGAACATGATGACATTGACATCACAGTGAAATCTTGGAGAATGCATGTGGGTCACTGGGATAGGGCAATTCGAGCCATGATCTAGAACTTGACCTCAAACAGGGTTTGCTGCTTCACGCAAATTTATGCTTATAGGTTTCCCGTGGGTTATTATACTTCACAATAAAAATGTTTACCATTTGAAATTTTGACTTCAGGATGTCTGTGAAAAGCGATGATATATCTATGGGCAGAATGATTCCTCCCTTCACCTTCTAAAAAACATGCTAATTTTTAGAGCTCTTTATTTTTAAGTGGGTACTGGCTGTGCTGAGCCCTACGTAAAGAAGGATCCTGTTCTTCACCTATGTGTGTATCATTGCATTAAAGGCTCATGAGTTATGGAGAGTCAGTGAGTTTGTCTTCAGTTTTAGACCTGATCACATAAAATACAAACAGCTGAAGACTTTGTTTTCTAATTTTTAAAAAAATTTGAGGTAATTAGTTTTGTTTATTTACTTATTTTACTTTAACGAGGGTACTGAGAAGTGAACCCAGGACTTCGTGCATGCTAAGTATGCGCTCTACCACTGAGCTATACCCTCCCTCCAATTGTTTTTAAAAGGTGACCTTTAAAACAGTCTACACAGCAGGTAGGGGGATATAAACTAACCATGTGTGGCTATTTAACTTTCAACAAATTAAAATGAAATAAACCTAAGAATTCCATTCTTCAGTGACACCAGCCACACTGGCTAGCGCTCGTGCATCACGGGAAGTTCTACCGGATGGCACTGGTCTCTAACCAAAGCCCATGAATGCCAACACCACTGCCTCACCTACAGGGGAGGAGACCCCAGCACAGTGAGGCTAAGTCCTTGGCCAAGCGTCACACAGCCAGGCCAGGAGCCCAGGATCTGTCTGGACCAAAATAATACTGCAGGCTGTAGTTTGCTCCCCTGGCCAGAAGAGATTAACTGATGGTGGGGTGGGCACAGCTCAGTGGTAGAGTGCCTGCTTAGTGTGCAGGATGTCCTGGGTTCAATCCCCAGTACCTCTGTTATGAATGAATGAATGAATAGAATCATATACTGCAAAAAAAAATACAAATAAAAAGTATCCTTTGGAGGATGGCTTGACTGCCATGTGATCAGAAAGACTGGAAGAAACAGGAAATGGGACTGACTTTCTTGCTGTGTGATTGGAAATTGTTTAACCACCTAAAGGCACTGTCCCTTTGCCCCACCTGGGGGAGCCCAGGGACAATTGTGGGGCCCCGCCAGGCACCCCTACCGCAGTTCTCCTCATCAGACTTGTCCTTGCAGTCAGGGTCACCGTCGCAGTGCCAGCTGGAGTGGATGCATTCACCGCTGCGGCAGTGGAACTCGAGGGCCGAGCAGGGGTGGTTGTCCTCTGAGGTGGCGGACGTGTTGCGGCCCCCGCAGCGCTCTGGCCACTCGTCCGACCCGTCCTCGCACTCGGGTTCACCGTCGCAAGCCCACAGCTCGGGGATGCAGGTGGAGCTGTTGCACTGGAAGCTGGCAGGGCCGCAGGTGGGCGGCGGGCAGGATGCCTCGTCTGAGCCGTCCAGGCAGTCCAGGTCCGAGTCACAGACGAACTTGAGGGTGATGCACTTTCCGTCATGGCAGCGGAACTCGTCCTCAGAGCACGTCTTGGGGGCTGCAGGGACAGATGGGACATGACAGCTTGGTCACCGGGGAGCCCCTGCCTCCCGACACCAGCCCATTGCACAGACGGGGACCCTGAGCAGGGGAGAGGCCAGAGCCCAGGGAGTGGACTCGGGGGTTGTGGTCAGGCGCCCTAGACTCGGAACCACTGCCCTGGCCAGACGCCCGCCCAGCTTCTGGGCCCCCTCTGTGCCTCGGTTTCCTCCCCGTTCATGCCTCAAGGCATTGCTGTGGGACTGAGGAGAAAGCTCTCAGGTTGGGCTGGGCACACAGGAAGCACTATGTAAGTTTGCACAGGGTACTGTATTCAATATCTTGTAATAAACTAAGGAAAATGGAAAATAATACAAAAATAATATATATATAACCGAATCACTTTGCTGTACACCAGAAATTAACACATTATAAATTAACCATACTTCAATTTTTAAAAAATAGCTGGGGAAAAAAGTTTGCTCTTGAGGGCTGGGTATAGCTCAGGGGTAGAGCCCACGCCATGGTCCAATCGCCAGTACCTTCATTAAAAAAAATAAAAAATGAAACACTTCAAAAAAGTTTGTTGTTATTATTTGATTTTTTTTAAATTTATGATGATACTGGATTTTTTTTAGAGGTATAATTGACGTACAGTGCTATGTTATTTTCAGGTGCAGAACACAGTGATTCAATATTTTTATGTATTACAAAATGATCACCACTATAAGTCTAGTTACCACGTGTTACCATACAAAGTTATTACAACATTATCGGCTATATTCTCCATGGTGTGCCTTACATCCCTGTGACTTACTTATTTTACAGCAGAAAGTTGGTACCTATTAATCACCCTCACCTATTTCACTCATGCTCCCACCTGCCAGATTCGCCAGTATTAAAGAGCCAAAAAAAAAGAGTGAGGTGATGGAGGTGTTAACTAACCCTACTGAGGTATATATATGTGTACCAAATCATCACATTGTATACTCTGAACTCACACGATGTTATATATCAATTATATCTCAACAAACCTGGAAGGAAAAAAAAAAGTGCCTGGAAAAGAACACCAATCCATTTATTTTTTAAATTAAAAAAAAATTTGGGGGGGGAATGAATTAGGTTTATTTATTTATTTTTAACAGAGGCACTGATGATTGAACCCAGGACCTCATGCATGCTAAGCACACACTCTACCACTGAGCTATCCCCTCCCTTCCCAATCCCTTTTATTTTAAAATGTTCCCCAGGGAGTTGTTTTATCACTAACCAAGGTCACATGTACATTCCTAAGGTAAAGGTAAGTAAACACTTTTTTGTTTTTAAGACTCTCTTAGGGGTTTTCATATTTTGTGAACTTGAAGATTTGATATGATCATAGTTATTTAAAATTTTCCCAGGGTTTCTTTTTTTAAACCCTTACTTAATTAAAAAAAAAAAACTACACAACTGAAAAAGAAATTAGAAATAATTAATAAAATCAAAGAGCCAAGACAGAACCAGCTGCAAAGTGCCTTCTCCTCTGAAACTCTCAGCCTTATTTCTTCAAGGAACCCTCAGCTTAGGGAACAAACTCCGACCTTGGACTGGAACCCAGTCAGGTCACTTGGATGCGGGCAGGGCCCTGAGGCCGCTAGGCAAGGGACCCCACTTACGACAGCCTTCCTCATCCGAGCCGTTCTCGCAGTCCACCTGCCCGTCACATCTCCAGAATCCAGGAATGCAGCGGTTGACCTGGCCTCCACAGCTGAAGTCCCCCACTTTGCAGGTGACAGACACTGTGCAAGAAACAGGACTGAGCCTTAGCACCAGAGGAAAGACCAATCTGCCTCACCAGTCCCAGCTTTGCAGAGGAAAGACTCAGAGTTCTCTGAAAGGGATTGCGGAGCCCATCTTTCTGGGTCACAATAAAGGACATTTAATGAAGATTGTTAAAAAAAATTAGATGCTAGGTGCTGCAAAGGTTTTGGAATGAGATAGAGGTGGTGGTTGCACAGCACTGTGAATGTGTTAATACGATTGAACAGGTCGCTTTATTTTTTGGCATTTTTTTAAACTGAAATATAGTTGATTTACAGTGTGTTAGTTTCATGGCCTAAATGTCCATCGACAGATGACTTGATAAAGATGTGATATATTTATAAAATGGAATAGTATTCAGCCATAAAAATGACAACATAACGCCATTTGCAGCAACTTGGATGTCCCTGGATAATGTCATTCTAAGTGAAGTAAGCCAGAAAGAGAAAGAAAAATACCATATGAGGTCGCTCATATGTGGAATCTACAAAAAAAAAAAAAAGAACATAAATACAAAACAGAAACAGACTCATAGACATAGAATACAAACTTGTGGTTGCCAAGGGGGAGAAGGGTGGGGAGGGACAGACTGGGAGTTCAAAATTTGTAGATACTGACAGGCATATACAGAATAGATAAACAAGTTTATACTGTATAGCACAGGGAAATATTTACAAGATCTTGTGGTAGTTCACAGCAAAAAAGAATGTGACAATGAATATATGTATGTTCATGTATAATTGAAAAATTGTGCTCTACACTGGAATTAGACACATTATAAAATGACTATAACTCAATAAAAAATGTTTAAAAAAAAAAGAAAAAACCAAAACAAAACAATGTGTAAGTTTCAGGCATATAGCAAGTGATTTAGTTTTTTATATATGTATATATATGTCTTTTTCAGATTCTATTCTATTTTAGGTTATTATAAAATATTGATTATAGTTCCCTGCTCTATACAATGGGTCCTCGTTGTTTATCTATTTTATATACAGTAGTGTGTATCTGTTAATACCAGACTCTTAATTTATCCCTCACCCATCCCACCAACTGGTCATTTTAAAATGGTTAATTTTGTGTTATGTGAATTTCACCTCAATTTTTTAAAAAGAGCTGTTAAAAGTCACAGTAACAACAAGGTCCTACTGTGTAGCACAGGGAACTATATTCAATATCTTGTAATACTCTATAATGAAAAAAAGTGAGAAGGAATACATATATAATTGAATCACTGTGTTGTACACCAGAAACTAACACAACATTGTAAATCGACTATACTTCAATTAAAAAAAAGGAAAGAAAGTTCCAGTAATATCTCCTCTCCCCAACTCTCAATTCATGGCCGAATACATCAGTATGACTATAGCCAATTTCCACCTCATCTGTCACCCGCTGTCTTCAAAATGTTTAGGAGACATGTCACGCCCACAGGGGACTCACTGCACGTATCCTGGGACTCATCGGAGCCATCCTGACACTCAGTGGTCCCGTCGCAAACCCATCTGTAGGAGATGCATTTCCCATCTTGGCACTGGAACTCGTTTCTCCCACATCTGTCTTCCACTGAGAGAGAAGGAAAGGAGAATGAAGGATCAGTGCCAGGATCTGAAACTGACCATGCTCCCTGTGTCTATTTCCTGCTAACTGAAGAATGAAACAGAAATACAATCCTATTCTAGCAGTCAGGTTTCCCAAGAAATGAAACTCACAACAAGCTAAATTTCATGAACCACAAGTATCTGGAGGGGCAAAGAATACATCCATAAGAGGGAGGGGTTAGCTCAGTGGTAGAGTGCCTGCCTAGCAAGCACAAGGTACTAAGTTCAATCCCTAGTACCTCCACTCAAATAATAAGTAAACCTAATTACCTCCTCCCCTAAAAAAAAAAAAAAGGAAAAAAGAATACACCCATTTCTCCATTTTTGGGAGGCGAGAAATACTCTAGCTCCTAATGATTTAGGTGGTGACTTGGAAGTCGACATTTATCACAACTCACAGAACTCTTCATTTAACCTCTATCCATTTTATAGTATGTCAATTACCCCTCAATTTAAAAAAAACAAACTCTGGGTTTTTCAAAGTTCAAGCCTAATGCTCACGCCAGAGGTTAGGAAACCAGTCAGGCGATATTAGGAGAGATATAAGGAGGGGCCACAAGGAGGCCAGAGGTGATAGAAATGCAAAGAGTGTTTGGAAGCATCCACAGAACTTGGTAACTGAGTTGCAAGGAGGCCAGGTGGGAGGTGGCCACCGTGAAGAGCCCAGGGAACAAGGAGAATGGTAGAAAGACAGGAGACAAGGGAAGGGAGAAGCAAGTGCGCTGAGCTCTGGAATCTGCTGCTTTTGGGACACAGACTGATAGAGACACGCAAATCAAAACTACAATGCTAGGGGAGGGTCGAGCTCGGTGGTAGAGCGCCTGCTTAGCATGTATGACGTCCTGGGTTCAATCCCCAGTGCCTCCATTAAATAAACAACAACAACAACAAAAACTACTGGTCAGAATGGTCATCATTAAAAAGTCCACAAACAAGGAATGCTGGAGAGGGTGTGGAGAAAAGGGAGGCCTCCTACACTATTGGTGGGAATGTAATTTGATGCAGCCCCTGTGGAAAATATGGAGATTCCTTAAAAAAAACTAAAGTTACCATGTGATCAAGTAATCCCACTACTGGACACATTTGGAGAAAACTTTGACTTGAAAAGATATGTGCACCCCAATGTTCATTACAGCACAATTTTTGGGGGGGGGAGGTAATTAGGTTTTATTTATCTATTTATTTATTTAAAGGAGGTACTGGGGATCAAAACCATGACGTCATGCATGCTAAGCATGCTCTTTACCACTGAGCTATATACCCTACCCTCTATGGCAGCACTATTTACAATAGCCAAGACATGGAAGCAACCTAAATGTCTATCTACAGATGAATGGATAAAGAAGATGTGGTGTGTACACACACACACACACACACACACACACACACACACACACACAGTGGAATACTACTCAGCCATAAAAAAGAATGCCATTCGCAACATGGATGGACCTAGAGATGATCATACTAAGTGAAGTAAGCCAGAAAGAGAAAGACAAATACCATACGATATTACTTATAATTGGAATCTAAAAGAATGACACACATGAACTTATTTACAAAACAGAGACAGATTCACAGGCATAGAAAACAAATGTATGGTTACCAAAAGGGAAAGAGAGGGAGGGATAAATTAGGAGTTTGGGATTAGCAGATACAAACTACTATATACAAAACAGACAAGCAGCAAGGTCCCTCTGTACAGCAAAGGGAACAATATTCGATATCTTATAATATCCTGTAATGAGACAGACTATGAAGAATAAAAAAAAAAAAAAACACAGACTGACAAATGAATTGCCCAGCTACGGGTCCAAACAGGATACCTCCCTCAGAGATGAGTCTACAATACACCCCACACCCTACACCCCACTGACTCACAGCCGAATTTTGATCATGCCTGAAAAAGGAAATGACTCACTTTCTGTTGCTGGCACACAGGGTGGGCAAAAAGCAATCGAAATTCCAGGACTCTCAGAAAAAAGTAAAAAAGGAAGTTCAGGCAAGGGGCATTCACAATGAGGATCCCGGAGGAACTTCTGTCATTCTGTCTCCCATTGAGGAGACCGGAGCTTTGGATACCACTAATCCACTTGGCAACAGGACCCATCTTACCAATGAAATGTGCCACCAGGAAGATGAGAAATATTCGTGATCTCTTTAAAGAGGGATAAGGAACAATAACCCCTTTCCCTGGACTACAAGCCTTCCCCTGGCAACAGTTATTCAAGTATTTGCTTGTCACAGATGGCTGAAGATCTCAGCAGCAGGAAGACCCCACCACTACCTATTTCTATCTGAACAGGTCATGCAACAGCCGGCCAACAGCCCCAGATGGATTTTACTGTTACAGACAGCGGTCTGCTGGGAAATAAGTCCCATGGCCCTGCTTGTGGGGATGGGGATGAGGACCAGAGAGCACCAAGGGACAACACATCAGATGGGTGTCCCCACAGCAGGCAAACGGACAGAACTAGTCCTGTTTCAAATACCACAGCCCAAAGAAACCACACGTCTTTCTGGCTTCCTTCCTGTTCCAGGAGCAAGGGTTGGGTTTTTCCTGTCAGTCTCATTTGAATTTCAGCCAAGGCAAACAGAGTTCCCCATCCCCTCTCTCCTCTTGCTGGAGATGCCTCAAACCACAGAAGCATCGCCCTGCCCTATCCAAATCTCTAAACTCTAGCCCTTAGATCTCTCTGGTCACGAGTGACAAGTCAGGAACAAGGTTATCGAAACACAAAGAGGAATACACATTTCTGCTTTTTTCTCCAGCACACAAATGAGGTGGTAAATGCTTTCGATGTTTTATTTCCGCAGCTACTGAAGATCGTAGTTGTTCGGGGAAATCAAATTCATACATAGAATCACTTCCTTGAGAAAAGAAATGGCTGGAGCTAACAGACTCAGAAGAAAATGAATGAGAAATCTGTTGATCAGTGCTCTTTTTCAAAAGAGGTGACACCAAGGTACTTTCCGCAGGGGTGATCTCTATGGTAGATTTTGTTGCCTGCTCCTTTGGGGAGGGGTACCCTGTTTCTGTCACTGTTCCCTGCTGGCTACTTCCACAGTGTCTTAGCAACACATGGTCACTTGCTTGACAGTGGGGCAGAGTGTGAACGCTGTTAACGTACTTAATACTGAAGGTAAGTGGGCATCAAAGCACCAAGCATAAAAAGCATCTAGAATTGGATCTTATCAGAGGACGAACCCTACAGAGAGAAGGAACACCCTAGAAAAACAGAATGAGGCACATATTTCCCCTGAAAGCTCTGCAGTCTCAAACAACACTCTCCCTATCTTTTGCCAGTGTTGCCCTGGAAGAAAAATATGTCTGGCAATGAACAATGAATCCCCTTGGGGCATGTTGCTAAAGCAGACACAATTCTCAGCAGGATCACCCAGAAAGGAGAGTTGGGGTGTGTCCCTAGCTAATTTGATACCCGCCCTGCCCCCCCGCCCCCCCCACCCAACTGATTTTGATCTGGCTAAGGGAAAGTATGCAATTAAGATTCCAACTACTTCAATTCCCAAAGGAAACAAGAAATTCCGGCCCCGAGGGCAAACTGGAGTAGCCAGGGCTGCTATAAACATACATCATTAACATCAGAGAAGTTACCCGGTAAATGCCAGCTCTCAAGAGTCTGGGGAATGCATCTGGACTCAGAGCTTCCTTGAGAACCGAAATACATCAGATTCTCAACCACAGTGAAAGAGGAAACTAAAGGAAGCAACACATCTTGCCCAAGACTTCATTGCCATTATTTCCTCTTCAGGAAGGAGTGGAGCAGTGTGTGAAATACAGGTTGATCAAATGCTTCTTGACCAAGCCAAGCTCCCTCCTTTTCACACAACTGGGCGGCC